>NC_034012.1:18615388-18618482 GCF_000346465.2 Prunus persica
GTATCGATCAGCTTTCAAATAAGTTCGAATGTAATCATAGTATCAGAAAAAACAAGATGAACATACTATGTTTTTTTTTCTCTCATCAACAGGTGCGTCAGTTTCGTTTTTGACATATGAATGACATTTGGTTGTCAAATTTTGTTTAAAACTTTTAGCCTTTCAAAATTGCACCTCCGCCAAAAAATTCCTGAGTCCGCCCAACCCAAAGTCATGAAACAAAACCCCTCAAGTTTGTTATAAATGCCGGGTTAAAAGTAAAGCATTAATTGCTAATACAAGCATAGAATCAATTCATTCTCAACAATAATAAGGTCCACAACATGCATGAACAATATCATTATCACCCTTTTCGTCCAAAAAAAAATATCATTATCACCATAAAACAGCAAATAGAGTTTGAAGCTAGACATCCCAGGCCTAGCCAAATGTCGAAACCCTAATCTTGAGCAGCCATGGATTTACTCTGTCTTTAAAGCCATCCGTTTCCTGTGAGCCTCGGATGGTACTTTCACATCTGTTGCCAGTCCTAGAGCTTCAAGAAATTTTATGATGTACCAAGTCAAGTCAATTTGCCACCATTCCAGGCCTTGTCGAGCTGAGTATTCGAAGGCATGGTGATTATTGTGCCAGCCTTCTCCAAGTGCAACCAATCCCAACCACCTTGAAATATGAATATGAATATATAAAAATCAATTTTAAAATTGCAACTTTCATTTCTCAATTATATATGAAATATATAGTAGAAGGGAGAGTACTAATTAATATAAGTACCAAAGGTTCTTAGACAGATCCCCGGTGTTCCATGCCTGATATCCCCAGGTGTGGCCAGCAGAATTTACAAGCAAAGTACTGTGGAAAACAACTACCATTCTCACGCCCTGCAAATGATAATGAGTTTAAACTCAAGGATATGTGCTAGAAGTAATTAGAAAAAAAATTAAAAAAATTAAAAGAAACAATAAAAAAGCATATGTACATTTATATTTGTGCTTATAATTCTAGTAATAAGAATGGGAGAGTTTCAGACACAACTTCTCTGGTTTGAAATGTTTAAGATCTTGTGCGAATACATGATCAATTTATTAGAAATGAAAAAGAGGAAAATGTATAAATCTCACCATTCCCCAAACCAAGAAGGGAAGTCCACCCACGGCATACAATATGCCTGCAAGAATAAATGAGTGTAGCATGAAAGTATGATGAAGAAACACATAAAATGGCTGCTTTTTCATGTCTTCAACATTCTTTAGTCCTCCATACTGCAAATTTCTCATTAAAAAAAAACAAAATTAAGTGTAAGCATTTGTACCAAAAGAAAAAAGTGTAACTATTACTGGAGAGAGAGAGAGAGAGAGAGAGAGAGAGAGAGAGAGGTTGTTTTTAATTACTCTTCCAAACCGAGAACTGCTATCAAGGATCCAGCCCATATGACTATACCAGAAACCCTTAAGTGGGCTGTGAGCATCTTTTTCTGTATCAGTAAACTGGTGGTGGTATCGGTGTGTGCTCACCCATTCAATTGGACTTCCCTGCAAACCCAAAACAACAAACAGAAAATCGTAAAAGTAGACCAAAAAAAGAAAGAACATAAACAACAAAACTTGCAAAATGTTTCTCAAAAATGAGATTTGACATACCTCAAGTGCGAGAACCCCACAGTAGGCAAACAAGTACTCAAGCAATTTTGGAACCCTAAAACTTCTATGAGCAAGATTTCTATGGTAAGAAAGAGTGATTCCAAAACCGGTCACAACGGCCAGCCAAAAGAGCACCCAAAAGGCAGTTCAAATGCAGGAAAACGGTGCAAAGTGAGGCAGGCAATGCACACTCAAAACATACCAGCTGTCACAATTTCCAGTAGATTACATTTCCTCCCCAAGAAATTTGCACAAGGGGTCATGAGAATGGTGACCCAAACTTTCAAAAGCCCCATAATGAGAGAGAGAGAGAGAGAGAGAGAGAGAGAGAGAGAGAGAGAGAGAGAGAGAGTGTGTGTGACTCTTTCTTCAGCCAACGGTTTTGAGGATTGTATGAGAGACCATGACTTTGGCCATTACTTATAGAGTTTATGTACCATTTGGACTAATAATTTAATTGAGGAACCAAAATGTAAATCACGTATGATTTTGAGGACCATTTGAGCAATTTACCCTTTTTTTAAAAGTGACAGCAATCCCAAACTGGGCCTTAGTTTGGCTGTGCACTCCATTTGTTTGACAAAAGCCTGATAAACTTCCCTTCCTTTTTTTGTCTGCATTGCACGCACTTATGTTTTTTTTTTTTTTTTTTTTTGTAAATCTCTTGGCCAAAACAACGTCGTTTTAGACTAGGAGAAAGGAAAAAAAAAAAGAAAAAAAAGATCCGTACTGTAGACGGAAAAGAAGGTGGAAAACTCCTTCAGCAATAAGGAGATTTTGCTTAAAAATAGAAAAAAGAAAATCTCCCTTTTTTGAGAGATTCTTTATGTCTACCAATCCAAATCCTTACAAAAAAAATATCATCAAATTCATTTTTTTTACGTCTCTACCACCAATCTGTTTATTTCCTTGTTTTTTTTGTTTTGTTTTTTTTTGTTTTTTTTTTTGTTTTGTTTTGTTTTTTTTGGTAGAGAACTACAAGTCTTTTATAAAAATTGATTCATCAATTAAGTCTTGTGCCAAGAAAGAAAATATTGTATCGATCAAGCTTTCAAATAAGTTCGAATGTAATTCATAGTTAATCAAGAAAAAAACAAGATGAAACATACTATGGTTTTTTTTTCTTCTTCATCAACAGGTGCGTCAGTTTCGTTTTTGACATATGAATGACATTTGGTTGTCAATTTTTGTTTAAAACTTTTAGCCTTTCAAAATTGCACCTCCGCCAAAAAATTCCTGAGTCCGCCCAACCCAAAGTCATGAAACAAAACCCCTCAAGTTTGTTATAAATGCCGGGTTAAAAGTAAAGCATTAATTGCTAATACAAGCATAGAATCAATTCATTCTCAACAATAATAAGGTCCACAACATGCATGAACAATATCATTATCACCCTTTTCGTCCAAAAAAAAATATCATTATCACCATAAAACAGCAAATAGAGTTGAAGCTAG
>NC_034012.1:18619923-18665133 GCF_000346465.2 Prunus persica
ACCATCAATTAATGAAATGATGAGGAAGGGGTGAGTGAAGGTTGGCTGCCATACTGTATTCGGGTCAGGGTGTGTTGAGAAGAGGATGAAGGAAGAGAGAAAAATAGGGAGATAGAAGGGAGGAGGGGATGGGAAGGGAGGATAAGAGAAGGTTGGGTTGCGATGAGGAGAGGATGGGGAGGGAGAGGGAGATAGGATGGGTGGCGGTGAGGAGAGGATGGGAAGGGAAGGGAGGAAAGGGCAAATCTACTCGTTTTTTATTTTTATTTATTTATTTTTTAACCACATGTCACAATTAAGTTACATGGAAGACTTGACATAAAGACTAATGGAGGTAGAAAAGTGATAGGAAATCAAATTTTTATATATGAAGTTGACACAAAAAAATCTTCATGTAGCAAATTCATAATCTCATGAAACTTGTTGGTAATAAACTGAAATTTACCCTAACATACATTACAATAATAATATTTCTTAATACTCTCCCTCAATTTGGATAGTGAATATTATGAACTCCCAACTTGTCGCGTAGTGTCACAAATTGATCCTTTCCCAAAGCCTTTGTAAATACATCTGCTAACTGGAAGCGTGCATGTACATATGAAGGACAAATCATTCCAGTTTGCAGTTTTTTCTCGAACTATGTGACAATCTATTTCAATGTGCTTTGTACACTCATGAAAATAGGATTTGCTGCAATGTACAAAGCTGCCTGGTTATCACAAAACAATGGCGTATGAGCTATTTGTGGAACTTTTAAATCTTGTAATATATATCGCAACCAAGTGAGCTCCAAACATGTATTAGCCATAGCTTGATATTTAGCTTCTGTTGATGATCTTGAAACATTGGCTTGTTTCTTGGATTTCCATGGGATGAGAGAATTTCCAAGGAAAATACAATATCTTGTAACAGACCTTCTTGTGGCACAACAACCACCCCAATCTGAATCACAAAAGATTTTAAGGCAATATGATGAGGGTCCTGTGTGCCCTGTAATGTTAGCTAGAAAAGCATAATGGGTATAAGATAAACGGGAGTAAGAAAGAAAATGAGAGTGAGGATATCGAGTACCTGATACAGAATGAGGCATTGGAGCATATTGGTTGACTTGGTTGGACATGTGGTAGAATTCATGCCAAGCCGAAGGTTGCTTAGGACGAAGAGACTATCATGGAGGAATGATGGGTTGTGTGCAAGGATTTGACTCAGGGGTTAAAAAATGAGAATTTAGAGGTGTAGGGTCAGCTAAAAAGGGAGGTGTGGGGTCAGCTGAATAGGGAGGTGTGGGGTCGACTGGTTGTGAAGGGGAGTCAGATGATGTGGAAGAAGTGGGCTGCAATTTCTATATAAAAAAACAAAAGTTCTCATATTTAAGTAGGATTTTAAAACAAAAACAATGTAGATATCAATGATGTAAAGAAAAAAAAATTGCAAAAAACAAAACAAAAACTGCAAACAAAAACAAAAAGAGCAATAAAAACAAAAACTAATTTTATAGAAAAAAAAAAAAACTACACTACAGAGTGTGGGGGAAAAATAAACATATTAATAAGCGAGGAACCAAATGCAAAACCATGATGAAAGTACTAAAACGGAAATGAAAACTACAATCCACGCTCTTGTTTGTTTGGTTTCTTCCATGGTAAAATTGATTGGGCACTGAACTAAGAGAATCGAAGGAGAAAAAGAAATGAGAGAGAAGAATTGATTGACCTGGATGAGCCAAACAACATCGATGATGGCTGCGACACTTCACTAGACAACGGCTTGGATATCATGGTGCTACAGTCCCTAGATTGCTGGACTGTTCCAGCCAAAATTAGCCATAAACTCCGGCTGTTTGGGTTGGGTATTTTATGGAGATGATAGGGAAGGTGATGGCAAGCAACTTTCGTAAAGGAATGATGGCGAGATAAGGTCGTTATCGCCACGGAAAGTTGCCGTGAAATTGGGTTTGCGACAGGCCATGACTGCTGGACTATTCCAGCCAAAATTGGCCACGAACGTCGGCTGTTTGGGTTGGATATTTTGGGAAGATGATAGAGGAGGCAAGCAACTTTCGTGAAGAAACGACAATGAGATAAGGTCGTTACAACGATGGCAAGTCGCTGCGAAATTGGGAATATGCTGCCCTGTTTTCCAGATGAGAGAAGGAGGGGAAGGATGAGATCTGATTTTGGCCAAGATTTTAAACAAAAAGGGTAAAATTGTATTTTACCTTTCTAATTTAGACAGGCCCAACGAATTCGTTGGGCCTCCTCTTTGGCCAAATCCAAAACAAAATTTAATTTCTAGGTATTAAAACCCAAACAGAAATACTCTATGTCTCAAATCCTAATTAATAAAGATTGTTATGTCTAATGTTGGCGTGACTTGTGGATATTGACTTACTTTCCTTACACACCAAGAATTCCTATTGTAATTGTAATTTATTTACTTTAATTCCTGATTTCCTACTGTAAATAGATTTAGGAATTTATTATTTACTTGCCCATTCAAGTTTCGTTGTATTATAAATATGACCTCCTACAAGGAGAAGAATACACAGAAAATTCCCACAAACAAATATTCTCTCATAGTTTTCATATTTTAGCATGGTATAAGAGCGGCGATTTTGGAATTGCTGACTCTAGTTTCAAACCCCAGCCGCCGCTATGGGGGTTGATGATTTTTTCAACCCTCATGGATGTAGCACCATCGACTCCTTCTCTCCTAATCAACCAACCATAGCCGAGTTGAGTGCCCAGATGACTCAGCTCCTACAGATGCAGACTTTGGCCCCGAATTTGATCCTAAATTTGGATCATATTTTGATGACCCCGAACCCGATTCAGAATTAGGATCCTATTTTGACGACCCCAACTATGACGACGACGACTACCCCAACTCCAACGACGACCTCGACCCCCACTCCGATGATGACCCCAACCCCGAATTTGTCTCTGATTCAGACCCCGATCCCGACTTCGACTCCGACTCCGGCCCCGACTCAGGATCAGATCCCAATCCGAATTCCTACTAAACCTGTATCCCATGCCTCTTCCGCTACACAAATTATGACTTCTCGACTAACGACCTCGACACATGGACCAGATTGCGCATATTATGGTGATCCGGGACACACTCGTGAGACTTGTTTTAAATTGCATGGCTACCCTGATTGGTGGGCTACTCTTAAAGATTGAGGACAACGCAATACGAGCAGTAATGGTACTGGTTATGGATTTCATACTTCCGATAAGATTGATTCCAGGAGCTGGATAATTGATTCCGGTGCAACTGATCATATGACGTTTGATCCTGATGATTTTCTGAATACTATACAATCTCGACGAACATGTATTGCAAATTCCAATGGAGTTACTTACCCTGTGACAGGGGCTGGCACTGTTGCACTCTCATCCTCTCTCTCACTGTCTAATACTTTACTTGTTCCATCTTTATCCACTAAATTGTTGTTTGTTACTGAACAATTGAATTGTTGTGTACTCATTTACCCGAGTTTTTGTTTGCTTCAGGATATTCACACTAAGGAGATTCTTGGTCGTGGTACTAAGAAAGGGGGGCTATATTATGTCGATGACTTCAGTCCCGGTGTGGCTAACAGTGTGACGCATCCCTTTGATAGCAAACAAAAGCAAATCTAGTTGTGGCACCGTCGATTGGGACATTCGTCTTTTAGTTATATGAAGCATCTTGTACAAGATTTATTCTCGAGTTTCAAGGACTCCGACTTCACATGCGATACTTGTATTTTGGCCAAGAGTCACCATGTGCCCTACCCGTTGAGTACAAACAAGTGTACTACTCCATTTACGTTAATTCACTCTGATGTCTGGGGACCTTCACCTATCACTGCTCCTTCTGGTGTTCGATGGTTTGTCACATTCATAGATGATTGTACATGGATAACATGGCTTTATTTGCTGAAGAATAAAAACGAAGTGTTTTCTCGTTTTCAATCTTTCCACAAACAGATGAAAACTCAGTTTAATGCTCAAATCTAGATTCTTTGCTCAAACAATGGTGTAGAATTTGTAATCATGACTTTCAGACTTACTTCCAACAACATGGAATTATCCATGAGACAACTTGTCCTCAGACACCGCAACAAAATGGTGTTGCTGAAAGAAAGAATCGACATCTTCAGAAACCGCCCGAGCAGTTCTGATTGGCGCTCATGTTCCTCGCCATCACTGGGATGATGCTATTATCACCGCAGTTTACCTGATCAACCGCATGCCTTCTGGTGTATTGACTTTTAAAACTCCTTTACAAATACTTGCGCAACACAGACGTTTGCGTAGCAAACTTGATCCCTGTGAGCTTCGTTGTGTTTTTGTGGGTTATGCCACTCGTCAGAAAAGCTATCGCTGTTATCACCCTCCTACCCGACGTACCTATGTCACTTTGGATGTGACCTTTCTGGAATCTAAGCTGTTTTTCCATGACCCATTATCCAATTCTACGCTTCAGGGAGAGATACGAAATGAAGAGCAGAATTGGAGCAACTTGGAAAACGAAGAAATTCTCCTCTGTACAGAAATGATCGATCGTCCTGAGTCTGGAGCACAAGATTACTCTCTGCCGAAAAGCGATCAATCGCCCATTCATAGCGATCAATTGCCTGACCCACCTGATCCTGATCCATGCAAAGATATTTCTAATCCGAGTCTCACACGTACCGACAATACAGAACAACAAGATGAAGACCTCTCCTCCCCCCCCCCCTTCCTTCCCCTTTTAACTCAACAGTACCAATGGACCAATCTCCTGAGAATATCCTTGAGGTAACTACTCTTACTAGACTTGTGCATTTAGAGGATAAAACTATTGGATATCAATTACCTTTCTGGCAAAATCGTGGGAAGCCACCAAACCGTTATTCACCTGATATTGGCAAGACATCCAATTATCCAATTGCAAATCATGTATCCACTGAGAAGATGTCTGAACCACTCAAGGCTTTTGTGCATCAGTTGTCTACCATCCATATTCCAACCAAGGTCTCTGAAGCATTGAAAGATCCTAAGTGGGTCCAAGCTATAAAAGAGGAGATGAAAGCTCTTGAGAAAAATCAGACTTGGACATTGGAGACTATACCACGAGGAAAAAAGACTATCGGATGTAGATGAGTGTTTTCTATAAAACACAATGCAAATGGATCTATCGAGCGATATAAGGCAAGACTTGTAGCAAAAGGGTACACACAAACCTATGGTATAGACTATGAAGAAACCTTTGCTCCAGTTGCAAAGTTAAACATTATCAGAGTCTTATTGTCCCTTGCAACTAATTTGGATTGGCCACAACACCAGTTTGATGTAAAGAATGCTTTCCTATATGGTGAACTCACGGAGGAGGTGTACATGGACATTCCTCCTGGATATAATACTACTCAGACTGGAACAGTTTGTAGGTTACCAAAAGCATTGTATGGATTGAAACAGTCACCACGTGCATGGTTTGGACGATTCACCATGGCAATGAAGAACAATGGTTTTAAACAGTGCAACTCAAATCATACTCTGTTCTTGAAACATCGGAAAGGGAAGGTAACAGCATTAATAATCTACGTTGATGATATGATTATTACTGGGAATGATAAACAGGAAATATCACAGCTACAAGACTATTTGGCTATTGAGTTTGAGATGAAGGATCTAGGTGGACTCAAGTATTTCTTGGGAATTAAGGTGGCTCGATCACAGCAAGACATATTTCTCTCTCAACGGAAATATGTTCTTGGACTTGTTGACAGACATAGGAATGCTAGATTGCAAACCTGCGGACACTCCTATTGTTCAGAATCATCATCTTGGAGAATATCCGGATCAAGTTCCAACTAACAAAGAAAGATACCAAAGGTTAGTGGGAAGATTGATTTATTTGTCACATACTCTACCAGACATTGCTTATGCGGTGAGCGTTGTCAGTCAATTTATGCACTCTCTAAGTGAAGACCACATGAATACAGTTCTTCGGATACTTAGATATTTGAAGTCTGCACCTGGAAAAGAACTTATGTTCTCAAAGCATGGTCATCTAAATATTGATGGTTATTCAGATGCAGATTGGGTAGGTAATGTAACAGATAGAAAATCCACATCGGATTACTTCACATTCATGGGAGGTAATTTGGTGACATGGAGGAGCAAGAAACAAAATGTAGTAGCTTTATCCAGTGCAGAAGTCAAGTTCAGAGGCATGACTAAAGGGATTTGTGAACTTCTTTGGTTAAGAAAGTTGCTTACTGAACTTGGGTATAAACCTACATCCACAATGAATCTCTTTTGTGACAACAAGGCTGCTATAGCCATTGCACAAAATCCAGTTCAGCATGATCGTACTAAACATGTTGAGGTGGATCGACACTTCATCAAACAGAAGCTTGAGGCTAAAGTGTTTCAGTTTCCTTTTATGAAATCCGAGGATCAATTGGCGGATATTTTAACAAAGGCGATTTCCAGTAAAGCATTCCACAATTCACTGGATCAGTTGGGCATTGGCGACATCTATGCACCAACGTGAGGGGGAGTGTTGGCGTGACTTGTGGATATTGACTTACTTTCCTTACACACCAAGAATTCCTATTATAATTGTAATTGATTTACTTTAATTCATGATTTCCTACTGTAAATAGATTTAGGAATTTATTATTTACTTGCCCATTCAGGTTTCGTTGTATTATAAATATGACCTCCTACAAGGAGAAGAATACACAGAAAATTGCCACAAACAAATATTCTCTCATAGTTTTCATATTTTAGCATCTAGTACCTAATTTTTCTTTAAATTTATCCTTGAGAAGATTAAAATTAGCTTGTAGAAAGTTTACAGACATCATAAACATTAACATTGTAGCTTATAATCACAAAATCATCATCAAAGTGTTGGTTATGGTGGAGCCAGAGGAGGGAAATGGGAGGGGTTCGAATGCCCCAAACGTAATGGGAAGATTAAAATTAGCTTGTAGAAAGTTTTACATTTCAATGTCAGCGGGTGGCTAACGAGTCCACCCATCTTCAATCCCACCCGTTAAACTCAACCCGAATACTGATTTTTTCGTGTGAATTTGTGTTGTGTTAACGAGGCGTGGGCAATATTGCCAGGTCTAGCCACAAATACAACTACAACTAAATTCCATTTCCTTCCTCCCAAAGTGTGGCTGTTGGACTTCACACGACAAATGAGTAAACATGCTTTAATACAATGCAGGAAATTGAGGTTCCACCTCAAAACTAATTACCAACCGGAAGAGTGTTCCAACTCATTAGACCATCTCTAACCCAGTAGGCCAAACCCAAAAAATCCTAAATTTTAGTCAAATTCCTCTCCCAACTCAAGAAAAGTCAGGGGCTAAAATTTGGGAAAACTCAAATCTGATGCGGAATACCAGTCCAACTATTGCATGGATTGGAACTTTTTTTTGTGGAGCCCACTGAGACAGAAGTAGCCACGTGCAAGGGCAAAAAACTGGGGCCCGCGGCTGCTATGCTGCAGAGGGGTGTCGTGGCTTTTTTTAATTTTAATTTTATTTTATTCTAACAGTAATCCAAATCAACAATCCAAACTAAATCAAAGCTATTTTAACGGTAAGAAAAAAGATCCAACGACTGAAATTTAAATTCAATAGTCAAAATAATATTTTAAATTAATCTAAATCAGTTTGAACCCCAAAACTGACTCCAAACTCTATAAATAACCACCCATTTCTCAAATAAAATAATATTTGTGGAATTTCAATTTTTAAGTCAAATTGTTCAAAAAAATAAATTATAAAGTTATTTAAAAAGATTAAATGAAGAAAAATTATTCATGAAAATAAAAATTAGACTTAAATTATTTTTAAACAATTCAATAAAATTTAAGTATGAGGGATTGGAAAAAAAAAAAACAGTTTAAGTTCGGACAAAACCCAAATATTTACTTTTTAGAAAAAAGAAATTTGAGACTTTTCTTCCATGATGAGACTTTTGTTCACATCCTCACAATAATAATAACAAACAACTATGCTAAGCTTCTGTCCATTGATTCTGTACTGCGAGCTATAGAGCTTATTGCAGACTAGAATCTGATCTGCTCTCCAAGGCGTACGTTGTCTGAAACTGATTTTGAGTTCAGAGAAAGTTGGCAAAACTGGCACAGCCAGCCATTACATATTGTATGAAGCACTATTAATGCACTCACTGGTTTAATTTGTCAAGGCATGGTTGGTGTGGGACACAGAAATGGGCTTCCACATCATACGTACCTATTTTTTAGGCATGGTTAATTAAACCTTCTATTTTATTTTTTAAAATTGAAAAATATATCATCAGTCAGCAGGACGTACGATTTGATTGTGAATGATCGCTTTCCAGCCCATATGAAAAGCGCAGGAAACGTCGCGTAAACATCAAGTACTAAGGACCATATTTGTTTTCAAAC
Source organism: Prunus persica (assembly GCF_000346465.2). Classification (NCBI taxonomy): domain Eukaryota; kingdom Viridiplantae; phylum Streptophyta; class Magnoliopsida; order Rosales; family Rosaceae; genus Prunus; species Prunus persica. The sequence goes on from NC_034012.1 coordinate 18,628,357, forward strand.
CTAACTAATATGAATGCTGGATGTACATGGTTCCTCAAAAAGATACTGATATGAGAAGCTTGGAATTAAAGAGAGACATCAGAACCAAGCAGCCTGTCAGGTCAAGATCACACAAATGAGTAATTATGAATTCGATCTCCTGTTTGTACACCATTGATTTATATATGTCTCCTAGTAGTAAGCGTAAAAAATCAGATAATAGGTCATACTTTTATGGAACATAACCACCCATATTATCTTTTCTTAATTCTAAAAATAAAATTAAAAAATAAAAAATAAAACCAATTGGGCTAGTAACTATAATATTCATAATTTGACTTTATATATAAAAAAATAAAAATAAAAAGTAACAAATAAACACTCTTCACTGTAGAATAAAGTGAAGGGTCATACTAAACAAATCAAAAACTCTATATAATAACCCACCAATAATATAATGTTTAAGTAAAACCCAATTTTAAATTATGATACAATGCGTCCATGTTGGTTGCTTTATTTACAAATCATACCACTTAATCTTTATTTGGTTACTAACCGTTTTTTAATCACCAAACTAGGGCAAATGAATAATACATCAGTGCACATTTATGTTTCCACCTCCATACATAATGAACATTTTTTTACCTATTATATACAAAAAGTGTAAAAGTGTATGTACACTTTTATTACATAGTTGTAATAAAAGCGGAATATGGAAAATAACATAGTTCTGTAGAAGAGTACAACATCTCCTATTACAAAGTAACATACCTATTTTTGGAGAGCAAATAACAGGTTGAATTTTTAATAGGGGTATTTTGGGAATTCTAAAATTATAATAAATAAGATGTTGACCTTGATGAGTTGGATCCTAGTTATGGGTTTTTATTTATATAAAATGGGTATTATATATAGGAACAAACTGGGAACCTAACCATTGAAAGCATAAAAAAAACCTCACAAGTTGATGAAAATAATTAAATAGCTTATTTGTGATAAATGGAACTTCAAATAATGTCTTTGGAGCGTCCAAATGATGTATTTGATAATTTTTCATTTGTATTAATTTTCTGACGAACATATTGATCACTTCATGAATTTTTTAAATATACTATAACCAAATATGTTTATGAATTTATGTGTGGTCGTTGGGGGGTTAACATGTGGGTGAACATGACTATGATACTGTGAGTGAAGCTGAGGTTCTAACCCCAAAAGCAATTGACAATTAGAAAATGACCTAACTCATTATAAGCCCTCGCATGATTTCTTAACAGTGAAGGAGCTATACCAAAGCCTGTAGTGGCCTTGATCCCCTCAAAAATTTAACAAACCATTATGTGTTGGTCTTGCATTGGACAGGCTTGGTAAAAATTGGTAATAAAATAAGCTTGTGGCCCCTCCACAATAAAGAGAAGTTGAGTTTCCATTTCCAACTAAAAGACTAAGATAGTTCCGGAGCCCACCAATATATTTCTTTTAAAAAAAAAAAATGAAAGAGTAAGAGATTAAGTTACTTTCGTATAAAAAAAAATGAAGGGTCTCTTTTAGGATTAGACATTAGTACATGGTAGATACTTTTTATGCTGCAATAGATTCTCAATTGCAAGAATTAAATAGCTGATTTAGTGATCAAGCAATGAAGTTGCTTATTCTGGGTTTGGGTTTGGATCCTTATGAAGTGAATACGTTTGTTAGAATTGACAATATCTGTCAATTGGTAGATAAGTTCTAACCGCAAGACTTTGAACAAGAGCGAATCCACGTTAGGATTAATGTGGACTCCAACCCAATGCTGATTAGAAAATAGGTTTAAGTGTAGAAAGACAGTCTAAATATATCAAACATTAGCCCAACAATCTATGTAAATCAATGGACTAGACTCAATTTTTGATAACTTTCCTTTCTCTCTAACTAGCTACTAGGAAAAATCATATTAATTATCCTTCAAAATGCAGATGTTAAGTTCATCGTCACAGTCTCGAACAGATGTGGCATGAATACATTTGCATTGCATGCATGTTTATAGATGCATGCACTTTATAATACAACAAAAAAACATGTAACGTTGAAAAAATGAGTTAGAATTAATTAGGGATCTATCCCTTTTAATGTTTAAAATAGAAACAGCTCAAATCATAACTGCTAGTCCAACTGCCCCACCAATTTCATTAAAGATTAAACTGGTCATGGGAATCAAAATTGGCTCACTTTGAAACCAGCTGTGTAGTCAACGGTCGATAATTGAAACATAAATTCAAAACCAACGAAGATATATACTAAGATGACTTCGGTTCATACGAGGACAAATGGATCTTCTAAGGTTGCCGACTTGCCAACGTGAGGAAGATGAGTGTTAGGTGAGTTTGTTAGGGCAATAAGTTTGTTTTTCTTGCATTCAAGTTCGAGTTTCTCTTTTTGTAAATTAGATTAATGTAGAGTAATTTAGATTATGACTCGTATTTATAAAAAAAATTGCAAGTACAAGATATTAATGGAATAAAGGAAAATACTACCGCCAGTCACCCATGAGTACCTGACATTTTTTCAGGTGTTGGGCACAACACGCTTAATATTTTGGAATTTTTGTAAAAATGTCTCCTAACCTTATACCTCAGTTTCAATTTATTACCTTAAAAAAAAATTTAAGAGAAATATTACCTTAATTTTTCAAAATACATGATTTGTCATCTAACTTTAACACCATCCAACTTTTCATCAATTTCAAAGGGTATTTTAGTCTTTTCATTTTCAAGGGAAAAAAAAGAGAGAAAGAAACCTCTCTCCCTTTCTCCCCCACCGGCCCCCATAAGTGTGACGTGGAAGATAATTAGAGCCCACATGTCTAATCACATCGTGACATGTGGATTAAATAAATAAATATTTTTTTATAATAAAAATCCATGTTTTTCTGCAACTTCCCATCCCCTCCCTCTACTAAGTCTCTCCCCCATTGTCCTCTCTCTCCTCCGTCTAGCCTCTCTCTCTCTCTTTCCCTCTGCCCTCTCCCTCTGTTCTCTCTCCCCCTCTACTCTCCCTCTGTCCTCCCTCTGCTCTCCCTCTCGCTTATATAGTCCAAAAGTTAATTAGCTTTCTCTATTTTTGATTGAAAAATTATATCAAAAGTTTGTTTGATATAATAGACAATAAATAGTTTTTTATTAAGAAAAATCCTTTGCAAACAGCAAATTTGCTATCAAAATCTCATTCTCCTTAATGACTTCTTCCACGCCTGTTCAACTAAAATGCTTATAGGTCACAGCTTTAAAAGATATCGACTATTTTATTGGTTGCAGCAGAGGAGAGGGGGGGGGGGGCGCATAGAGGGCAGAGGGGGAGAGACGTAGTAGATGGAGGGGGATGGGAAGTTGCAGAAAAAAATGGACATTCATTAAAAAAAAAATTTATTTAATCCACATGTCACAATGTGATTGGACATATCGGCTCTACTTATCTTCCACGTCTCACTTAACAGAATTTCTAAAGAACAGGGACCATTTGTGATTAAAAAAAAAACTAACGTTAAGGACTATTAATGTCATAAAAAATGCTCAAGGACCATTTGTGACAATTTCGTAAATCTAAAGGACCATTTGTGATAAAAAGCCTTTTTCAAAATACATAATTTGTCATCTAACTTTAACACCATCCAATTTTTCATCAATTTTAAAGGGTATTTTAGTCTTTTCATTTTCAAAGATAAAAAAGAGAGAAAAAAGAGACCTCTCTCTCCCTTTCTCCCCTACCGGCCCCCAAAACACATCGCACAGGACACCCCTCCCCCATTCCTCTTCTCTCTCTCTTAGCATGTATTAATTTTTTTGCGGTGTTCATTGAGCATGTATTAATTTTTTGCGGTGTTCATTAAGCATGTATGAAATTTTCAAACACATGAAACTACTTAAGCTTCCCATCCAAAATCCAACATCCTTCTTGTCTTCATAGTTTCATTAACTTACGCCATTGTGTTTCTGTTGAAGGATCTAAAGTTTGCTTGGTCACTATTTGTCATGTAGGCTACCGAATTGTTAGTTTGGTAGTTGTCCTTCCACAAATTTCAATATGCAAATGGGAAAATTCTAAAAAGAAAAAATAAGAAGAAAAAGGTGGAGAGAGAAGGAGGAAGGGGAAGAGGGAAGAGGAATGGAGGAAGGGGCTGTAAAGAGGAATGAGGAATGGATTTCAAGGTGGGCGGGGTTGATTGGAGCTGTTGGTGGAGCATAGGGGATGGGAGAAAGTGAGATTTTTTTTTTTTTGTGGGAATTTTAATTGTTTAAAAGATATACAATTGTTTTTATAATGATTTTTTCATTTTTTAAAATACTCTTAAAAATAGAAAGACTAAAATACCCTTAAAAATATTGATGTTACGAAAATCATCTATATGTTATCGTTTTGTATGAATTATGCTAGTTAATGGTTTTGGATATATATATATATATATATATATATGGCTTTTATGAAGTAACTTGTACATTAGGTACATAAAGATATAATAGTGTAAAAGAACAATATGCGCCCTCAATGATTAAACTTTATCTGTCACATAACATCACGTAGCAGATTAAACTTCTTTATTTTTTCTGTCTTTGGCGGATAGGAGGCAAACGTTTTGAACCCTAATTCCCAGCAGCCGTGACTTTATTGTGTAGAGCTTTTCTTCGCTTTTGGGCCTCAGTTGGAGTTTTCACATTTGTTGCCAATCCAATTGCTTGTAAAAATCTTATCACATACCAAGTAACATCAATCTGCCACCATTCAAAACCTTGTCGAGCTGAGAAATCAAAAGCATGGTGATTGTTGTGCCATCCTTCTCCAAGTGCAAACAATCCCAACCACCTACACGTACAGTTGAAAAATATATACATTTAATGTCTCTCATCAGGATTCAGGATTCAGGAAGGAGAACATATAATAATATCCCAACTTCCATATTTATTCAAAATGTACCAATTGTTCCTTGACATATCACCAGTGAGATATACTTGTTTTCCCCAAATGTGACCAGCTGAATTTACCAACAAAGTACTATGGAAAACGCATACCATCCTCACCCCCTGCAATGAAACTTTAATAGGTATTATAATTAATTTGAATTACACATATATATGTAATCCTGCTTTGATCTTTATGACAAACTTTTTACTAAGCATGTTTAATTAATTAATGGGAATAATAAGGAAGAGGTACGAGAATGAAAGAATGAGAATCGGATCAACTACACTCTCCCAGTTGATCCGAGATTCTTGATTTTTTGTGTATTTGATCAAGAATTTAAATAAGGGAAGTCAAGAATGAAAATCATTTTGTTTCTTCTTATTCTCGTTACTTAAAAGTAAACATGCCATACATTCTGTATTGTTTTATGACTTTATGAGAATCATAATTAACTTAAAAAGATAACAAGACAGGAAGCAATCTCACCAGTCCCCATGCCAGGAAGGGAAATCCACCCACGACATATAGTAAACTTCCAAGTAGAACAATAGAATGCAGAAGAAAAGTGCGATGAAGAAACCTATAGAAGGGTTGCCTTTTCAAATCTTCAACGTTCTTCAGTCCTCCATACTGCAAAAGTTTTTCCATTTAGAACTTGAACAAAATTGTAGTGTAAGCAAATATATTTGTTCTTGAAAGAGAGAGAGTAGGGTATGTTTTTTTCACTTTTCCAAACCGAGAGCCGCTATCGAGGATCCAACCCATGTGACTAAACCAAAAACCTTGAAGGGGGCTATGAACATCTTTCTCAGTATCAGTAAACTGGTGGTGATACCGGTGTGAGCTCACCCATTCTATTGGACTTCCCTGCAAAATCAAACAAGCAAACACAAATATTATACTGCCTGTGTACAAACCAAATAAAAAATATATAGCCATGAAAATAAAAATAAACAGCGTACCAAAATATGTTGCTAAACGTATACCTGAAGTGAGAGAACCCCGAAGTAGGCAAACAAGTACTCGAGCCATTTCGGAATACGAAAGCTCTTGTGAGCAAGATTTCTATGGAAAGACAAAGTCACTCCTAAACCCGTCACAAGATAGAGAGCACAGGCCACCCAAAAGGCAGGCCAGGTGAAATGAAACGGCGCCATCACACAAAGGCAATGAAGACTGAAAAACACAACTGCAGTGACTATGTCTAGTAAATTCCATTTCCTTCCCCAGAATTCTCCGCAGGGAGTCATCACAATATTGACCATAAGCCCCATCGATGCTATCTATGGCTTCAATATTTTGCTTATGTTGTATCTTCTGCACGCTGCCACTGGCATTCTTATATAGACGTACGTTGTATGAAAATTATTGTGTTTGGAAATAAGTTGGCCGCCCATATCATATCAGTGAAGCAATTTATAAATTCGTTGCTTAGTTGTCAGCATACGGTTGGTGATACATAAATAGGAACAGGATTTCTTTAGCACTCTAGTTTGGCAATTAATTTGTGCATTAATTGGATTTTCAGTTGTGTGAATTTGAAAAAAAAAAAAAGCATTCGTATCGAACTTGACTTCTGAAGCAATTTGTATTCAATATCAATTGCTTTAGGCCCCGTTTAGTTCACGAGAAAGGAGACTTGGGAATGAGAAATCAATTGCTTTCCCATGTTTGATAATATCAATTGCTTTAGGGTTGAAGAGGACTATGTACATCTTTCTCAAATAATATTTTAGATTAATTTGAAGTTATTTGCATTGATACCCCTAAGGGTTTTGGTATTTTTATTACAAAACCTTGAGACATGTGCTATAAGTATAATCAGGGCCGGTTCATTGATTTTAAATGTCCCGTATGGATTTTAATGTACATATGTATTTATGGAGCCGATCCATGGTGCATTACTCGGCAATGGTGGTTGATAGATCGGTAACTTCAAAAATTACTAGAGCAGGATCATCTTTATACCCTACGTCACGTGTTGCCCTATATGGTGGGGTTTTGTTTTTATGCTTCATTAATTTTATCCTTAACTGTCTGGAAAAATCTAGAGAAGGTCGTACAAGTCTAAAATGCATGCACCGCTTTGTTTAAATGAAACATGAAATAAGTAGTTACTTGTTATTTTCACTATCATTTCCCAAACCATGTGCAATTTCAAGAAAACATGGGCTGGCCATGCTTTGGACACGAGTTGAAGTCAATGAACTTATGCCACATGTCACCTCCAGCCACCCTCGATTTGTGCACTTGCAAGACTGGAATTTTGACCTTCAAATGAAAAAGCCTCAAACAATAACCATTACACCAACTTTGTTTTTGTAATATTTATTATGTAACGCAATATTTATTATGTAACCATGTGCAATTTCAAGAAAAAACATGGCCTATATACCATGCTTTGCACATATAGGGATGGCATAAATTCCCGTTGGGGCAAGGATTCAACGAGTATTTGGCCCTAATGGAAGAAGATTTCGGTGCAAAATGGAAATTGGGTATGGGGATCTTCAAATTTAAAAAATTCTCATCGGGTATAGGGCAGGGATAGTATTGACATCCCTCTCCCCGAACCTGACCCGATACTTATATGGTTATTTTTAAATAATAAATATATAATATAATATTTTGTTACCCTAGCATCTTCTTTGCACCGCCAAACCCAAGCCATTCAAATTCACACATCCAAATCCAAATCCAAATCTGAGGTAAGTTCTGCAAATTTTTTCGTTGCTAAGTGAGCTGAAGTTTCTGCTTTCGAGAAGAGAAGTGTTATAAATTAACTTGCCAGCTTGGGTAATTTGCTTAAAGCTCAAAAGTTGCTGTTAGTAATAGTGATTTATGATTGATGTTGGTAGTAGCTTAGATTCCACCTTTATATACATAACTGGAAATTTTAGTTCAAAAGAAAAATTTGCATCAATGAATAAACCAACAATGCTAGCGTTTAGTTTTCTTTCTTTTTTTATTAGACAACAGCATTCCGTTAAGGATAAAGATTATGCCTATTAGACTGCAAGTTCCTAACTTTGATTTTGATTTGGCTTATGTTCAGTTTCAAGTTCTTGCACATGGACATTCAAAGTAAGAGAGGTTAGGTTATACCAAAAAAAAAAAAAAGGGGATTCGGGGGCGGGTTTGGGGGATAGTCACCCGACGGGGACGGGGACGGAGACGGGGATTCCCCAAAACCTCTTAAACAGGGATGGAGTCAAGGATAGGGGCGGGGATGGTATTGCCATACACGGCCCTACCCGACCTATTGCCATCCCTATGCACACATGAGTTGAATTTCTTGTATTCGAAAATCGACTGCTTGTACAAATTTTTGAAAGTTTACTATGTTAGTCATATGGTGGCAGAGTCAAGATTTCATGTTTGAAGGGGCCTCTCACAAAATATAAATAATAGGGTAAATTTCACTTTACTACCCTCAAGTTTCCCAAAATTCTGACTTTGATACCCAAAGTCTTTTTTCTTCTCGCTCTCATTCTCAATGTTTACTTTCATTACAAATTTCATACCTCCGTCTGTGTTGCCGTCAGAACTTTTGTTAAATGCTGACGTGTCCTTGGTGTGGCCCACCACTCATCACCAACGTGGCTCAAAAGGGTCCCAAACTTTATAAACTCCTGCCAAAAAAGCTTACAAGGTAAAGTGAACCACCCTCGGAGGGACACGTGTCCATCTGTCACATTAATTAATAAAAATTAATTAATTTTTAAATAAAAGAGGAAATGGTTGATTTATCTGTTGGGAAAAACTGAAACCCATCTATCATTTAGCTGAAACTAACCCTAAATGCCGAAATAAAAAAATTGAACGTCATTGAATCAAAGGTCCCTTCTTTTCATCAGGTTTCGAAAGGCATCTAACGAGAGGAATGCCCAGTATGCAAGTCTTCCATACCTCAGTCATGTCTTCCATGTCAGGGATGTGTGAGTTCGAAAGGGGAAGGTCGGTGAATGGCTACTATGGACTGAGGACGAAGAGATTCACTTCTTGGACTGATGCGAACCCTGGTAGGAGGTTTGATGTTTGTGGAAAAGTATGTTGTAACTTTGGTGAGCCACTTCCCTGTTTTTCCTTAATAATCTTGATGTTCAATAATATGTACTGTCTATGTTTGCAGAAGAATGATAGATGCAGATTCTAGGAGTGATTTGATGACGAGGACACCCCACGGAAGCAGAAGTTGATAGCTAGGCTGCTTAAGAGGATTCGAAAAATGGAGAATGAGATTGTGACCTTTCAAGCAAGGAAGAGGAAGCTCTGGTTTTTTTTGGTTGTATCTTGGATGCTGCTTGTTGCTTTGATGATTAAAGGGAAATAGGTCATTTAAGGATCATGGTCAGTCCTTTATGTAATGGGAAGTTGTTGATTTAGTTAGTGTTTCTATTTAGTAATCATATGTAATGGCAAGTTGCTGTAACGAAATGTAATGGCAAGTTGCTGTAACGAAATGTAATGGCAAGTTGCTGAAACGAAATGTAATGGCAAGGTGATGAGTGGTGGGCCACACCAAGGACACGTCATGGTTTAACGGAGGTCCTGACGGCAACATGGACGGAGGTATGAAATTGATAATAAAAGTAAACGTTGGGAATGAGAGTGAGGAAAAAAACCTTTGGGCATCAAAGTTAGAATTTTGGGAAACTTGCGGATAGTAAAGTGAAATTTACCCTAAATAATAAAAAGGAGCTTTGGTTTATAGTCACTATAGAGTTTCCTATTGTGATAGATAGGAAACTAATTTCACATAATTTAGTTGAGGTGAACGACCAAAAAGTATGGTGTAATTTTACAATAATGTAATTTAAAAAATTCAAAATGACACACAATGCCACTCCTTTTATATTTTAACAAATTTATTTGAAGTCGATAAACTTATGCCACATGTCTAGCAATTCACCGCCTCTAGCCGCCGTCCGGCCACCTCCTCCTTGCGCCATCCGACCACCCTCGCTAGCTAGTCACACCACCACCTCCAGCACCCTTTATTGACCCTAAAAAAATGAAAAAACATTTGTGCACTTGCAAGACTCAAACCTTAACCCTCAAACATAACTACCACCAACCTTGTTTTGTAAAGCTTTAGTTTTAAAACACAATATAGTTTACTAATTTGGAAGATAGTAATACAATTTCATCTAATTAGCATAAGGTCAAAGACCAAAATGTAGTATCTAATTTTACAAAAATACCATTAAAAAATATCAAAACTACACACAATGCCACTCTTTCTAAGGCAAGCATGCTATGCCACATGTCCATATCTAGCCACCGCCACTGGCCACCACCTCCGGCCACCACCACCGGCCACCACCGCTGGCCACCACCCGCTACCGGTCACCACCGCCACCCACCACCAGTTGCCGGCTATCACCCGCCGGCCATCACCCGCCAGCACTCCCTGCTGCCACCGCCCCCCGCCATCTGCTGGGGACCAACTCCGTTGCCCTTTATTCACCTTTTAAAAAAAGATTTTGTGTCACTAAAGGGACTCGAACCTTGACCCTCAAACGAGAAAGGCTCACTCACAAACCACTACACCAAACTTGATTTTTTGAATATTTATTCAGTTCTACAATATTTATATAAACAATCAATGGTTTAAAAAAAAAAAATTCATTTCAACACATATTCACACAATAATTGCAAATAAAAACAGAAACTGCAACAAAAATAAAATGTAAATATAAATTATGTTTTAAAAAAAAAACGAAAACAACTACAAAAACAAAAATTAATTTTATAGAAGCAAAATGGAGGAACCAAGATGAAAGTACTAAAATGGAAACTGCGATGCAGAAACAGAAACGACAATGTAGAAGCAGAAACTGCAATACAAAAATGGAACTTGCAATGCTAAGTTTGGGCAAAAATGCTCAGCTCTATAATTAAACAAAACAAAACAATATTTTTTTTTATTCATGACATGTTGGTAAAATACATGCTGGTAAAATACTTTGTTGATGACGGGACTAGTCCCAAACGAAACGGCCCGGCGAACCCGTCCTGTTCCACCCCTCAGCCGCTGCCATTCGTCGGAAAACGGAGAGAAACAATCGGTTTTCACCCAAACTTTCTGGAGCTCGTTCCAGTGATTTCGGCCACCAATTACTTCGATCTAGGTATGCCTTTTCATCCTCTCAATGTGTTCTAGCTAATGGTTGGGTTGATTAGGATCAATTTTTACATTTTGAAACTCAAATTACCGCTTAAAGTTTGATAAATTTTCGGCTCGCGTTTTCAGCAAGTTCCGGTCACTTTTTGGCCAAAGAACAAAAGTTGCTCCACCTGTTGTTTTGAACATGTAGGTATAGGTCTTGACTGACGGTTCAGAGATTTTTTGGTCACCGAAATTTCTCTGAGCACCCACACGCTACCGGGGCGTGTGGCGGCGCGTGGGCACTATTTGGGTGACCCATTCGGTATTAAAATAATCCCCCTGTCGTCCCGAGCATGACAATATGCTCGAATTTGAATTTGGTTATCGTTTGACAGTCGATCAAATTACACATATTAGCCGTTATCCGAATTCGATACGTTCCAACCGTTGGATCTACTTCATTTTCAAATTGTTGATCTAGGCACTTCTAGGATCATGTAGGAATTCGCGGATCGTGAATCAGAGTTCCGAATACTTCGATTCAATAATTCAAAGTTTAAGATAAACGGTAACCGTCCGATTGTTTGATCGCGAGCAATCCGACCGCTCGATCAAGACCAAATTGCAGAACGTGTTTAGTAGACTTGGCTAAACCTGTCGGAACTTTCGGATCGGAAATCAGAGGTCGTGGGCCCGCAGGCCCCTTTAACCAATATGGGAAGTTTGATACCTCAGTTGACTGAGAGTCTTTCGGGGTAGTTTCATCCTTCGATGAGTACTAGAACGATCTTATAAACGAGGCTTGACTGTCATGTGAATTATTTTGATTATGTTTGGATTATGAGAATATGTTATAATATTTTATGGTATTATTGGGTATGATTTTGATATTTGAAGGTTATGCGATATTGGAAGTTATGTGATCTCTAGGGGTTATTATTTAACATTATTTATTATTATTATTAAAGTATATGACTGAGTGATATTGGGTTACTTATGAAAGTCTATTGTTTTAATTGTGGAATATAGTATTTTATGGAAATTATATGTAAACAAGTGTAGATTATTATTTGAATTACTTTGGGGTCTCGACGGGTGTACGAGATTATGTTATGAGATTATCAGACTTTAATTTGATATTGAGGTTTGTGAATATTTTTGGATCTTTATGAATTTTATGCTTGAGAAGGGATTTTGGTTACCCATTTAAGAATTGATTTTTGGGAAGTTGAAAAAGAGATTTGGAAAATGGGTTTGTGAAAGCGGATTTGCGGAATAAGAGAAATTTTATGATAAGTTTCGGAATATGGTTTTCAAACCCACCACAGGAATACCCCCAGTTGCCTTTGGAACAGTCTAGTTATTTATGAAAATCCCCCACGAGTTTCTAGGACGCCTAAATCGTGTAGTGCGAGGATATGCCTTCTCGAGTTGACTACATGTCCCCCAAGTTCTGGAAGGATGTGCGTTCTCGGACTGATCATACATGGTACCTAGAATTGACGCAATATTAATGGATTTGACAGATTGTGAATGGGGTACACCTAGGTGGAGAGTAATTGAGATGTTTAAACTAAAATTGATGGTTTTATCTTGATATTTATTGGTAAAAGCTTTAGTACATATTTTCAAATAAATGTATGAGACAAGGATTGTGGGTTTTTTAAGTTTTAAAGAGTTTATACAATTCATAACTATTTTCTTGAGTGATGAGTTTGTTGTTACATGAGGAAGATGGAAGCATGTTTTATTTAAATTGTTGATATTGACATTTAGGTTTCACGTGGTCAGTGCTATTTTAATAATTTTTTCGTTTTCCTACTGATCTGTAATAAGTAATTAAATATTTATTTGTATATACTTGTATGAGATGAGTGGAAGATTGTTCTGAAATCAATAGCCCTTGCTTGAGTTTCAGCAGATTGATTTGAATTACTTATAAGGGTTATTCGATTTTATTTGATTAAGTACCTATGTATACTTATAATTTATGTTGAAAGTTGAAGAAATGAATAGTTTTGTTCTTCATTTGCGTATTTGAGTTTTATGTGAGTTTTGAAGGAAAGATTAAAAGTGTTTTATGAGCTTGTTTGTTTATATATATAATTTACCCAAGTAAAATATAAATTGATTTATGGGTTTGAGGAAATTCTTTGAGTAGCGTATTTATGTGCAAGTATGAACTGCTTTGAGAATTGGGAAAGTTGGAAAGCATTGCTTTAGAGTTTGTGAATATTATTGAGCATATCACTAACATGAGAACTTGGAATTGATTTGCAAATCACATTGAAAAATAACAGTTGATCAAGATTTACAAGTGCAAATATAAAAAAGAGAAAGAACTACGTATGGCTTAATCCCTTGGTAAGCGTACGTAGGCAACCTATAGTTACTAGGTGCAACCACAAGATCAAGTGACAGGACACGACCCAAATTCCATTTTGGAATCTAAGCCGAACCTTGTGTGTGTCTGGCACTTGGCGGATGCCGGGTACAAATGACCGAATTGCCCTTCTAACTAGAAACCAGTTTTCCTTACGTTTGGCTTCTGCCGAAAATTCGGCAGAGTCTCCTCTGTAAATTGATTATTTCCCAAAATTTCCACATGTCAAACAAGCATATAAATATAACCCAACTGTTCAGCATGCATTAAATTATATCCAAGAAATCAAGCATCATATCATTCTGGCCTTAGGCCTCAAAAAATACTTTGGAACTCTAAAACAATACTTTGCAACTTCCCAATACTCGTAACAGTCATATACTAATTATAGATAAGCCATATACTGAACTCCCTATATTTTAGTTTAAGAACATCTCAAAACTAAAATTCTCTCCAGCTAGGCGTACCCTCATTCCTGATCCGTCAATTCCATCGTCGCATGCCACAGAGACACCAAGTCTATTCGAGCCGCAATCCTCGCAGGCCTCGGATCTCCAAGTCTATCTGAGCCTCAATCCTCGCAGGCCTCAGGGGACCATTGGTCAGCTTGAGCCGTATTCCTCGCACCACATGATTCAGGGGTCCCTGAAATACATGGGGCATTATTTATAAATGACACTGTTTCAAAGCAACTAGGGGGTACCCTTGTGGTGGGTTTGAAAAACCATATCCCAAACTTATATCAATCCTTTCCCTTTATTTTACAATCCATTTCCCAACCTTTATATCAACTTTCTGATAAATTGATTCTCAACTATACTTCAAATATATATGCACAATTTAGCAATCTATAAATAACTATCTATACTCAATTTGTAACATGACCCAAATAACTCATTCTCGGTCAGAACTCGTTTACATGGTCATTTTAACACTTCTCAAAGGATATAACTGCCTTGGAAGACCCACGATTAACCGAGGGGTCAAACCGCATAAACTTGGTCAACCGGTCCAGTGGGGCCCACGACCTTTTGATCACAAATCCAGGAGTTCCTATAGGTTCAACACACTCTTCTAAACTTTCCCTACAAGTTTGGTTTGAATCAGACGGTCGGATTGAGCACGATCGCATGATCGGACGATTACTCTTTATCTTACCCTAAGGTTAGCGATTTTGGAGTATTTGGGACTCCGATTCACGATACGTCAAATCCTATCTAAGAAATACAAGGTACAACATACGTGAATTTGGGTTTGATCCAACGGTCCAAACATATCGAACCTGGAAATGCACAATAGGTGAAATTCGTTTGAGGCTCAAATGGTATCCGAATTGGAATCCAAGCTCACCTACGCGCTTGTGACAACTAGGGAATCCTTTCAGGATGAAGTGTAGCTCCACCATACTACCCACGCATCGCCACACGCACTGGCAGTGCGTGGGTGGCTTGATAAATTTCCGGTGGCCGGAAAAACTCCAACCCGCCAGCCAAGCTTCCTACCCCAAGTTTAGAACATCGATTGGAGCCACTTTTATTCTTGGACATACCCTGAAAAATGACCGAAAGTGGCCGGAATTTCAATTCAAAATTCGACCGAACTTTGATCAAATCCTACCCAACCATCAGCTAGAGCTTAAAGAATAGGTGAGAAACCGTACTTGGTTCGATGGAGAAGCTCACCGGAAACATTGTGGCGACGCCGGGAAAAATCGGAGAAAACCAGTCGTCACCGCCAGTAGGATTTGAGTCTTTCGACCGGGAAAACTGGTGGGTCTTGACAATGAGGCCGAGTCGGTTCGAACAAGACTAGGGCCGGCCCTTGCCGTGACATGAGCAGAGAGAATCAAAGATACAGAGATCGGAGTCGAGAGAAATCTGGTTTTTAAAAACCAACTTTGAAAAATTACGATTTTACCCATACTTGAATTTTGATGGTATCTCTCTCGTTACAACTTGGATTTGAGCCCACTACATGTCTACGGACTCATCTCGATGTGCTCTACGCAATGGTACAATTGAAATTCCCAAATTCCTTCCCTGTCAAAAAGTCAACTTTTGACCTAATAAAATATTCTATGGGCAAAATAGTCTTTCATCTGAATAAATTAAAAATTAAAAATTTATTTAGGACCGGGTTGTTACGTCAAGTGCTGAAAAATTGTTCAGTTAGGTCATAATGGAATTTGAGAAAGTATTCACATTATTCTAAGAGTTGAGTTCAGATTCAGATGGTATGATGATTTATTTGATATAAGGAGGCCTGAGGCCATTCAAAGTTATTTGTCTGATGCATGCTGAACAATTGGAATTCAATTTTCAATATTATATGTATAATTACAAGTGGAAAATTATTGGGAAATTTCCATTTTACATGGGAGACTTTACAGTTTTTTCAGTAGAGGTCAAGCCATAAAAGAATTTTTTTATTTTTTTATTTTTTATAGTTTTAGTTAGAAGGGCAATTTGGTCAAGTGTCCCTGGCACCTACTAGTTGTTGGACACGCATAAGGTTCGACACAGATTTCAAAGTGAAATTTGGGTCGGGTCCTGTCAGCCTTGGCCCTTTTTTGCCATGGCAAAAGGGGGTGGAGCACTTCCACCCTACCAGCCTAGCCTAGGCAAAAGGCCCCCTAAGCCTCAAAAGCAGCTTCCAACGCACAAATGTTGCCAGCGCAAGAGATGAGCTCCGCCAACCCGGGCAAGATGAGCCCGAGCTCCTGCTAGCGAGCTGTGACTTAGGTGTTGACGCTAGGGCACATATTTCAATTTTTTTACTGTTGGCACGTGACGTACACACGCACGCCAACAGTAAAAAAATTTGAATTTTTTTCGCTGACGTTTCCTCCAACGGCTAGAACCCACGTGGCGCTACCTGGGGTGTCCGATCATTTTTTCCACTGCCATCCATCGGCATAAAAATTGAAAAAATAAATCTGAAAAAATACCAAAAAAATTTGAATTTTTTTTTTCTATAAATACCTACCAATATTATTCACTCTCCACACCAAATTTTTTACTACTAAATTCCATTTGTGTAAAAATACAAATGGAATCTTCCATCAAAGCCGGAGGCTCGTGGGCAACCATGGAAGATGTTTTGTTGTGTGAGTGTTGGGTCCAAGTTAGTCATTGTCCGAGTTCTCTCATATGTGGAGGAAAATTCATGGAGAATTTTGTGAAAGATCAGGCTCGCCTTGTACGAAAATGGCCTTAGATAGTAGGTGAAATTTTTTGAATAAAGATTTAGGGAAATGAAGAGATGCGTTGGCAAAAGCGAGGGACAACGTTCGAAGCGGCAAAAATCTAGGCAATGAGATAATGTCCTCTCAACACATCGTTGAACACCAGGGATTGACCAAGCACGTTCAGATCGTTTTGAGATCCTGCAATTCCAAAAAAGACATGCCAAACCCAGGTATCGAATGATGCAACACCCTCCAGAATGATACCTTTTTCGCCGTTCCTATTCTCATAATCTCCTTGTCATGTACTTGGGCAATTCTTCCACTGCCAGTGCATGTAGTCAATACTTCCAATCATGTCTCGAAAACCTCTTTGCTTGGCTTTTTGTAGAAGCCTTTGGAGGTTCCTAGGTGTAGGTTTGCTGAGATAATTCCTCATGTAGATAGTTTCGATTTCGTACAGAATCTGACCAAGCACTCTAGGATAGTGGATTTCCCCATCCTAGCAATCTCATCCACTTGTTATGTAGATGCGCCATACGTAAGCAGCCATAAAGATGCGCTCTAAGTTTTTGCTCCAGAAGAAGACCCGAAAACCCAAGAGCATCGTACTTCTGAACGAATTATGTGTAGTAATTGCAAACATCGTGCATGATTTTATTGAACAAATGAGACTACATACTACATCACCCTCGAAACCCAAGAGCAGACTTTCGTTCATTTGGGGGCTTAAAAAAAAAAAATCCAATCAATATATACCAAAAAAATATTTTGGCTTAAAGTGAATTTGGTGGCTGAGTTCTCTTTTATAACATAGGGTTTAAAATATATATATATATATATATATATATAAAAGCTTTAGGCTTCAAGTGTATGTATTGGATGGGCCATGTGGGGGCTCCACCTAAGAAAGACCTAAAAAAATAAAAAATAAAAATGAGTTTTGGTGGAATTATACGACTGCAACTTTTTTGTAAAGTGTGGGCAAGTGCCCACAGTAGTCCTTCATTGGGTCCGCCAGGATCCGGAAATTATACACTTCGACACCAGAGAAAATGATGGCTTAGTTTTTTTTTGGACAAAGGAAAATGATGGCTTAGTTGAAGTTAAATAAAGAAAGTATTTTTTATGTAGCTAGGGTCCTTTTTTGAATAATGTACCCACTACAAACTATATGTCGTACCTTTTATGAGTAGTATATATGTGCCTGCCTTTTATGAAGTAATTTGTATATTAGGTAAATTATTGTATGTATGTAAAGAAAGGGGTTGATGGCATGCTCTTATAAACATAGATCACCTATGTAAACGAAGTCAATATACTTTTCAAAGTGGGCAAGACTAGACCTGTCGACACTACTTTTAAGTTTTATGACAGTCTTTTTGTTTTTACTAACTAAATTCCTGCGTGGTTTTATGACTTAATAAAAAGTACTGACTTGCAAGTTGCAATGTATGGAAAAATTTGGTTTTTTTTTTTTTACTTTTTTACTTGAAAGTGAAAAAGTAATGGATTTTTGTTTACATTTCAAAACCAATCATTCAATAAAGACATGGAACAGTCATTCAATTCAACTTAGTAATTATATATATATGCGATTGTGAGTGGTATCTGCCACATAATTTGAGATCAAAACTCGGTACACAAACCATTTGAATACTAAGAAGCACACCAAACTTCTGTTTCTGTTTATGGCGGATAGGAAGTTGCTTTGAAGCCTAATTCTGAGTAGCCATGGTTTTCTGGTGTAAAGCTTTTCTTTCCTTCTGTGCCTCAGTTGGAGTTTTCACATCTGTTGCCAATCCAATTGCTTCAAGAAATCTTATTACATACCAAGTAACATCAATCTGCCACCATTCAAGACCTTGTCGAGCTGAGTAATCAAAAGCATGGTGATTATTGTGCCATCCTTCTCCAAGTGCAAGCAATCCCAACCACCTAATTAGCGTACATTTGAAGCAGAAGAAAAAAAAAAGATACCCATAAAACAGTTAAAATCCCTCATCAATTTCCATATAATAACAAATGATAGGATAGCTAGATGTTGACATTGGGCAGAATATATACCAATTGTTCCTTGACGTATCATCAGTGTGATATACTTGTTGTCCCCACATGTGGCCAGCCGAATTTACTAACATAGTACTGTGGAAAAGGCATACCATCCTCACCCCCTACAATGTCGACAAGGAATAATTTAACCTTTAAGAAAATACATATATACAAGTGGGGTTCGAACTGGGTTCGAACTTAATCATTAATATGCAAATTAAGATTCTTTTCCACCGAAAAATTCATGTATTGTTTTATGACTTTATGGCAATCGAATGAACCATGAAAAACTTTAATGCGACAATAACGTACATGCCAGCCCTTAATTAATTATACAAAAAGATATTCTATTGAAAAGCCATTAAAGTACTGAGAACGAGTAATTATAAAAAAAGAAAACAAGAGGAGGAGGAAAATATCTCACCATTCCCCATGTCAAGAAGGGCAATCCACCGACGACATAGAGTAAAGTTCCTAGTAGAAAAGAATGCAAAAGAAAAGTATGATGCAGAAACCTATAGAAGGCTTGCCGTTTCAAATCTTCAACGTTCTTCAGTCCTCCATACTGCAACAATTTCCATTGAAGAGTTGAACAAAATGAGTGCACTGTGTTGGTGTATGTAAATGTATTTAAGAGAGAGAGAGAGAGAGAGAGAGAGAGTTGGGTTGTTTTTTATTACTTTTCCAAACCGAGAGCCGCTATCGAGGATCCAACCCATGTGACTAAACCAAAAACCTTGAAGAGGGCTATGAACATCTTTCACAGTATCAGTAAACTGATGGTGATATCGGTGTGAGCTCACCCATTCTATTGGACTTCCCTACAAAAACCAAAAGAAGAAGAACAAACACATCAAATAAAAATAAAAGAAAAGGGCTGAAGCTAAGCAAAATTATGTTGCTCAAAACTGACGTTTACATACCTGAAGTGAGAGAACCCCGAAATAGGCAAACAAGTACTCGAGCCATTTCGGAATACGAAAGCTCCTGTGAGCAAGATGTCTGTGGAAAGACAGAGTAACTCCTACCCCCGTCACAGCATAGAGAGCAAAGGCCACCCAAAGCGCAGGCCAGGTGAAATGAAAGGGCGCCATCACACAAAGGCAATGCATAGTGAGAAACACAGCAGCGGTGACTATGTCAAGTAAATTCCATTTCCTTCCAAAATATTCTCCGCAGGGCATCATCACAAGTTTGACTAAAAGCTTCATCGCTCCTCTGCTTCTTTAGCTGCTGCGCAATACCGCTTCTGTTGTATCTAAACGCTGCCACTAGCAAACTATATATATACGTAACGTTGGTGTTTGGAGACAAGTTGGCCGCCTATTACATATTAATGAAGCAATTTAATACCTCGCTGCTTTGTCAGGATAGGGTATCGCTTTTTTCTTTTTTTTAATTACCAAGGCAGGAAATGTGCATTGGATATTCGATTATGTGAATTTCTAAATAATGTGTTGTTTAATATCAATATAATACGACAGCCAGCACAGTTCATGGCCCGAGCTTTTTATTTTAATTTTATTATTTGATACAAGCGATAGTGGGAGAGGGATAATTAATCTAATTTAGGACCGGTATAGAAGTAAATGTTTTTAATCACTTGAGCAACAAATTCCCTGTCTCATGGACCGAACCTTAAATAATATAATGTTTACGCAATTTTGTATACATATGAATATCTTTTTCCATACGTGTTGTTCTCTATATATTGTGGCGTTTTTTTTTTTTTTTTGTTTCCTTTTGTTTTTGGATATTTCATTTTGTCCAAACCTCTAGAAACAATCTACATTCAGTCGTATAAGTCTAAAATGAATGAACCGCTCTGTTTGAATGAAACATCACAATTAGTAGTTACTTGTTAATTTCACTATAATTTTCCAAACCGTGTGAATTTGAAGAAAAACATGGACTACAGGCCATGCTTTGCTCACATGAGTTGAATTATTGTATGAACCGACTGTCTGTACAAAGTATTGAAACTTGACAAAATTGAACTTCCATGGACACTGTCGATAATGAAGTGTGAATGCTAACAACATTTCTTCTAAACTTCTTCTTTGAATTTTCACCTTTTTTCTCATGACATTGTCGAGAATGAAGTTAAAAACAATATGATAATAGTGAGTTACAAGTCCATTTCTTTGAAATATTTACATCTATCTTATTAAAAGCTTTGGCATACAAGGAGTTTTATACAGCCTCCTTTTTGACCATATCACTCTTTATAACGTGGTGAGCAGAATACAGCGGCTAACTACTTATCCAAGTCTCAAACATCTTTTGTTTTCTTTTTGGGCTTCATTCCCTGTTGCCAAAAAAGAAAATAAAAAAACAGAAGAATTCATCATGCGTTGTTGGGGCCAGAAAGTATATTTCTCGGGTATCACATGCAAAGATATCATGGCCATGATTCTTTTCCCACTAATTAGAACACATCTCAATTTACTTTTAGCCATGCCTTTTGTTCGAAGACTAGCTAGTATTTGTTTCTTTATGGTGAGGGGAAACTTTATTTTCCTAAAGGCATTTAAACCTAAAGTTGTTAACAATTTAAAATTTGAATGGAAATTAATTATTATTTTTTGTTATACAATCAATATTGAAGGAGGGAGGAATCAAATTTAGAACCTCCAGCGCATAAATAGATGTTCTTAATCGCTTGAGCTACAAACCCCTGCGAATGAACATTAATTTTTAAAATGAAAAAGAAGAGTTTAATTAAACCAGGGTGTTGAATCTAGAAGTTGGGAATTATATTGTGTGGTTGAGTAGCTAGTAGCTACAAATGCCAGTCTTCACAACAGTGAAGCAGCTTGAGGAAATTAAATAGATACATAAGTGTACTGTATCTATCAAACATGGCCTGTCAGGGTATGAGATTTGACTGATGATTTTTATGGAGTTTGTGTGGGTGAGAGTTACCTGTAATATTGCCTTTCATGCAAACCACCGTACCCTCAGATCTTTTCTGTGGGTGAAGATGTGGTGGGGGTGTAGTTTAAATTTAGGCTTATTTATTGTAGTATCTTTTTGAATTATGGTGAAATTTTACTTTATTCTTTGAAAATTAAAGTGATACAGAGTGCCTTTTTTATCAAGATTTAGTTGTTCACTTTGCCCTTACTGTTAATTATATTAAAAATTATGTAAAAATGCTGACATGGCACAAATGAAACCCATTCTTTTGCTAAAATGTATGCCACGTGTGAAAAACATTAATAATATAATTTATTAAACCCCTCTCTCTACTCGACCTATCCCCGCCCAAGCAGCCACACACCCACCCTACCCACAAACAAACACAAACAGGAAAAATATTCCCACAAACCCACACAAACAGAACAAATATTCTTCTGAGAGGGAGATTTTGCTGGTAAACAATCAGCAAGTCATTGCAAAAATATGAATCCTCATGAGAAACTATAGATGACTTCGGGAATACGACGTCAAATTGATGGTTTAGGGCTAGCTATAGGTTTTTTTGTTGGAACTAAAGTTGCAGCGGTTTTGCTTAATTAAGTTTTAAATTTTTCTTCTTAAAACAAATCAATTAAATTATAATCTAATTTGGAATTGGTTAATTAAAATCTATGACGTGGCACATATTACATCATTTAAGACTCAAATTTGATGCATAAATTTGGTGTCTCTAGCATTTTTGAATTATATTATAACGGTTTGATCAGGTCAATTTGGGCCTAAGCTTAATATGTTTTTTCTTTTGCATTTCTTTTTTTCAACTTTATTAGCCAACTTTATTAGTCAATTTGTGATATTATATATAATAGCTCATTATTTAAGAGAATAGTTGTGAATTGTTTAAAATCCTTAAAACTTGTAAACCTTCATTCATTGTCTCATAAAATCAGAAAAAATAGATATTAAAACTTTTACCCAAAAATACCAAGATAAAATCCTCAATTTTTGTTTAAACATCTTAAAACCCAAATATTCTCCACATAAGTGTACCCTCATTAATATATACCGTCAATTCCGATAATTTTCCGTCAATTCCAATAATGTACCGTCAATTTCTTGTGTCGCATAATGTGACACATCCTCGCAGGCCTCGGCAACATAGAGTCAACCCCAGCCGCAATCCTCGCAGGCCTCGGAGACACAAAGTCAACCCAAGCTGCAATTCTGGCAGAACTTGAGGGACATATAGTCAACCTAAGAACGCATATTCTTACACCACACAGTTCAGGCATCCTCGAAACTCGTGGGGCATTATCATAAATGACAAAACTGTTTCAAGGCAACTGGGGGGCACCCTCGGGTGGGTTTGAAAACCATATATCGAAACTTATCATAAAATTTCCCATACTCCACAAATTCATATTTCAAATCTTTTCTCAACTTTCCAAAAATCAGTTCTCAGCTACCTTTGAATTTATACCCTATACTGATGAGAACTAGTGTCCATAATTTATCATTTTCAAACCACTGAGTACATATATGTATAAGTATTAAATATAAACATGTACTTAGATATTTAACTAATTTATTATTCATGTCAAAATTCGATTACATAGTAACTCATAACATTAAATCATCCAATAATACTCAGTTAGATACTTTTATAATAATCATAATAATAATAATAATAATAATAATAATAATAATAATAATAATAATAATGATAGGTAAATAAATAACTAAATAAGTCAATAACTCCTAAAGATCCCATCACTTCCAATAATGCATGATCTTCGAACATCAAAAATAACATCCGAGAATACCATAAAATATTATAATAAACTCAAAATCCATCCATAATCAAACAATTCACATAACCAGTCAATAACGTACCGCAAATTCAAATTAATATATTTTGTCCAAATACTTCATCAACGAAACTTCTCAAACACAAATCCATATTCAAAACAACCAAGACCTTCAAAATCGAAATAGTCAAAATTCCACTTTTAAAGCAACATATATATATATATATATATATATATATATATACCAGGTACTGGCCCAGCCTCTTAAGAGCAAACTTTTAATCAATTTTTTGCTTTAGTTTATGCGCGGAAGATAGTGTAGAAACGTAGAGAATAAACAAAATAATTATCAAAAATTAAAACATACAAAACCAAAATCAGGAATAAGAATATAACGAAATTAAAAAGATAACATTAATATTTAGCAAACTTACATAAAAGCAGAAGCACAGTAGTGCTTAATAGAAGCAGCACTTGGAATATAAAAACACCCAAACACTCAAAAGTACAAAGTTTATTTCTAGAGGCGATAATTTTGCGATGATCTGCAACTGAGGAGAGATCCTCCTTTTAAAGCCTCGGGGCTGTTGTCGTGTCAAATAAAAACAAGAAGTCACAAAGCAGCCTACAGTAGAGCGGCATCTTCACTTTGAGGATTCTCGCTGAACTTTCCCGCAAACAGCCAAAAAGAAAAAGCAAACTTTTTACAAAAGCAAAAGCAGAGCTAAAGCAAAAGAATCTTGCTTTAACCAGAGGAAAAATACAGTAAAACGACAAGAAAGCAAAATTTACAATTTTACAAATTGTCTCTTATCAGACAGAATATTACTGATGCCCACCATAAAGCTCCGAATGGAAATTATCTAGCATGTCTTCATTAGCAAAAGGGTCAACCTCATTTTCAGGCTGGGTGACAGATGCTGAAGCCATAGATTCGTCATTTTCAAGTCTTTTTTAGAAGATGATGATCTTGGCTGGTCTATCAATAGTTACAACCTTTGGGAAACACTCAGATTAGAATGAGTGACCAAAGGCTAAGCAGCAGCAGAGTCGGGAGATGGGATAAGAGCTGGGATGATCTTGGTGGGAGCCAGGTGATCCCTAGTGAATTTATCCCACCATCTGATGAAGATACTTCGGACTAAATTTGGAATATAAGTCCATTCCTCATCAACATAATCTGAAATAACATATTCCCATTTTAATATCCATGGTAGTTCATACATTATCATGAACCACATGAATAAGGTCCTTTGATCAGGATGGTTTTTATTCCATTTGAAAAGATTCCTTAATTTCAGGAGGAAGGTATTCCAAAGTAGGACCCCAAATCAGAAAGAAGCTCTTGGACCAATTAGGGAGTTCTTTCAGAGCTCTAAGCTTAAACTGGATAAACCAAGTATGAGAATAGTTTTGATTTTGGAAACATAAAACATATTCCCATGCCTTTTTTTTATAATCCCATAAATTATAAGAATATGGCCTAATTTCAGGATGGATAAATCTTTTGGCCCCTTCAGGGCTAGGGCCCCATTCTTCCAAGGAAATGACATTTAGGATTTGTGAAATCGGGATATTGGCAAATCCAGATCGCTGAAAAGGACAGGTACAAAATAGCTCTTAATGTCCTTTTTGGACATTACGAATGGAACGTTCTACCTTTTGGATTGAAAAATGCCCCTTCTGAATTTCAAAATATTATGAATGATATATTTAATCTTTACACTGCTTTCACCATTGTTTATATTGATGATGTTTTAGTCTATTCTAATTTTTTGGAACAGCACTTTAAACATCTAAATATTTTCTTGAAAGTTGTGAAACATGCAAGATTAGTGGTATCGGCAAAGAAAATGAAACTATTTTCTTCAAAAGTTTACTTTTTGGGACATAATATTAATAAGGGGCTAATAATTCCTATTGATAGAGCAATATACTTTGCTGATAAGTTCCCTAACGAAATTAGGGACAAGCAACAGTTACAAAGATTTTTAGGAAGTCTTAATTACATAAAGGATTTTTATAAAGATTTAGCTCATGACTCAAAATTATTATATCAAAGGTTGAAAAAGAACCCGGTTTCTTGGTCTGATGAACACACTAAAGCTGTTAGGAGATTGAAAGTTAAAGAATTTCCTTGTTTAGCTTTAGCCAACCCAGAAGCCTTTAAAATCGTAGACCGATGCTTCAAAAATAGGGTATGGGGGAATCTTAAAACAGAGGGTTGATAACTCGGCACAATTAGTTAGGTTCACCACTGGAGTTTGGAAACCAGCTTAAAAGAATTATTCCACTGTTAAGAAAGAAATGTTAGCCATCGTCCATGCTGTCTCTAAATTTGAAAGTGATCTTTTAAACAAGAAATTTTTTATAAGAGTAGATTGCAAGGGGGCCAAAGACATTTTGTTCAAGGATGTTAAAAATCTAGCATCAAAACAAATTTTTGCAAGATGGCAAGGAATTCTTTCTACTTTCGATTTTGATATTGAATTTATTAAAGGTGAAACTAACGCACTCCCGGACTTTTTAACTCGAGAAGTTTTGCAGGGTGCGAACTAGAAGTTCCGGACAGATGACTCGAAGTAAGAGCTCTTCTGCTCTTATCAAGTCATCCCCTAATGATCCAAAGCCACTGATGTCTTCTTCTCCATATAATAAGGGTAAGGAGAAGCAGATTGCTGAAAATCCATTCCGTGAATATATGAATATGTCTGTAGCAATCATTGAAATGAATGATCTACATAAACACCCAAATTTTCCGGCTGAAAAATATTTAAGGGATAATATTCCTTCCTTGAATAAGCCTCGTATTTTCTATGAAACTCTTCTAATTGAAACTAAGTATGTTAATATCGTTCATCGTCATAGAGGTGAAAATGCCAACACCATAGTATTCTCCAAAATCCAAATCCTAAATGTCATTTCCTTGGAAGAATGGGGCCCTAGCCCTGAATGGGCCAAAAGATTTATCCATCCTGAAATTAGGCCATATTCCTATAATTTATGGGATTATAAAAAGGTATGGGAATATGTTTTATGTTTCCAAAATCTAAACTATTCTCATACTTGGTTTATCCAGTTTAAGCTTAGAGCTCTGAAAGAACTCCTTAATTGGTTCAAGAGCTTCTTTCTGATTTGGGGTCCTACTTTGGAATACCTTCCTCCTGAAATTAAGGAATCTTTTCAAATGAAATGTTGCAAATGGAATAAAAATCATCCAGATCAAGGGACCTTATTCATGTGGTTCATGATACTGTATGAACAACCATGGATATTAAAATAGGAATATGTTATTTCGGAAGATGTTGATGAGAAATAGACCTATATTCCAAATTTAGTCCGAAGTATCTTAATCAGATGGTGGGATAAATTCACTGGGGATCACCTGGCTCCCACCAAGATCGTCCCAGCTCTTATCCTATCTCCCGACTCTGCTGCTGCTCAGCCTTTGGTCACTCCTTCTAATCTGAGTGTTTCCCAAATGTTGCAACTGTTGATAGACCAGCTAGGATCATCATCTTCTAAAGAAGACTTGAAAAAGAAAGTCCTCCAGATTCTCGATATGGATGACGAATCTATGGCTGCAGCATCTGCCACCCAGCCTGAAGATGAGGTGGACCCTTTTGCTAATGAAGAGCAAGATTCTTCTATTTTAACTCTACTTTCGCTTTTGTAAAAAGTTTGCTTTTTTCTTTTTGGCTGTTTGCGGGAAAGTTCAGAGAGAATCCTCAAAGTGAAGATGTCACTCTACTGTAGGTTGCTTTGTGACTTCTTGTCTTTGTTTGACACGACAACAGCCCCAAGGCTTTAAAAAGAGGACCTCTCCTCAGTTGCAGATCATCGCAAAATTATCACCTCCAGAAAGAAACTTTGTACTTTTGAGTGTTTGAGTGTTTGAGTGTTTTTATATTCCAAGTGCTGCTTCTACGAAGCTTCTGTTAAGCACTACTGCCCTTCTGCTTTTATGTAAGTTTGCTAAATATTAATGTTATCGTTTATATCGTTTTGAATTTCGTTATATTCTTATCTCTGGTTTTGGCTTTTTATGTTTGAATTTCTGATAATTATTCTGTTTATTCTCTACGTTTGTACACTACCTTCCGCGCATTAACTAAAGAAAAAAATTGATTAAAAATTTGCTCTTAAGAGGCCGGGCCAGTACCTGGTGTGTGTGTGTGTGTGTATATATATATATATATGCATATAACTCCCATAATCAGAACAATCCATATTTAATGCATATTAATTCAATTGGTAAAAACAATGCACTATCAAAACAAAGTCCACTCATGAAAGCATAAATTCCAAAAAGACCCCAAAATAATTCAAATAACGGTCAAGGCTTGTACATGATCATTCTAATACTTCTCAAAGGGTGAAACTACCTCGGAAGATTCACGGTCAACCGACGGGTCAAACTACCCAATCTTGGTCAACCGGGCCCGCGGGGCCCACGACTTCTGATTTCCGAACCAAAAGTTCCTATGATTTCAACAAGGTTTAATAAACATGTCCTGTTAGTTTGGTCCGAATTGAACGGTCAGATCGCTCATGATCGCACGATCGGACGGTTATCGTTTATCCTAGATCAACATATTTTAAATTGGAATCAATCCAACGGTCCGAACATATCGAACTCGGATAACACCTAATATGATCGAACCGTCATGCTCGGGACAACATGAGGATGATTTTAGGACTCTAGGACAGGCCAAAAAGTTTCTCACGCGCCGCCACATGCGCCGGCAACTCGTGGGTGTCCGAAGCAATTCTGGCGATTAGAAAAACTCCAAATCACCGGTCAAGACTTATACCTACATGAAGAGCACATTAAATGGAGCAACTTTTGTTCTTGGACCTACCCCAAAAAGTCACCGGAAGTGGCCGGAATCGGGGGCCGAAACCGGCCAAAACTTCCATCGCTTATTTTCGTCTCAAAGGCCAGAAATTTCTCCTAAATTACCCAACCAGCAGCTAGAATATCTCAATAGGATGAGAAAGCATACCTGGATCGCACGATTTGGTGGCCGGAATCGCACACACGAACTCTGGAAAGTTATGACAAAAATCTGGCAGATTTTTCGTCAATTTTCACATCCCAAATCTGGAGAATTGTTAGGCTTTCAAGGGTAGATGTCATATGGGTTTTGTAGAGGAGGAGGATGAGAGAAACTTTCATGAAGGAAGCGCCGCCAACCAACTTTGGACGGCCCCGGAAATTGGCCGGGCAGTGGCGGCTGCGCGAAAGAGAAAAAAACTGGATTTTCTGGTTTGAGGAGAGAGCGTGTCGTGAGGCAGGAGAGAGAAAGCTGCCAGCTTTTTAAAAAAGGGAAATAGCTCAAAATACCACCCATTTTATAATTTTTTGTGAAAATACCATCCCTCTCCAAAAAATTTAAAACTGTCACATATAAATACATATTTATTGTCCACTGATTGCACCCATATCACATTTTCAGAAATTTTGTTCTCTCCACCGACCACAGCTTCTTTTGCTTTGCAGAGTCGTAATCGATAATATTGTCTGCTCCACTGAGATCTTCGTCGCTGCCTACCACACATCCACTGGAAAGGCCCTAGCTTTCACATCGTCTTTCGCTTCTTCTCACTTGGACTCACCGACCCAGCACGCCAACTCGCTCAACAGCTCGCCTGCGTTGCAGAGATCGCTCACTTCTGTAGCTGCCGGCAGGATGAAGAAGGCATTGGGTCTCAAATCGCCGGGTTCGGGCTCCAAGAAGAGTCTTGGGTCCGGTGGGTTCGGGTCGGGACCTGGAAAGCCCAAGCGGGTTATGACGGTGGGTGAGCTAATGAGGATCCAAATGGGGATTTCTGACGCCATGGACTCTAGAGTCAGGAAAGCATGCTTAGGATTTCTGCTGCTCAGGTGAGCTCAATTTCTGTGCTTTCTTATTTGTGATCTTGGTTGATCTGGTTTGATGGGTTTGATTTCGTTTGGTGGGTAATGCTTGATTTTTATCATTGTGATAATTGTGATGATGGGATGGATATGGATATGGAGATTAATTTTGCTACTTGTTTGGCCAATTTTGGATTTTGGTTTTTCTTACTTTAAAACAAAAATTCTTTCTTCACTAAGTGTAGTTCAATCTGATAAAACTGACAATGCAAAATGTTTCACGAATGTTTAATTTCATAATGGGTAATTTCAAACTTCTGTGAATGGTCGTCTGCCTTGGAATTGTAATTAATCCAGCCTTGTGTTTGATGGACTCATTACAGGTAGGAAGCTTTTTTGTTTATTTTAAATTTTGGGTATCCATCCCATTTATGAACTTCCGCCAGAAGTAATTAGGTTAATGAATCTAAACTTCATGCCTTTGAATATTCATCCCGTAAAATCTATGTACTTTTGTTGCAATGAGTTCTGCAGCATGGTAAGGAAGATTTTTATCTATACAGTAGAGGAAGTCAAGAGGTTGTCACCCAAGATAAAACTTACACTCAATGAAGAGGTCAAACCAGGAAAGCCAGATTCTGAAGCAGCAGTCAACACAGAAGACCAGTCATCCATTGTGGGAGCTGCATACTGATCTGCCCCTTTGTCTCTAGCTATATAATGAATAATTGGAAAAAAAAATTGGAAAATGGAACTTGATTGTCACATGAGATTCTGTCTGCTAGGATGATGCTATCTATGACAAAGTACACATGCTGGAAGAATTGGTTGAGTTTCCCTGCATGCTGAAATGGAGGGGGGCAGTGGCCTGTAATGCACATGCAATCTGGAGAGTCACTACTCGTGACAGGGTTTGGGTGTTATGGTTATTGGTTGTCTAGTTTTGCCAAGAGGATCTCATAGTGCTTACTTGTTTGGGCGAATTGAGTCAGTGGTAGTCCCACTGGAGCAGCTCAAGTCCTCTGATTTTACTGATCAACAAAAATACTATGCCTGCAAAATGAAATAAAGGAGCTTTTCTGGTAATGAACTTTACTTTTGGACACACACATGCGCAATGAACTTTACTGTCTTTGATGGCATTTTGTGTTATTTGTTTGATAGGAAGGTGATGCTGCTGTTGCTGTTGCTGAGGAGGTGAAGAAGAACAACCATGTAGTAAGAAATTTGGAGAAGCGTCAATAGATTTGCACCCTTGACCAGCATATTGAAGAGCAATTTGGTGGTGGTCGTCTATTGGCTTGTATCTCATCACGACTTGGACAGTGGCTGTGCTGATGGGTATGTGACTTTATTTGCCTATGTCTGTTTCTAGTCAGCAGATTTGTCATAGGCATATTAATGTAGTTACCATATTGCAAGGGCTGAAATCTGGATGATATCAGCTTCTTTTTATTGTTGTTTTAAAGTGAGGTATGTATGGGTCTTATGAAATTTTTACAGAAATATATTGGAGGGCAAATAATTTTATTTTAGTTTTTTATTCCCAAATGATACCCAAAACATGTAAGCTTCACACTATGTTAATTTCTGCAGGATGGGAAAACATTGGACAATGAGTTGGAGGTTGTTGAGGGAATGAAGCTAGACAGGGGCTACATATCCCCTTATTTCATCACCAACCAGAACAATCAGAAATGTGTAAGTTTTAGTTTGACTCAGCGATAACTATGTCCTGAAACTATTAGAGGCCTGCTTGTTAAAGTTAGCAGCACCTCAAGTCCCTTTTTGTTTGATGCTGATTATCTTCAAACTTGTGTATGTGCTGATAGGAATTGGAAAATCCTCTAATCATAATCCATGAGAAGAAAATCCCAAGTATTAATGATGTGGTTAAAGTATTGGAGTTGGTTTTGCAGGTTTCTTCGTTTTTACTATGAATTGGTTGACAAACTTTTGCTCCTTTTCAGAAGCAAAGGTGTTCGCATTTTGCTCCTTTTCAGAAGCAAAGGTGTTCGCATTTTGTTATATATTTCAGAACCGAAGTTATAAAAGAAAATGATTTTCCTCTTTGCTAATTGAGAATCATTTGCAGTTATGATTTCAGATCTGTAGATAACCTGTTGTTGCTGATATTGCTACACGGGAGGAGAATAGAACAGCTTGGAAAATGTGCAAGAAGGGAGAGCTAACTCATACAACGAAGAACAAATTGATGAAGTTAAGATCAAATTAGTAGAATTTGTGAGCTCTCCATTATTTATAATTATAGGTAGGAAGTATGTATGTAATAGAGCAAAGATTGGTTGACTATGTAATAACAATTGAATTGTCAAGTTTTATGAAAGAAATAATTTTTGCTTCTCGGGATAGTATTGTTAGGGTTCGATGGCGATTTATTTTCCATGTCTAAATTGTAGTCTGTAATGGATGTGTGTGTATTGTATGTAGATTGACTTAATATTGCTGTCCTATTGCATGTGTATTGTACTAATATTGCCTATGTATTGTATACATATTGTATGCATATTGCCATCGTATTGCATGTATATTGTGATGCTATTGCTGTCTTATTGCCATTATATTGCCCTAATATTGCCTCTCTAGTGCATGTATATTGACTACGGCTCATCAATGGGTTTACGGTTTGGGCCATACTTCATTCAAAAAGAAGACGAGGAGGAGAAAGAAACAACGTGCCTTTTAAAAACAGGCAGTCAGGTGCATCATAATTACATCGTAAGACATTGTAAGAAATTATTTTAAAAAATAATAACAACTAAAAAATAATTTACAAAAAAAGGAAGGTTTGAATAAAGAGACAGAGAGCGAATAAGGGGAGAAAGAGACAGAACGAAGCTAGAGAGAGACAGAGAGAGAGAGCTGCGCTACAGAAAGAGAGCAAAGAGAGAGACAGAGAGTTGCACTAGAGAGAGAGAGAGAGAGAGAGCCAAGAGAGAGACAGAGAGCTACGAGAGAACAAAATTTCTGAACATGTGAAAAATCAGCAATAAGTGGACAATAATTATATTTTTATAGGTGATATTGTAATACTATTGCTATCGTATTGTGGTTATATTGCTTTAATATTACCTCTATAGTGTACATGTATTGGCCTAATATTGCTATTATATCGTATGTCAATGGCCATTTGGTCTAATAACAGAGTCTCCACTTCGTTGAAAGTAATCCTGAATTCAAATCTCATGGACACGACAATTGTTATCCATCCTTATATTAGCATGAATTGATGTTGACCTTTGAAATGATAGTTGGAGTTACACATCGATTCATATTCAAAAGGAAAGTAATTCTCTCCCTCAATGAATCTTCGTTCAAAAGAAGGCAGCTATCAAATATTGGGTACAAAAATGCAAGATCCACAGTAAATTAATTGGGCACAAACCACATATTACAAAACCAGGATGATTTTTGGCATGCTTGAAAAGACAAGGACCAAATACAACAGAAAAGAAAATCCATTCAAGCTTCTCACTAAACATGGCTCAAGCACTCGACCATGGTTTCAATCCAAACCTACCCAACAAGGGCATACCACGTGTCCATCGTAACAGAAGAGTCGCATTTACAAAGCATGAACTGCAATATGTTTCTTTTTCTCCTAAACAAAATTATTACTAAAATGGAACAAAAGATCCCTAACATAGAGCAATACAGGCAAAGATAGTCAATTGTCATACACACAAAATTAGTCCTCATCCATCCCTGCATGCTGATCTCTCTTACTAGGGCCACCTGCTGGTTTTGCCATTATAATCTGCAAGATAGTCAAAGCACTGTCAACAACCTTTTTTTAATGAAGGTATTAAACATTAAATAGGCTGCAATCAGATGGATTCATCATTTCTCACACATTTTTAGCTAGCCAGAAAACCACCAGCATATAGATTTTCTATTTACTATCAAGCCTTCTGCACTGAAGCCATATTCATTATAAAAGTTCAACATTTCCCAAAAGTAACTTTCAATTTTATTTTATTTTTCCAAGTTAAAAACTAACATTTGCGACCGTTCTTTTGAGTTATAAAGGAGTTTGTGTTCTGAGTACACACGTGCATACATGCATTTGTGCCAAGTTAGGGGAACTTTGAAAAAAAAAGAGAGAAAAAGACTTCACAAAAAGTATAAAAGTATAAAATTAAATAAATAAATAAAAAGAATAGTCAACTAATTCATAAAGCCTCGACTTTTTATTATTATTATTTTTTAAACTATATGTAGTTTAGCATTTTTTCTGCTTTGGCCTCAAAGATGCAATCAGGGATTCAAAGATGTAGTTCATACCAAATTTGGTTCGTCAGGTTTAAGTAGAAGACCTGGATCTGAAACTCTTACACTAGGCAGCACTTTACCCTGAGAATGATTTATATTCACTTCGTACCTTGTCAGGGTTGCTTGCCTGCATGCAATATAACCCCAAATATCAAATGTAGTTATAAAGCAGAGATACAAATTATATAAAACAGGTCACTATTGAATGACATCATTCAAGACATCAGTGAAGCCTTACGTGTAAAGTTTTCCGCCTTATGCGTGCCTACAGTTAGAACAAGCAAGCCAGGAGCATATGACAAAACTAAACTTATACGTATCAAGTCTAAAAGAACAAATAATGTACATTAAATAGGACCCTTTTTGCCAAAACAAAGCATATTGGATCCATATCAGCAAAGCAATAAGAATTGTCCAATTTGGAAATCTCCAACTCAATCACCAATGTCATAAATCAATATTAATAACAATTTCACGAATCAAGCACAATCTTGGATACTGCACTTCTGTTTCCCTGACTGGAACATGAGCAGAAAGCTTCTATTATGATCTACAGTACCATCGGTGTCCTAGAATTCAATCCACGTTATTTGTTTTGAGCCTAAAAACATATTATTCTTCATTCTGAAAATGCACAAACTTAACAAGAGTCCGAGACTTCCAATTTACTAGTCACAGAAGACTTCCAATCTCACTCTCCTTCTCCCCTTTCCCCTCTCTCCTCTCAGAGCAAGACCAGAACGTAAAATCCAAACAGCCTATCCCACTCCTCTAGTACCTAAAACTAACCACGTATATCTTAATCCAATTCCAAACCAATCTGAAGGGGAAGCATAAATGATGGCTTCATCTACCAGACTTTATAAAATAAAATAAAAGGGGGTTGATTGAAAAGGCAAGCTTCCAACTGTTGCTTTCATTGCACAAGAAGTTCTTTAGAAGTCATGCTCCCACTAAATACTCAAATTAAATAGGGCAAAACAATTTTCCCATGCTATAACATACTCATTGTTTTTAGCTACAAAAGAACTATTCCTTTGTTAATAATAAGAAGCAAAATATTTCAGGCGTAGTTTGGAAGGAACTTAATTGAGCTTATATTGGCCTAACTATTCAACTTTATCTATTTATTTATTCTAGTATCTTAAACGAAAATTACTCAAGCCATTGTTATAGGTTTTGCTCAACCTGCATAATGAACATAATAAAAACCAGGGAGCACAAACTAGCATACAGAGTGAATAAAAATAAAATTTGAGAACAGAACTGTTACCATCCACCAGGATGCCCCACATAAACCACTAAACTAATAAGACCTCCAGGCACCACGATACTTTTTGCAACTTCCAATGCCTTCTTCAGTGTTGTTTCTGACTCTGATAATTGTTTTGTCACCCCCAGGAAGATAGCCAAGATTGAAAGCGACAAG
Source organism: Prunus persica (assembly GCF_000346465.2). Taxonomy (NCBI): domain Eukaryota; kingdom Viridiplantae; phylum Streptophyta; class Magnoliopsida; order Rosales; family Rosaceae; genus Prunus; species Prunus persica. The sequence continues at coordinate 18,663,317 of NC_034012.1, forward strand.
CCTAATCACCCACGAAATCAAACCTTTCAGGAAGCAAGTTTTCTACTAAGAAAAATAATGCAGTAACACGTTCGATAATATTTCCATACAATATGAACATGATATTAAGTATAATAAACATTAGTCGAATATTCAATAACTTCCTGGTTAATATACAGAACACATTCCGACTTCAATAAAGAGCCAAAAGTTATTGAAGCAAACAATATGAATACCGATAAGTTTATGATTATACAAATCGAACATAAAACAGACGTACAAAAAGCATTTGCATTAATCTTGGCCATTAGAAGAAATTTAATAGCCTTGAGTTTCTTTCTTATTTTAGCTCTGCGCACGTTTCTCATAAATCAAATGCCAATTGCATTAAGATTTTAAACACAGAACCATAAGATAGGAACATCAAGAAACTTGGGTTATAGTGAGTACCTAACAGATGTATCTTTTGGGAAAAAAAAAAATACTCAAGCAGGTAATTTTTTATTTATTTGCAATTTACCTCAAATGCAGGGCAATGAAATGCTTGCTTTTCATCCTCATTCTGTCAACCAACGTTTTCCCCATTTCATTAATAAGGTCATTAAACTTCAAGGCATGATAATTTGCTCTACACCTAAGTTTTTGTAAATTTGAATCCAATTTATTTGAAAGCCTGCAATCAAACTTTGTGAGCTGAACACCCTGCACACTAGAAAGCATAACAAACAACTGTAAATTCTATATATCCCAAAAAGGCACTCATTCAAGCACTGGAAATTTTTCTTCCTCGGTTATATACACCAGCATATGATAATTAACAAATTCTTTACAAAAATGTGGTAGGTTCTCCTGAAAGACACTTACAATATTTTTATTAAGAACAGGCACTAAACGATCCTGGTAGCATTTTGCATTGCCCTTCCTTGGGACACGCATGCTATATGGACTCATTGGTTTTCTTCCCTTTGTTGGAAGCTGTTTAATGATTTCAACATATTTTGATAGAGATTATATAAACCAGTCTACATCAAAGATTTCATCAAAGTTGCTGCACCAAATACCCGAATAACAATATTAATCCACAGACAGTTTTGCTTACATGGACCTTCACAGTAGTTTTGTATCTGTGATATGGTGAAAATGACCTGGAATCCTTCCAAAATAATTTCTGGCCCAGCTTGAGAAAAAGAAGAGTAGCATTCAAGATATAAGCTGCAACAAGAGCATCAGTTATCTGTAACAGAATCAAGAAAGAAGCACAAGATACTGAATCAGCAGAAAAAACATGCATGGTAACAAACCAGTCTTATCACTCATGGAATGAAAAAGTTACAAAGTCCTATCAACAAGTCCTATACAGGATCTACTTATAACCAGATGCCTAAACGAAATAACAAATCAAAATTAGACTAATAAAGAAGCCATTTGGAATCTGAATGCATAACCACAATGTACTTTAAGCCTTAAATGAAGATATTAGAACGATATGTTAGGCCTCAAATGGAAGAATGAAAAGGACATTGGTGGTTTAAGCCTCCACTAATAGCTCAATCAAGAAACTCACCCCTCTTCTTTGCTGGTTTAAGCCTCCACTAATAGCAGTCAACAAATATGTTTTCACATCAGCAGCTGCAACATTTAGGACATTGGTTTTGTAAATCAAAAGCCTCAGATAAGTTAACCAAAATCACAACAGAATCGATTCAATTACGACGTCATTACTGCAACCATGGAGAAAAAAACCATAAATAAAGTTGATTACTTTACTTGCAAAGTTATCGGCGGCACGCTACCATGGAAGAAATCCGATTTCCTTGTACACTTGTTCAATCTATCTC
>NC_034012.1:18665233-18803516 GCF_000346465.2 Prunus persica
CGATTTCTTGTACACTTGTTCATCTATCTCTTTACACTGTTTCTTCAATCTATCAAACTGGGGAACCAGCACTGGCGGAGATGGAAGGAGGAGGAGGAGGAGGAGGAGGAGGAGGGAGGAGGGAGGAGGAAGGAGATGGTCTGGAGTTTAAGTACGGCACCATGAGAATGAGTTGTGATACACCGTCATTTCGAAGTGATGAATGAAGGTGACGGAGTGTGCCTGTTGTTGCCAGATGGGTGAGGGTTAGATGAACAGTACCTCGTGGATGTCAACGGTGGAGTTAAGCTTGGATAAACAGCCACCGCTGAGGGAGAAAGACGATTGCGTCGGAGAGAGAGTTACACGAGGGAGAGAGCTCAGCGACAGAGACAGACGGGCTAAAGAGAGAGACAGAGCCAAGAGAGTTGAGAGAGAACCAATTTCTGAAAATGTGATATGGGTGCAATCAGTTTACAATAAAGATGTATTTATAGGTCGTAGTTTTAAAAATTTTGGGAAGAGGTGGTATTTTGATAAAAAATTATAAAATGGGTGGTATTTTGAGCTATTTCCCTTTAAAAAATCTGACTTTGTGAAAATTACGATTGTGCCACTGGACTTTTTTTGATCGTAAATTTTTCGTTACAACTCCGATTTGTGCTCACTACACGTCTACGGACTCATCTTGACACGATCTACGTAATAGTACCAGTCAATTCCCCATAATCTTTCCTGAACAAAAAGTCAACTTTAAGCCCATTAAAATATTCTCAGGGTAAAATAGTCTTTACTTGTATATTTTAATAATTAAATATTAATTTAGGATCGGGTTATTACAAATAGGGCTTTTGATAACTTGACATTTCTTTAACTTTTTTATACAAGCAATGTTAGAAAATAAGGAGATTTAATTGCTAAGTTTAAAGAAATAAGTACCAAATTAAATACATAGAATAACGCAAACAATATAAGAGAAGTTTTAGAAAAATCAGAATATGGTTGAATCTAGAATTTGGTTCTATCTACATAAGACGAAATTACCCCTCATGGGTGCTTCAAGGTTCCAATGACAAATGTCTCCAAGGATACAACGACCTCCTTCTTATGGTAGTAGCACTCCAACTCATAAGAAGACTCATTAATAGGATTAATTCAAATGATGTGGTGGACTTCTCTATTTCTAGATAATTCCTAAAGTATGTGGTTTAATTTGAAAAAGGCAAGTGATGCATCTCTTTATTTAAGAGAACATTGTCTCAAACTTGAAAAGTCACATCTTTTCGAATTTTAATTTAATTTAATAACATAAAATTAATAAAATTTCTAAAAATCCCCCACATAAATGGGAATGGCTAAACAATATGCAAAATTAAAAGAGCTTCTTGGATCTAGGTCCAAAAAGATTAGCTGCCATTGGGTTTAGTCCATACGTTTTTGGTTTTAGATTTAGGTTCTTTGACATTTATTACTTTTGTTGTTGTGTCGATTTTACCATTTGAGGTACATAAGTAAAACACATTGAAAATATAAATTTAATGCATTATTTCCTTGTAATTGAATTCTAGAATTTAAATTGTGAACTCTTTCCTTGATAATATTCCTAATATGTGGATAAAATAAAATTTAATCAATAAAAAGTAAAGACCCACATATTATACCCACATTAAATTATGTACATGACATACAGGTAAATAGTGTTATTATTAGAAACTAAAAAAACTTAGTGGTAAATCGTGTTACCTATAAATTATGAACATAAATTAGAAGACTACCTATAAGTTAGGAACATAAATTAGAAGACTACTTATAAGTCATATACAAAAAAAATAGACAAAAAAAATTTTATGTTACCTATAAAAAAAAAAAAAAGGTACATAAAATAATATTACACATTGTCGAAAATATGGAAAAAAAAAAAAACATATATATACCTATGCCATCGAATTTACCATAAACCTATATATATATCCCTAGTGAAATACCATTGAATTTACTTGGCTAATCAGTGAATGTGATGTCTTAAACTATTCAGCCTTTTGTGTAAACCCATACAATAATATTCACATAATATCTTTCCAAACACATATGGTGCTAGGTTGTGTCCTTACAGCCCTGGACAACTCTCGGATTCATGAGTGCTTTAGAGAATTTTGTCTTAAAAATTTATCATAAAAACGACCCCATTTCACACTCAGATAGGTGACTTCCGATTAAGAGTATCATGCTATACCCTACTTGGATTTCCAAGCTGTAAGAACCATTAAAAATAAAGTTTATCCTAACACGCTGCAAGCAACACTATTTCATCATAGGACATGGGTAGGAGATATAATCTTCACAGTGCTACTACTTAGTCATCCACAATTTTGTTATCCCTTTTGAACTTAGATCTTGGGATCTCTAATCAGCTAGGTTGGATATTCACTATGACAACTTTAGAAATGTAGGCTTATAAACCCATTCTCCTCGATGATCAACTACTCTCTAGTCAAACCTTTAATAATTGGATCTAGTTAGCTAAGTTGGGTATCTACTATGACGACTTTAGAAATGTAGACTTATAAACCCATTCTCCTCCATGATTAACTACTCTCTAGTCAAAACCTTTAATAATTGGATCCACTAGTTTAACTATCTATAATGTGTATGAAAACACCTTCAATCTTATGAAATTATATTTCATTCGAGAATAGTTGTTTACAATGTTAAGTCATCAACCTATTCCGTTGTGACTTGCGCCAATTGTGTCAACTAAGTAATTTGCTAATACTTTGGCAGACACCCCCACATCTACGATACTTGTACAAAGTTCTCTAACTTTTCCGCCATACCTTAAAATGCATGTGTATAAGAGAAAATTTTAAAAACTATGTGAATAGTAAAGCGTCCCTCCATAATATTTCAATCATTCTTTCAAGAAATAAAGTTTTAAACTTCTTCTTATCAATGAGTCTCTCTCACATTTGTGGGTACCAATAAATCACTCTAATATAAGTAGGGCGCTTGTACTTTCCCTAGTAGGATGAAATAATGTCTCCATATGTTAGTTTTTATTTATTCTTTAAATCATTTTAATGTTGTACTTGTAATAGAACTACGTTAATTAACATATATACTCTAATTTACTATACCCTCCTTAAATGATTAAAGTATATAAACATGAAAACTAACTTTCATTTATAAATTTATAATTAATGCCAGTGTGCCACATATAGATTTTAAAGCAAAAACTCAAAGTAATGTATAATTTCTTTGAAGTCCCAGGAAAAGCATGTATATATGTCGAATATAAAAGGCCATGCATCGGTTATATATGTGACAAAGGTATTGGGCAAAAGTTAGAGGTAGGCACCGTTCAGATTGGATTAATTTCATTCAAAAATCACGACTGAACTAATTATATTGGGTAATGAGGGACACCAAATTGATACACCAAATTTGGGTCCCAAATGATGTCGCATGTACCACGTCATAGATTTTTAATTAACTAATTTCAATTTGGATTATAATTTTGTTTTATATATTTTACGAAGAAAATTAAAAAAACTTAAATAATCAAAACACTGCAGCATTTAGTTCCAATAAAAAAGCTACTGCTAGCCCTAAACCATCAATTTGTCGTCTCCTTCCCACCATATTTGCGTCACTTTCTTCCCCTTCTTCTCCCTTCATGTTTTTTCTTTTTCCTTTTTCTTAGAAGAAGCACAATGGTACAAAACCCAGAAAAATTTACCTATAGCATTTATAAGTTCCCCAAATACAAAAGGAGCCATGCAGTGTATCTACTTTAGCAGAAGAATCGCTTTAGTCTTTTTAAGAACACAAGATTTTGCTGGTAAACAATTAGCAAGTCATTGCAAAAATATGAATCCTCATGAGAAACTATAGATGACTTCTAGAATACGACGTCAAATTGATGGTTTAGGGCTAGCGATAGGTTCTTTTGTTGGAACTAAAGTTGCAGAGGTTTTGCTTAATTAAGTTTTAAATTTTTTAAAATTTTCTTCTTACAACAAATCAATTAAATTAAAATCTAAGTTGGAATTGGTTAATTAAAATCTATGACCTGGCACATACTACATCATTTGAGATTCAAATTTGGTTCATAGATTTGGTGTCCCTAGCATTTTTGAATTATATTTTAACGGTTTGATCAGGTCAATTTGGGCCTAAGCTTAATATGTTTTTTCTTTTGCATTTCTTTTTTTCAACTTTATTAGCCAAATTACAAAAAAATCCATAACCTCATTCATAATTTTAATTGAGTGTTGCTATTTCCACCCCTTGTCCTATCATCTTCTCATCCACTATGTAAATTAGGAAAAACACAATCTTATCTTTCCATCCACCATTATTCCTAAAATACCCACCTTATCACACAATCCTATCTCTCAATTTTTTGGGTTCATGAGGCTCTTACCCAATATACATGCCACACACATAGAGTTCAACAATATGCTGAAGTTCTTGAACATTCAAACTAATAAAACCCAGTTTTCCAGACACATCAACCAGTTGAGAGAGCCCAATTAGCACATTTCTGTTGAGAGAAGAAGAGGGCTTAGAGGCTGCTTGGGTTTCCCACTTTTCTGTTGTTGTTAATTATTCTTTTTTTCTTTTTCTTTTTGAAGTAAAAAGAATTCATGTGTTTTTATTTGTGAACTGAAATTAGTAATTTTTTATTATTATAAACAATTACAATTTTTAAGACTTTTTTTTTTGGTTGGATTAATTTTTAAGACTGTAATAAAATTTTAATAATAATTTAACGCAATGGACAAGATTTGCTAATGGAATAAAACACAAGGATCAAATCAGCCAAATTGAAAATACGGGGACTAAATTGGTCAAATAGGTAAAACACAGGGACCATTTTGACATTTAACTCTTAAACTAAATATTAAAAATTGGACACGAATTAATAGTGGCAATTTTCGTAATTTTGATGTGTTTTTAATGCATTATTGTAAAATTAGATGTTTTTTTTAAAGTCATTGCCCTCATCTAAATTAGGTGAAATTGGGTTATTATTTACCACAATAGTAAATTCCCTATGGAGTTTAAACCAAAGTTCCCTTGATTCCATAGGATTAGGAATATGAGAAAAGAGGGATGAGAGGAACTGAAAAATAATAGATAGAAGAGAGCATAGGAGAACAAAGAAGAACATGATGGATTAAATAGAGAGTCTGTTCCATGGAGAAACTAGGAGAAGAACCAAAGGTCTTCTGAAAGGAGGAAAGCGTGCAATTTTTTCTTAGATGAGGAACCGTGTTTTTTCTTTTTAATTCCAGGCGTGTTTTTTTATTTTTTTATTTTTTTATTTTGGGTTAGTTTGAGTTCCTGTTTAATTATCTAGTTGTGGGCCAACTTGTATTGATTTTATTTGGGCCCTGTTATTTTCAGACTCTTTACAGATGTATTATGGGCCTACCAAGTTATATATGGTAAAAATTTGGGGCCCCATAAATTGGAGGCCCATAGCCGTTGCTTTTGGATCCCAAGCTCCAGGCCTGCCCTGTTAAGAGGTTTCGGGAAATTTCCATCCCCGTCAGAGGGCTATCTCCCATCCTCGCCTTAAATCCCTAATTCTTCCATGCCAAAATAGAAGAGCTCCTGGGCTTAGCCCATTTGTTAAAAAAAATATATTTAAAAAATTTGCAGGTCTGATCTTAAAGCATCTAAAAACCCAGAATTTATCAAATGATATCTATTATACGAGTCCACATTGTGTTTTGGTTTATGAGCTTTTGTGGTACATTAAAATAAGTATTTTGTATTATCATAAAATGTGAAGATAGATTTGGTATGAAAAGTTGATTTTGATTGACCTATTCCCAATCCTGACCCACCTCCCACCTCAAGAACGAACCCCATTCCTCTAATATCAGCGTCAAGGGGGGCAAAAACAAGGGCAAGACCAGGGGCGGAGGTACTCTAGGGCCTGAGGTAGTCCTGGCCCCTCCACAATTTGTTCTCAACACAGTAAAGCTTGGGTTTTAGTTCATATATTTAACAATGCAAACCATATAACCATTCTAATGCCCCCCCAATTCCAATCCATAAATAACTTCATTTATAATTATATGTAAATTGTTTGTAGGCCTATTACACAATTGACATTATTAATCCTCTAATAATCAAACCGATGAGCCAAGGGAATAGAAAATAGTTTGACAAAAAAAAAAAAAGGGGAATAGAAAATAAATAGTTTAAAGGGAAATGAGATTTTATCAGTAGACTTTTCCGTTTTGATACATGAAATTAAGTACAAAGTTTTAAAAAATGTCCATTTTTTCTTATATATATATATTATTGATGTAAGATTGAATTTTTTTTTTTTCTATACTTGTATTACGGTTCGGCCCCTCCACACATATAATTCTGGCTCTGCCACTGGGCAAGACAATGGCAAAGATAACTACAACGGCCGTGGCAACTGCAACGACGAAGGCAAAGGCAATAATAAAGGAAAAAGGAAAGACAAAGACAAAGGCAACATCAAAGACAGGGCTAAGGAGGGGCCGCTAGAGTTGACTATTGTAATACCATGTCAAACAAAGTATATGAGAATTTTCTTATATGTATTTGTTTGGGCCCAAATTCGGCACGCCCAAGAACAATAGACAGGCCCATGATAAAATTGCCTGCCCAGCCCAGAGACTTGAGAAAAACAAAAATAAGATCCAGACAGATTGGGCTTCACACCAAGAATGTTGGAAATAAAGCCTTAGCCCAAAGAAAGCCCAGGTGTGGAAACTTTCGAAATAGGCTTCAAAGATCAGCCCGTAATTTTCGTTAGATTCAAACCCAAGGGATCAAAGACACACCCACGTGATTGCCTCAACTTTGGAAAAGTCAGCAATTCCAACTAAAATTTAAAAATGTGAGAGGGACGTCTCTGAAACACTGCCAATTGAAGATCAAAAACCCATCTGTGTTCAAGATTTTGCTCCAAATCAATACATCATCTCCCAAGGAATTCACGGATCACGCTTTCTAAATTAGAACGGGAAACAGGGAACCACTCAGAAAATACAAAAGAAAAAGAGCCAAACCGCCATAAAAAGCCCACACAGACGGTGGCGTTGGTTGAATTAGAAAGCTGCCACCCAGGAAACCAGGGAATGGACTGTTTTTAGGAGGTGACTGCTCAGAACCTATCTGCCTTGATTGATAAGAAACCCTTCTTACTTTACATTATAAGAGATTTTTTTTTTTGCCGCCCATTGTTTAGGATTAAAAATGACCTCCTTAGGAGGGTCTCTTATAAAAGCGAAAGAAGGCAAAGAAACAAAGGACACTCAATTCATCAATCAATCAAAAAAAAACAAACAAGAAAACAGCTTTAGATCAGAATTCCAAAGTTCAGACTTAGAAAATAAGTCTTCTGAAAACGAGATCTCTCTCGTTACAAATTTGGTTCAGCAAAAGCCAAGACAAACATAGTTTGAGTTTTCACAAATATGAAAACCTCAACAAATTTTATAGCATAGTTCCAGCTTGCTAAATCCTCGAGAATAGCCACTTCTGTCCCTTCAAACTGAAGAAGCTGCAGTTCTGCCCGCTCAAAAGTCTCCCAAGGCTTGAAGTAGATTGAAGCTCTGCCAAAATTGAACTTTGGTATCGATTTACAGCTGAAGCCAAGCAGCTAAAGTTGTTGACAGCACAGTCTAGCATAGACATACCCAGTCCAGCCCGGATAAGAAGTTTCTACCCAGGCAGAAATGGGATTCCAGCCATCTTTTTGCCTTTCTAGAGTTGATTTCTCCCTTCTTAATTTTGTAAAAGGCAGTTCTGCCTGAAACAGTCTACTTTATTATCTATTCTGGCCAGAACAACCATTTGATACTGAGATAAATTATGAAAGTCCTCACCAGTCTGAGGCAAGAAAAGAACTTACTTGGGAGATATTCCTTACCCAAATTCACAATCATTTGTTTTAGAAGTCAGTAACTTGAGGCGCAAGTTATCCACTCTAAAAATAAAGTCTGCTAGAATTTACATTGCTAGCAGTGGCACGCTCACACACCAAAGAAAGCTGACTTGTCGACCAACAAGTGGTCTCCAAGACAGTGGGGAACTTCGCCCTTCCACCTCAGGAGTAAACACGAAAACGGGTGAACAATTTGGCACGCCCAGTGGGACTTCTCAGTATACATACTCTGACAGAATCATTCACAGATTTACAAATACCGGAAGATCTAGTCAGAACCCACACCAGATATGGAGAAAAACAAGATGGTTCTCAGGGAAGGCCTCGAGTCAGAAGAAAGCGATGCTAGGCAATCTGCCCACGGCAGTACAGGAAGTAGACGTTCCAGGACTGGCTCCAAAAGGATGAATCAAATACAGGAGTCAGTACTCCGACAAGAGATCACAGTACAAAGGAGCCAGGACACTCTCAATAACATGACAGCCATGATGCAATGGCAGGTAAACAGACAGTTCCGGAAGGACCGAGAATCCTCCATGGCCCGAAACCCAAACCCAGATCCTGTAATCCAGCAGTTGGATCTCCCTTATGGCCCTCCGCCAGGACTAATATGGCCATACCAGGAAAATCCCCTAGTTGCACAGATGGCTGGAGTGCCAGACCACAGAGAAATTCAGGCTGGTCCGAGGGAAAGAGCCCTTCCTAATCAAGAACATGAGGCCCCAGCCCAACTAGATAACCTGGCACTGGCTCAGAACCAGCCAGAACCTCAGCCCATTCCACATCATGCAGCCCCGCATGATCAACCTTTGGCGCTTCTGCCTGAACCACCGGCAGTATTGCCATATAGACCCAGAAGGATGGACCCTAATCCATTCCCTCCACCTGCAAGAGGGAGGAGAGGCCGAGGAGGAAACAACCTTTTTGCTAATCATGACAGGAATAGACCGGGGGCAAACTAGAGGAATCATCCAAAAGTCGAAGAGCAGGAAGAACACAGGGAAGAAGTTCCACCCAGACCACACAGAGCAGAGCCCAGGTTTGATTACGTTCAGCCAGAACAGGGACAAAATCTTCCCCCAGTCAATGCTTTGAATGACATAGGAGCATTGCAAAGAATGATCAGAGAAATCATGGAACCCGAGGCTAGAAGAGGGGAAAGGCCTACTTACAGAAAGCCATACCCAGCCTATATCGATCAAATACCGCTGTCTCCAGGTTTCAAAGTGCCAAACTTCACTTTGTTCAATGGGGAAGACCCCCATGCTTCCTCAGTTGAACATATAGGCAGGTTCTCCGTCCAATGCATAGCTATAGAGAATAACCCTCTGCTGAAATTAAGGCTTTTCGGCAACTCTCTCTCTGGACAAGCTTTTACCTGGTACACCAGCCTGCCAGCTAACTCTGTTCAAACCTGGGAACAGATGGAAAATGTCTTCCATGACTACTATTACAGGATTCAGCCAGAAGTCACCATCAGTGATCTAGCTGCCCTCAAGCAAAGTGAAGATGAACCGGCCCAAGATTTCATAACCAGGTTCAGAAAGCTCAAGATGAAGTGCCGAATCCCTATGGAAGAAAGACACTTCATCCAGATGGCCCAAGCCGCCCTTAAAATCTCTCTCAGGAAAAGGTTCGACGGGATATCGTTCGGAGATCTGGCAGAACTGGCTGATAAGGCATCCAAATATGAGGAGTTACTCAGGGAAGAACAGCAAAGGAGGAACTTCTCCAAAGGTACATACTATAAAACCCCTTCTTCTTCAGTCCACCTGATCGAGGTGGAATCACAAGAAGATGCAGAAGAATCAGAAGAGAAAGAGGTTTCAGTGGCAGAAATGGCAAAACTAAAACATCCCATTAGTTGCAAAGCCCTCACAAAGCCACCTAAAGACCAAAAGCCACCACCATTCACAGGAGGATTCGTTCCAAACAAGCCAACACAAAACAAGGTTTACTCTTTTGACTTAACCAAGGTTGATGCCTTGTTCAACGAAATGCTACTGCAGAAGGCAATAGAAACGCCTCACAGAATACCGAAGCCGGAAGAACTCAAGGGCAGACAGTACTGCATGTGGCACAACTCTTGGAACCATTCTACCAATAGTTGTGTTGTTTTCAGGGACGTGATACAAGAAGGAATAACGGCAGGAAGGTTGAAACTGGCAGAAAAACCACCATCGGTCACAACGGATCCTTTTCCTCAACCTCAAGTCAATATGGTCAACTTAAATTGGCCAGAACAGAGGAAAACCGAACCAATCACAGATGCTGGTTGCAGCAGAGGCAGGAGAATCATAAGGGAGACCAGTCAAATACCAAGAGCGACCATCTCTGCTGGGGTAGTGCTCTGCAGTAGGTGCAAATGTGAAACAGAGCTAGAGGTGGTTCTAGACAGACAAAATCAGCCCACACCTAGTGTCTTTGACAGGATTGGAACCTCATCCCGAGACAAAACAAGGCAGAAGAGCTGTCTTAGGCCTACACAATACAGCGAGAGGAGGATGGAGCAACCCAGAAAGGAAATACCAGTCAAGACACCCGGAAACGAAAGACCCTTGGCAACGATTATAGAAGGGAGATGGTATTCCGTAGAAAGAAGCGGTAGACCGACTCTGGAGCTAACCAGAACTCAGAAAAGGAGAATCCAGAGGCAATACTGCACATATCTTAAGAGCCAAGATAATACGCAGGTACGTTCACAACCCAGTTCTGTCAGGAAAGGAAAAAATCCTGAAACACTTCCCCAGACAGAACAGAAAGCTTGCCAGTCAAGGGAATTGCTGAAAACAGAACCGCCAGCCAGGTCTCCTATCCATATAGCCTCGTCGTCCAGCAGCCGTCCTGACACCACCCAGACACCAGAGAAATCCGGGTCTACCCCGTTACAAGGAGAAGACGACTACACTGAGGAATATGAAGAAGAGCAATTGGACTATGAACCTTCTGCAGATGATCAGAAAGAGCCCCTCGAAGTAGCAGAACAGGATGACTGGACGGAAGAATACGGGGAAGAATTAATGGAATTTGGTGAAGAATTGGACCCAGAAACAGAAGCTTTTGGCGCAGAATTAGAAGACCTCCTACAGGGTGATCTGGGAATTAACATGGTATTCATCCTACCAGGTAAATTCAGGGTTGCCGAAGGACAAGAAAGCACTCTGGAAGGAGATGTTTTCTCTCAGGAAAGCTTTGAATGTAGATTGGCAGAAGCAGAGGAGCCACCAGAACCACAAGCAGACAACCCCAGGATAGGCAGAACAGCCAATAGACCAGCTACAGAGCAACTTTGTTTCTCCAAGCCAACCAGAGAAATGGCAAATCACCTCAGACCTTTGTTTATAACGGCAAATCTTGGGGGTATTCCTATTTCCAAGATCATGGTAGATGGAGGTGCAGCCATTAATCTATTACCCCACAGAATGCTGACCAAGTTGGGCAGGACAGAGAAAGATCTGATTCCAACACGATTGACCGTCACCAACTTCGCTGGGGGCATCACCAAAATACATGGCATCTTAGACGTGGATGTCATAGTCGGAAGCAAAGAGTTGAAAATAGCATTTTTTGTTATAAACACTACTTCCACCACCTACAATGCACTACTTGGCAGGGATTGGATTCACCAGAGCCTTTGTATTCCTTCCACCCTCCACCAGCAGTTAGCACTATGGAATGAAGAAGGCTGCATGGAGATTATAGAGGCCGATCCACGGCCATTCCTGCCCTCTGCCATGTGCTTTGAAGCAAGGTATTATCATGATGACCTCGGTCCTTTCACTTTCCTTGGAGTCAATCAGAACGGCCGCCCACATGGTGTCACGGCCCAAAGACTCATTGAAGAAGGTTTAGCCAGTTCTCTGGAGGACTGGAATAGACCTTTTTGTGCTGAACTTCCAGAACTCTGATGTTTAGTCCCAATCAACTGGACAAGGATTGAGCTGCAACAATCCGATCCATCACAAAAAGATTGTTGATATACTGGGGAGAAAGGAGGCTTTTCATACAGAATCCAGCCATCAATATGGCAGAATTCACCCATGAAAGCACAAAAGAACAAGAGGAGGAAATTTTACAGGAGGAAGTATTAGATTTTGCACCGGCAGCACTAGATGACTCCCTGCCAGAAGTAGAGGATCCTCTACAGGAGATAAACTTAGGGACAGAAGAAGATACAAGGCCTACTTTCATCAGCACACTGTTAAAGGAACCACTCAAGGCTGAACTCATGGCACTTTTGCAGGAGTTCAAAGATTGTTTTGCCTGGCATTACCACGAGATGCCAGGATTGGACAGGCAGTTAGTGGAGCACAAGCTGCCAATTAAAGATGGCTACCTTCCAGTCAAACAGGCCAGAAGAAGAATGTCTATGGACACAGAACTAAAGGTCAAAGAAGAGATAGAAAGGCTGCTCAAGACAGGATTCATCAAGCCAGCCGTCTATGCCGATTGGTTAGCAAATATTGTACCTATTCTCAAAAGAAAAACAGGGGCAGTTAGAATCTGCGTAGATTACATAAATCTGAATGAGGCATCTCCTAAAGACGAATATCCTATGCCAATGGCAGACATGCTAGTGGATGGAGCCGCTCATAACCAGATGCTATCTTTCATGGACGGCAATGTAGGTTATAACCAGATTATGATGGCAGAACAGGACATCCACAAGACAGCCTTTATGTGTCCAGGACATATAGGTGCTTTCGAGTATACTGTAATGCCTTTCGGTTTGAGAAATGCGGGAGCCACCTACCAAAGGGCAATGAATTCTATTTTTCATGATATGATAGGACATTACTTGGAAGTATACATAGATGACGTGGTGATTAAATCCCCTGAGGAAGGAAATCACGTAGCAAGCCTGAGAAAGGCATTCCTAAGAATGAGGCAGCACAAACTAAAAATGAACCCCAAAAAATGTGTTTTTGGAGTCCAAGCAAGAAATTTCTTAGGATTCTTGGTCCACCAGAGAGGTATAGAGGTTGACAGAAATAAAGCAAAATCCATCATAGAAGCTCTACCACCTCGGAACAAGAAGGAACTTCAAAGTCTCTTAGGAAAAATCAATTTTCTAAGGAGATTCATATCCAATTCTGCAGGAAAAATCCAACCTTTTTCTTCCCTGTTAAGACTGAAGCAGGAAAAGACATTCAAATGGGAAGAACAGCACCAACAGGCTTTCCAGGAAATAAAACATTACCTCTCAAATCCACCAGTTCTGTCCCCACCAAAAAGGGGCAGACCCCTCAAGCTTTATGTATCTGCATCAGAAGTATCCATTGGAAGTCTGCTAGTTCAAGATAACAAAGAAGGAAAAGAACAGGCAGTCTACTATCTAAGCAGAACATTGACAGAAGTGAAAGAAGGTATTCCGCAATAGAAAGGCTTTGCTTGGCCTTATATTTCACTGCTGTAAAGCTCAGGCACTACATGCTGCCACATACTATCTACATCATTGCCAAAACAGACTTAATCAAATACATGCTAACAAGACCAATGCTGAGGGGCAGAATTGGGAAGTGGACTTTGGCTTTGACAGAATTCACCTTCAGGTATGTCCCCCAGAAAGCTGTCAAAGGACAAGCTGTGGCAGACTTCTTGGCAGATCACCCGGGAGAGGAAATTGAAAACATGGATTCTTTGGACATAGCAAATGCGGATCTGCTAACTAGAGCTCATGTTTGCCTTAACAATCCAATCTACTCGATTCATCTCACACCTTGGAAATTATATTTTGATGGATCAAAGACAGACAAGGCTTCAGGAGCAGGGATTGTGCTGGAAGAACCATTAGGGGTCAGACATTGCTATTCCTTCCAGTTAGATTTCCAATGCACCAACAACAGGGCCGAGTATGAAGCTTTGATTATAGGGCTCGAGATGTTGGTAGAATTAGGAATCCAATCCGTGGAGATCTTGGGAGATTCCATGCTTGTCCTAAAACAGATTGCTGGAGAATACAAGTATCTAAATCCTTCTCTGGCTGTATATCTAGTAGCAGCTAGAAATCTGCTAACAGAATTTAGAGAAGCTACTTGGGAGCACATCCCAAGGGAGGAAAACTTTGCAGCCAATGAACTGGCTCAGGTGGCATCAGGCATACAAATGCCCGAAGACTGCGTCCAAAGGATCATCAAGATAGGAAGGAAAAGTCTACCTTCTGTTCTGACTAGAGGAATGGAGATAGAAGTCAATTCTGCCTTGATCACTGAAGATGATTGGAGGGAGCCTATCATGACTTACTTACGATATCCCACTCTGCCCTCTAAGAAAAGAGTCAGGATCATGGCTACAAACTATCTCATGTGGAATGAAGATTTGGTCCGAAAAGGTAAGGATGAGGTACTGTTAAGGTGCCTCGAAAAGACAGAATACATGAAAGTCATGGGAGAAACCCATGAGGGGATCTATGGAGCTCACCAAGGGGGAAGAAAGATGTGCTGGTTAATCAGAAGGTATGGCTACTTCTGGCCAACCATGATGAAGGATTGCATCAACTATTCCAAAGGATGTGAGGCTTGTCAAAGGCACGGCCCAATCCAGCAGGCTCCTTCGGTTCCCATGAATCCAGTAGTAAAACCATGGCCTTTCAGGGGATGGGCAATGGATCTCATTGGCAAAATCTATCCAGCCAGCAACCAGCAGCACTGTTTCATTATCGTTGCCACAGATTATTTCACCAAGTGGGTAGAGGCCAAGCCAGTAAAAACCACAACATCTCAAGAAATCATCACCTTTATAGAAGAACAGATCATACAAAGGTTTGGCATTCCAGAATCAATCACAACCGATAGGGGTTCTTCTTTCATATCTAGGGACATGCTAGATATGGCAGAAACATTCAAGTTCAAACTGCTTCAATCTACTCCTTACTATGCTCAAGCTAATGGACAGGCAGAATCAAGTAACAAGGTGATCATCAATATCATCAGAAAGATGCTAGAGAAGAATCCAAAGCAATGGCATGAGAAGTTATCAGAAACTTTGTGGGCATACAGAACTTCAAAGAGAGAAGCAACTGGCATGACCCCCTATGCTCTAACCTACGACCACGATGCAAATCTTCCCATGGAGATAGCAGTCCAGTCTCTTAGAATTGCTCACCAGCATGGTCTCACTGGGGAGGATTACTCTCAAGCCATGTTGCTGGAATTGGAAGAATTGGATGCAAGCAGAATTGACACCCTCAACAAACTCTTAGCAGGAAAACAGGCTGTGTCAAGGGCCTACAACAAAAGAGTCAAAAACAAGAGTTTTGAAGAGGGAGAGATAGTCTGGAAGGCAATTCTGCCCCTTGGAGCACACATAGCTGGATATGGAAAATGGTCACCTACATGGGAAGGCCTTTTTATAATTAACCAAATCCTCGGAATGGGGGCATACAGGTTGCAAGACCGAGATGGAGTTGTTCATTTTGCCCCAATCAATGGTAAATGGTTAAAGAAGTTCTATCCAACCATGTGGGATTCGCAGGCTGTACAAACAGATCCCGGGATAGAAGAGGAACAAGATTGACCCTTTTTGTTTCTTGAAAAGAATCTTGTTTAGATTTGTTTTTGCTTTAAAGTTGTTCTGTTTTTACTTTCAAAGCCGTGTCCGGTTATTGCATCAAGAATAAATAAAAAGCAGTAAAATGCTTTGAAAGCTTATATAAAAATAGCCACCTTTGCGGCAAATTATTCGAACAATAAATAGAAAGAAGAAGCTAAAATCCTAGTTTTCTAAGAGTCTCCTGCAGGTTCGCTTTCTTGACAGAAAGCTCTTTCTGGAGCAGCACCCCCTGGTGAATTGAAGCCTCTGCAACTTCCAAGGCTGGCCTGGAAGCTGCAACCATACTTTGCACAAGGAAAGTGGCCTTGGTTTTAGAACTCAGTCCAGCCCCAAGCCTGCTCTGCACCTCCCTGCATTCTGCCTGTTGTTTTTGGAGCTCTTCAATCTGCTTCTCCAGCTTGTCCGCAGTGGCCCTGGCTTCCTTATATCCGGCCACCATCTGATCCAGTTCTGCTTTCTGCTTCGCAAAATCAGCCAGGTTGGCTTCATGAGTGGCCTTGCAGAATTCAGAAGTCTTGAAAGTAGGCCTGAGATCCTCATAGCGATCATGCAGATTGAGCACATCTCTGGCCAAGCTTAGGCCCATCTCAAGAATAGGCTTTGGAGCCATGTTCTGTCTGTGAAGCAGGTCCAGGTCCTTCATCAGCTGATTTAAGGCCTCATTGTCTTGATCAAATTCCAGCTCATTGGACTGCCAGATTTTCAACCTCTCCATGGCCTCCTCCACTGCCCTAGATTTTGCCTTGCCTGGAGGAGAGCTGAGTTTCTCCAGTCTGTCCAATTGGGCATCCAGATCCATGGCTTCAAACTCTTCGAGTTCTGGATCAGCAAAAGAAGCTGTGGCAGATGATCCTGGAAAGGAATGAATGGGCATCTGCAAGAAGAAAGCATAAGTTAAGACCAGGCAGAAAGTGGAAAATAAAGGCCCAAAAGTTATGAAAACTTACAGCGACAATAGGAGGCTTCAAGGGACTGGTCACCGCTGCTAGGACGCCAGCAGTTTTAGGCACTTCTACCTGAAAAGACTACAACAGTTAAAAATAAAGAACAAGGCAGAATTGCAGGAAAATGTGGACAGAGAAGAAAGAAAAGTTACCAAAGCCACAGGAACAGCGGCGGTTGTTTCCACTTCAGCCTCCGGAACTACAACAGACAGTTCTGCCTGATCCACAGGCTCTGATGCAGACCGCTCCGCCTGATCCTCAGCCGCTAGAACGGCAGTAGAATGCTCTGCCTCGGCATCCTCAAATAGGGCTAGTTCTGAGCTAGTCAGCTCAGCCCTTGGACCCCCTTGTTGCTTCTGCGCCAAGGCAATGCTCTCTGCAATCACCTCAGCAGGGATCTCCTCATACAAAACAGAGGTCAGAACAGAAGGAATGGGGCAAGAAGGAAATTGATGCAAATCACAGAGATAAAACTCACCTCCCCTTCCACCACTGCCGTTTTTTCCTGAGGCGTTTCTTCCAGCTCCTCCAATTCTTTTTCCTGCTCCACCTCCTCAAAAGCCTCTCGCAGCTCTTCATCCGTCCCAGAGGTAGTGGTGGGAACTGCTGCCGTTTCTTCCGCAGCAACATACTCCTCCTCACTCCTCTTTCTAGGTTTTTTCAACTTGGTAGGAGGAGGGGAAGGACTTCCAGCTGCACAGAACAAAAAGCAGTATTAGGGAAAAGAAGGCAAGACAGAATAAATCTAAAGGGAATGGTTGGAACATCACGAGCTTACCTGAAATACCAGGCCGCATGGTATTGTCCGAAGAAGGGGCAGGTCCTTTTCTTTTTCTTCTGCCAGAGAGAGCGGCCTCGGTAGGTGTTTGTTCTGTCTGGACCTCATCTCTTTCATCTGCAGAAGGGAGCTCCAAGTCCCCGGCAGCAATAACAGAAGAGACTGCACCAAGGCATTAGACATTAGAAACCAATCCAGCAGGAAAAGACAGAAGAGAATTAAAAGAAAAGACTTACCAATCACTTCTCCAGCATGAACAGACTGCCCACCTACGCTGGTCAAAGAAGGATCTGATACAGACAGAATAGACATTAGAAATCGATCATCAGGACAGAACGAATCCCAGACAGAATCAGAAATCTACCTTCTATGATTTGCGCGTTGATATCCTTGATAGTCTGGATCATATGCGTCTTGGCATCCCCATCCGCAAAAACGACCCAGTTTTCCCAACCATCGAACAGCACCTTGAGGGAAGTAACAGAAGCAGGCAGACTTTGGAATCTGGCTTTCCACCATGCGTCAAAGTCGGCAGAACTGCAGGAATTCAGCTCCCACGAGGGATAGAGGGCATCCGTGCTGTTGTTGATTTTGTTCACTGCACACCGGGCATCCTTGTGCACCTCCAGATCATCTGCATCCCTCCAAGAAGAGGCCCGGTTACAACTCCGATATGATTTCAGCGGAATGAGTTGGGGACAACCAAGCTGCCTTGCGCAGAAGTTGGGATGGTAGACTTCTGCCCCCAGATGATAGTTTGGAGGTTTGCCCCCACCATGGGGTAGATCTCTGGGCAGAGTAATGCTCAGAAATTTCCTCCTGAAATCTGTTCTGGCGGCTTCATCTTCTGGCTCCTTCTCAAACAACCGAAATCCGGTCTGGAACCAAGGATAGGTCCGCCTGATCACCACTTGCCACTGAGCTGCCGACCTTTTTGTACAATGCCTGAAGAGCATCAAATACTCCTCAATAGAACGCTTGGGCACTTCTGCCGACATCAGAGGAAGAGCCAGGACTTGATCTTCAGCCAGAACTATGTCTGGGAACCTTAGTTCTGGAAAATAAACTTGCAGCCAGATCTGGATAATCCAGAATGCGCCAGGGGCTGACAGGTTCAATGGGTTCTCCAGGGTGGCAGTGTGCAGATTCTTGAAAAGATGAGCCAGAACTGTAGGCCCGAGCCCCACATCAGTGTGATTGTGAAGTGCTTCTGCCAAGTGTCTATACTTTAGCAGAACTGCAGAAGACCGATTGGGGAGAACGAACCGATTCAGCCAATACAGAAGGAACAACATATGTTGCTGATCCTTGTCCTTCTCAGCACTGAATTTCTTCAAATAGTTGGAGAAAGAGCAGTTCTGGTTGATCACGGCTGGAGGGATAGTAAAAGGAGTGGCCACTTTCTCTTGATTCCTTCGCCTGTGATAATCTCCAAAGGCATCAACAGGCCTACCATGGGGCCTGAACCCAAAAATCTGAGCCATATCCAGCAAGGTTGGCGCCATAGGACCCACACGGAAATCAAATGTATTGCTGGCAGAATTCCAGAAGCATAAAGCAGCAGCAAGCAGATTCTCATCTCTGTTAATCGATTGTTTGGACAGAAAAATGGCGTCATAAATCCCAGCTCTCCTCCAGTGACCCCCATATCTCGGGAGAAGTTTATCAATCCAGTCTGCCCATTTGACCGGACTATTCCTCACCTCGCTGGACGGGAAGGACCGGCTCAAATTCTTGCTAACCCAAGAATAAGAAGCCAGGGCAGAAGAGCTCTCAAAACACAAAGGAGCCTCGGCATCCTTTCTTAGCAATTCTGCCATCTCAGCTGGAACAGGACCAAACCAGTGAGGCCCTAACACTAGGGTGTTCTCGAACAGATGAAGGACATTCTCGTCCAGATTCTTCTGGGCAAAGGGATGAAGCTTGCTCCTGATTTCTATCGCGTGAGCATCAATCCCGCTCCCAGTGATATAATCGGGAGGAACTGGAGCGGAAGAAGACTGAGCGCGGGACCTTGGGGAAGACATTTCTGATTCAAGGGAAGAAGCAGAAGAAAGGGAGGTCTGAAGAAAGCTATGGAAATCTCGAAGAAGAAACTCGCAGGAACAAGAGTCGGAAGGTTTAGGGTTTTCTTTTCAGAAGCTATGAATTTGAATTTCTTTTAAAAGAAGGGCTCGAAAACGTGGGAAGAAGAAGATGGGACGGCACCTGATGATTATTAGCTAGTAACTAGCTAATAACTAGCCGTTTTCCCACGAACTCTAATTCGTAGCAGGCAAACGTGGCAGACGTGGGCAAAAACACGGAAGAAACTGGCGCGCGAATTAAATGGCAAAACATTAAGTCTGAAACCGTTCCAAAAACGATTCAGACTTAGGGGGCATTGTTTGGGCCCAAATTCGGCACGCCCAAGAACAATAGACAGGCCCATGATAAAATTGCCTGCCCAGCCCAGAGACTTGAGAAAAACAAAAATAAGATCTAGACAGATTGGGCTTCACACCAAGAATGTTGGAAATAAAGCCTCAGCCCAAAGAAAGCCCAGGTGTGGAAACTTTCGAAATAGGCTTCAAAGATCAGCCCGTAATTTTCGTTAGATTCAAACCCAAGGGATCAAAGACACACCCACGTGATTGCCTCAACTTTGGAAAAGTCAGCAATTCCAACTAAAATTTAAAAATGTGAGAGGGACGTCTCTGAAACACTGCCAATTGAAGATCAAAAACCCATCTGTGTTCAAGATTTTGCTCCAAATCAATACACCATCTCCCAAGGAATTCACGGATCACGCTTTCTAAATTAGAACGGGAAACAGGGAACCACTCAGAAAATACAAAAGAAAAAGAGCCAAATCGCCATAAAAAGCCCACACAGACGGTGGCGTTGGTTGAATTAGAAAGCTACCACCCAGGAAACCAAGGAAGGGACTGTTTTTAGGAGGTGACTGCTCAGAACCTATCTGCCTTGATTGATAAGAAACCCTTCTTACTTTACATTATAAGAGATCTTTTTTTTTTGCCGCCCATTGTTTAGGATTAAAAATGACCTCCTTAGGAGGGTCTCTTATAAAAGCGAAAGAAGGCAAAGAAACAAAGGATACTCAATTCATCAATCAATAAAAAAAAAAACAAACAAGAAAACAGCTTTAGATCAGAATTCCAAAGTTCAGACTTAGAAAATAAGTCTTCTGAAAACGAGATCCCTCTCGTTACAAATTTGGTTCAGCAAAAGCCAAGACAAACATAGTTTGAGTTTTCACAAATATGAAAACCTCAACAAATTTTATAGCATAGTTCCAGCTTGCTAAATCCTCGAGAATAGCCACTTCTGTCCCTTCAAACTGAAGAAGCTGCAGTTCTGCCTGCTCAAAAGTCTCCCAAGGCTTGAAGTAGATTGAAGCTCTGCCAAAATTGAACTTTGGTATCGATTTACAGCTGAAGCCAAGCAGCTAAAGTTGTTGACAACACAGTCCAGCATAGACATACCCAGTCCAGCCCGGATAAGAAGTTTCTACCCAGGCAGAAATGGGATTCCAGCCATCTTTTTGCCTTTCTAGAGTTGATTTCTCCCTTCTTAATTTTGTAAAAGGCAGTTCTGCCTGAAACAGTCTACTTTATTATCTATTCTGGCCAGAACAACCATTTGATACTAAGATAAATTATGAAAGTCCTCACCAGTCTGAGGCAAGAAAAGAACTTACTTGGGAGATATTCCTCACCCAAATTCACAATCATTTGTTTTAGAAGTCAGTAACTTGAGGCGCAAGTTATCCACTCTAAAAATAAAGTCTGCTAGAATTTACATTGCTAGCAGTGGCACGCTCACACACCAAAGAAAGCTGACTTGTCGACCAACAAGTGGTCTCCAAGACAGTGGGGAACTTCGCCCTTCCACCTCAGGAGTAAACACGAAAACGGGTGAACAGTATTCTTCTCCACAGTCCCGATCTCTTGGACCACAGGAGTCCAAGAGATTGTGGTCACCCACCGTTGGATATTAATCCAATGGTTCAAAAAAGTTTCTTAAAAGGAGTGCAAGAGTGAGTGAACCGTTGAATTTACATCCAACGATGAGTGACCACAAATCTCTTGGACCCCTGTAGTCCAAGAGATCAGGACTGTTCTTCTCCAATAGTAATGTATTTATAAAGATGTACAAAATGATAAACCCCTAAAAGGGTTAGAAATCCTAATTACAATAGAATTATACAAAGGTAAGTACTTACCAAAAAAATAAAATAAAATAAAATTTATTCGTGAAATATTCTAGTGAACACCACCCACCTCAAGAATGAACCCCATTCCTCCAATATCAGTTATCAAGAATCATAATAAATGATTTTATAAGTGCCTCGCCTAACTTTTGATTCTTCTAATGACAGTTTACTAACTTAGAATTGGAGAGAATATGAATCGGGGTGAGCATGGGTTGCTCCAAGGTGGTATTCCTTATATTAGTAATATTGCAAACAAGGAAGTAGTCATGATTGGAGAAATTATAGAATGGTACGGTATCACAATGTCACCTCGTGATATTCCCATTCAAAATTTGCTGCATGTTATATTATTATAAAAATAAAATAAAACTCTTTATACAACTGAATTTAAAAATCTATTTTACATTTTCAACTTAAAAAATAAAAGAACTTGAAAAAGGAAAGGAAAAAGGAGCAACCCTAATTAACAACCACCTTTCTCGCGGACAATGCCCTCTACCATCATTGTCTGCCATGGATGTCGCTCATCTTTGTTTATTCCCATATTTCATATTTGTTCACCTCAATTTCTCAATACAACCTTAAACATGAAAAGGATGCTTGGGAATCTAGCATACCTAATAATTACACCTAGGTCTCTCTCAATCTAGGATTCAATGAAATATATTGAGGATCCATAAGGGAGTGGGTTTATGATTTTAAGGAACATGTTGAACCATTTATGGTCCTGCAAGGCCAAGAACATACAATTTCGAAGCCAAGAAGTCTAAAATCTTCTGATAGATTTCCATGGCAGGTAGTTGGGGTGGGGCGTTGTAGAGAGGTGATTGCTTCTTCTTTTTTTTTTTTCCTGAATTTTTTAATTTTAAAGATAAGAATTAAATCCAGGTTGTAAAAACATAGACATGTAGCCTAGGTGAATTGAAATTTTGTGGCCTAAAATAATCCCACTGCCCACGTGATCACCATATCTCATCCAAATACCATTAGTTAACAAACATACTTGATACCCCACGTGTCTCACCAATTTAAAAAATACAAAATACAAACTAACCCCGCACCACACGGGACCACCCCTAATACAAACTAATATCATTTCATTCTCTCTTGCTGAGTTACCCAACCCCTTCTCTTCGAGACTTCCACCCATGTTCTTGAAGACTTACTTAAAGCAAACTAAGGTAATCTTCAATCCTTTATTTTCTTTAATTTTCTTTTTTAAATTTATTGATGTTGAAATTTTGGAGATTGTTTAGGGTTTATGAAGTATAATTAAGGATTTACAATTGAGTTGACATTCTATACTACTTGATTGATAGATTAATCCGTTTGGTGCTAACTTTTCCTATGTCTACAACAACCACAAAATGAGCATTTTCATTTATGAGACTTTTTAAAAATCAACTTCGGAACAAGATAAGTGATGAGTTTCTTGCTGATTGTATGTTACTTCATTTTGAAAGAGAATTTACTGATAATATAGATAATGAATCAATAATTAATGATTTTAACTCTATGAAGACTCGAAGGGTGCAACTTATGTAAGTATTATTCGTATTTGTATTTTGCATTGCATGTTTGTTTCTTCTTCTTGTCTTTTTTTTTTCCTTACTAGTTTCTATCTACATGTACTATGCATTTTGAGGGGTTGCTATCAATGAAATGCATTTGTACCATCGAGTTTTCTATAATTTTGTACGTAAGGTAAATTAGCCCATGACATTTTGAAATCTTAGTCTATCCCTGAGCATCACGAGCTGACGTGGTGATATCGTATCATTCTATAATTTCTTCTAATAATATATTTTTATTAACTTAGAATTAAAGAGAATATGAATCGGGGTGAGCATAGGCCACTCCAAGGTGGTACTTCTTATATTAGTAATATTTATTGTAAACAAGGGAGTAGTCATGATTGAGAATCATTTATGTTAGCTGCTTTATGTGAATAGTGTCAGAATAACCAAAAGTATAGCATTTTTGGAGAAAGCCCTCACAGTTTCATTAGGTGAATCATCCACCTCCTTAAACCGATTACAATAACCCATGTGTTTGAGTTAGACAACTTGAGCACCAAGGACAAGCAAAACAATACAACATTGGAAAGTACAGAAAATCTAAAATACCAAACATACTAAAGGTACTTCTGCAAATCCTAGTTTAATTTGAAACATAAAACCAAGGTAACATATTCAGAAAGTTAGCAAGCCTAGTCGACCGACAGTGAAGGACAGGCAACTGGTAGCTATGTCTCAAACTCTTTCAAGTTAATGTGAAGTAGCCATCATTTCACTGTTTAAAGCCTTTCGTCGCTTTTGAGACTCAGTTGGTGTTTTTACATCTGTTGCCAATCCAAGTAGTTGGAAAAATCTTATTACATACCAAGTAAAGTCAATTTGCCACCATTCCAAACCTTGTCGAGCTGAGTAATCAAAAGCATGGTGATTGTTGTGCCATCCTTCTCCAAGTGCAAACAAACCCAACCACCTAAACGTACAATCGCAGAAAAATATTTAATATCCCTCATCATGAAGAAGAACATTTAATAATTATCGCAACTTCCATATTTATTCAAAATGTACCAATTGTTCCTTGACATATCACCAGTGTGATATACTTGTTCACCCCACATGTGACCAGCTGAATTTACTAACAAAGTACTGTGGAAAACGCATACCATCCTTACACCCTGCAATGTAAAAAGAAATTTATGTTAAATTTCAAAGAGACAGGTCAGCAATCCACTTCTACTACGCTTTGAATATTGGATTCATGTATGGTTCATGACTATTTAGTCTTTACGTTCAATCAAATATTCCAATGGTTTGGTAAAAGCCACCAAGAAAACCTTAATATGGTTGGAACATTTATGGCCTTTTATTTTTAAAAGTAAATAAATAAAGAAGGCAGGAAGAAATCTCACCATCCCCCACACCAAGAAGGGAACTCCACCGGCGGCATATAGTAAACTTCCAAGTAGAACAACCGAATGCAGAAGATAAGTACGATGAAGAAACATATAGAAGGCTTGCCTTTTCAAATCTTCAACGTTCTTCAGTCCTCCGTACTGCAAAAGTTTCCATTTAGAACTTGAGCAAAATTATAGCGTAAGCAAATATATTTGTTTTAGAAAGAGAGAGAGTTGGGTTTGGTATTTTTACTTTTCCAAACCGAGAGCCGCTATCGAGGATCCAACCCATGTGACTAAACCAAAATCCTTGACGAGGGCTATGTACATCTTTCTCAGTATCAGTAAACTGGTGATGATATCGGTGAGAGCTCACCCATTCTATTGGACTTCCCTGCAAAACCAAACAAGCAAAACACAAACCCGTACTTCTTTTGGTTTTTTTCTTTTTTAATATAAGAGATAATGTACTTTAATCTAATCTAAATTACAGAAATGGAGATTCGAACTCTGGTACAGAGTGGGAAAGAGATAATGTACTTTAATCTAATCTAAATTATAAGAAAGGAGATTCGAACTCGGGTACAGAGTGGGGAGCACATCAGTTATAACCAACATGTACTTCTCATGTATTTAGAATAATCAATCTACTGCTTATACAAATCACATAAAAATAGCCAAAAAAATGTAGCAAAATTATGTTGCTCAACGTTAAAATTCACATACCTGAAGTGAGAGAACCCCGAAGTAAGCAAACAAGTACTCGAGCCATTTCGGAAGACGAAAACTCTTGTGAGCAAGATTTCTATGGAAAGACAAAGTCACTCCAAAACCCGTCACGAGATAGAGAGCACAGGCCACCCAAAACGCAGGCCACGTGAAATGAAACGGTGCCATGACACAAAGGCAATGCAGAATGAAAAACACAACTGCAGTGGCTATGTCTAGTAAATTCCATTTCCTTCCCCAAAATTCCAGGCAGGGCATCATCACAATATTAACCAAAAGCCCCATCGATCCTCTTTCTAATTTCTGCACAAGTTGTAAACTAGATGTAGAAGCTGTTTATACCAACTATAAATAATGGACGTAACGTTATGTGAAAGTGCTTTTGTGTTCAGAAAAAGTTGGTTGCTTGTTCCATAAAGTGAAGTAATTTAATTAATACAGCTTATTTTGTCAGGATAGGGTAGGTAACTGCTGAACAAATTTAATACCACAGTTTTGACCATTATTAGTAACTGTATTGGTGGATTTTAAAAAGAATTTAACTAAACTATTTAAATGAATATGAGAAATCAGATGGGTGAATTAATGACATCATGTGTCGTGGTATTAGGATCATATTGGAAATTGTAATTTATGTACGTCCATATTTAATTTATCTTCTACTTTAAACCTCATAAATTTATCAATAATACTATACACATGATATTTAGGACTAATGATGCTATGATACTTAGACCCAATAAGCAATTATTATGTAACGTGTCACATTTCATTCACAAAAAAAATTAGTATGTTACGTTAATTAGTTTTTTTATTAAACAATTTTTGTCAATGAGATTTGAACTTAGAGACCTCCTCCAACAAAGTGAATACTAGTGTCACTAGACCAAGCACATTAGTTGGTAATAAAAAGTTAACATAGTTGGTGCTTCCTACTAATTTAACATACATTTTTAAGAAGTCCATAAATTTCTAGGAGTATATAGTGAGGGTTTAAATATATATATATATATATATATATATAAAGAATCTTACCAAAAGAAAAAAGTATATATAGAGAATGTTGAATATAAAAACTTAAGGAATTTATAAAATGGTAGGTTTTATGGAGTTTAGAAAACTTTTTATTGTACCTACAAAAACCATTGAAATATCTCTACATTTCTCTTCATCGGTCTCATTCATATTCTTGATTCTCTTACATTTACTAACACATAGTCCAATTGAAATTAAAAAATATGCAGGTTATACATCAGGCTTTTGTTTCCCTCTTTTCGGCCGGGTAGGCCGATTGAAGGAGTTTTTGGTCCTTCTTTAATTGAATGCGAGGCGTGCCACCACCAAGCCACGAATTATGCTTGAATGGAATGTGATTAGATGATGCGCCCGAAATTTAACTTTAATCAAACGATTATTCTATAGAGCAAGGGACCTCCTCATGGCCTAGGTTCTTTCACTACCTCGGAGTCAAGGCTTTATATGAGCAACCAAATGATATGAAGTGGGTGGAGATAAAGATTGAATGTGAAGTGTAATGAAACGAAGAACACGTGCGTAAAGTAAAAGGTGCTTGAATTTAAATATAATTGAAAGATAAGTGCAGAAAGTAAAATGCATAAAATAAATAATTTAAAGACGAGTGCGTAATTTGCATAAAATAAAGAATGTAAAGACGAGTGCGTAATGTAAATTGGTAAATTAAATAATTAAAATGCGAGTGCGTAAAGTAAAGGGCGAAAAGTAAACTAGATTACGAAGAACAAAAAAGATAACATGAATTGAAGTTACTGTAATTAAAATAGAATTCAAAAACAAGAACAGAAATGTAAAGGCATAATTGAAATCTCAGAAACTAGAGAGGAAAAAGTAAGAACTAGGCTATGGCTACATTATGCTACTCCTAGGATAAAAATTGAAGAGAATGTAAAATGACAAGTTGTGTGTTGTGTCGAGGGTCCTTTCTCTCTTCCATAAGCTTGGTATTTATAGGGGCTTTGGTGCATCTCAATTTGGTCAGTCGTCAATTGGCCTTCAAATAAATCATAATTGCTCCAAAATGTCTTCAATTCCTTGTCTCATGCATGTGATTTAATGTGAATAATAATATTTGATTTGATTTTCCTTCCATCATGAGCTCTCCCACAATAACTTCGGTTGACCATCAAGCTGGCATAATTCCTTTTATATTTGAATTGTAACCTATGAGAAAATCCTCTTACGGATTATCTCTCTCTCCTTATTTAAGCATTGGCTGATTTTATGCATTCGGCCGCTTTTAGTCATTCGACCGTATCTACATTTTCGGCTGCATATAGGCTCTCCACCACTTTTATGCTCTTGGCCATATTGATGTGTTTGGCCAGATTGATGTATCCCGCCACATGTAGATATTCTGCAATATGTAGATATTCTGCCACATTTATGATTCTAGGCTTCCATCCGACCTTACTGATTTGGCCCACTAGTTGGGCTCAATGTTAATTTAATTGTCAAATCTTGGACCTGACCCGGTCAAATTTCAACCAGGCCCAAACAGCTTCATAATCTGATACCTAAAAGATTAGAAATTAGATTGATACAAAATTCTAATTCCTTATCTCCCCCTATTCATAACTTTGCTCATTCCAAGTAGTTGAAGAAGTCATTAGATCATCATAATCAACATCACCTTTGCTGTATCATATTTCAAATCTAGCATGCATACGTGGTACATAAGCCAACATGTAATTTTATCATTAGAGCATCCACAATGGTTGTTTAATAGTTCAATAAATTGATATTTTTTGACATCTATTGAATTGAACTACAGTTTTACTTGCAATGGTACAGTTCAATAGCTTAAGATAAATAGTTATATCTACTTCCACATTTTTTTACATACTCAAATAAAATAAAAGGGATAAATTTAATAACACTAAAAATGGTACGATTGCAATATTCTCAAAGAGATCTTTAAAAAGAGACTAGTTTTGAATATATTTGAAAAAAAATTATTAATTTATGTATTTTTTTCTATTGCATTGAACTATTGAACAACCATTGCGGATGTTCTTAACAACATAATGCATTAATTGCTGTATTTTTTAAATATTTTTTATTGGCATATTGGTCCCATGGTTAGCATATTGCAATTGCAATAGAGGGTTCATCACATAGCACCCTCTACTGCAAGTAAAATTTTACTGTTTTAGTTCAATTTCATGCAATAAAATTCATTGATCTTAATCATTGCAGATGCTCTTATATACTATTCCTTCCTTTACATTTTCTTCATTTTGAAATTTCATGTACTATCAAAGTTTCTTATCCAAACGCATTTTCAATAGCTTGCCGTTGACTGGTTGTGTAGTCTCGGTGTGTCTTTGGCCTCTCTTTGGTCTTTGTCTATCAAAGGTCATCTTTACCAAAACAAAAAGTAAGAGATGAAACATTAAAAAGTATATTTCCACTAGATATTTTCCAGGCAAGTAAAGCAGGAATTATCAACCAAAGAGAGTAAATGTCAATCATGCCATTTTGAAATTATTTAAAAAGGTTATTTACTATCACCTGCCTATCAAACGAACTACTTGGTGAATAATAAATCTTATTAAATGCTAGGCATAGAGAAGTACAATAGAGAGCAAGGCTACCAATGGTGGGCGTGGTCTGATCCAGTTCAATTTTCACCTCACACCGAAATTAGAATCAGTATTATTCAATCAGTACGGTTCGGTCCCGTTTTGGTAAAAAATTTTATAAAACCTAATTCCGGTGCGGTTTTTGATTTTCAGGTTTCATACTAGATATTTTGTTATATATTTTTCTTTTTTTTTTTTTTACAAATTCCAACTAAAATTGTATTTTGTGGGCTTAAAAATTCACAAATGATCTAATTTCATGCAAAAAAAGATGATTGGGCCTAGAAAAGAAAGGTGCTTAAAAGTTGAACTTGGAGAAATATTAGTTACGGGATTAGAAGTGCGGTTTTATAAAGTGTGAAATTGGCACTAAAATCGATTTAAATCGGTCCGATCTATTTTGGTGCCTGTTTGTTTACTTTTTAGTCAACACAGTTTCTTTCCCGTTTTTTCCATCCGATGCTGCTTGGTGTTCCGGTTTTTAGGTCTCGATACCCACGCATGACCAACAGCCACAAACAGATAACAACAAGGCTACCAATAGCCAGAGAAAAAGAAAGGCTACCAACAGCCACAACAGAAAAAATCACAATTGTAATAACTTCTCCAGTTAGAAAAATGATTCATTTCTGGTGTGGGGAGTGCACCATAAATTTCTGAGGTATGACAAATTTTTCATGGCCGTCACATTAGAGCTGGAGTGTAAACGTGTGAAGTGCTATTTTTGGTTAGCCGCTTGATCCTTTATTTCTTTGGTAGAGTCTCCATTAATGGTTTTATGTTAAAGATTAATCTCAGTCATTAAATCGCATGTCCATTTTTAAACTTTTTTTTTTTGGTTTTCCAACATCCCAACATCTTTCTGGCAATTATAGCACGTCTGAATTTATTTTTGGCCACCCTTTTTTTTATTTTTATTGTGGGTTCATTATTATTATTATTTTAACCAATGGGGTGTTTCGTTAATTTAACTTAGGTCTTTTGTTTAGTTAAGTAGTCTTGAACTCAAGTCTCCACGGCACCTATGTGTGTGAATTGCCCCCTTCTTTATTTTTTCCCGAGAATGACAATGATAATATATAGTGAAGATGTAAAATCCAAAGGTCTGGATCTGATATGGTCCTTTTATTTTTTGTTATCAAAGGGTTATCTGCTTATGTTTGAGTAGCTGCACAAGTATTTGTATGGTCGTTTTCATAACCGTGAAGAAGCTTGGAAATTAAATACATTCATTAATACCATACAGGGCTGTCAGGATGGGGTACAGTAGTGCCGCTGATTTTTTTTTCCTCCTTCGAAAAGATGTGAAAGGTTGGTTTAGTCTCATTTATTTCTTTTCGTGAGTAAGTATAAGGTAGGTTCACAAAATAATGTGATGACACTATTATTATTATTATTTTTTTCAAGAGACAATCTTGTAGAACCAAAAGATACGGAAAGAGCACATGCCCAATTATATCATAAGGGTCCCGATACCTAGGCCTGGGCTACAAAAGTGTACGAATTGGAGGACGACACAGGGCCCCTGAAAAAAATGGGGCTTCCTATTAAATCTTTTTGACCAAGAATATAGTAGCAAAAATGACATTTTATGTGTGTTATTGATACTTTATTCTGAAATGTAATGAGCATTTTTATTTATTTTTATATAGTGGCCATTTTTTACTTAAATTAACGAACTTAGAACATAAGCTTGGGATTTTATTTGTATTTTTGTTTAAAATGAGTTAAGTGTTGAACATAAAAAGGTTCAAACTTTTATTTATGCCCATGGTCTGCAAAAAACTTTTATACCAAACGGATTCAACATCCAATGATAAAGCAAAGCGAGGGCTCATCTATGGGCCACTGGACTGGCCTCTCTAGACAGAAAACTAATGGAAATAGCACTTATAGTCTGCAAAAGCTCCTCCCTGCAGTCTTCAATATAGATAATGAGAAAACCACCATGATTTGCATTTTCTATTTTTTTTTGTGTTTTTTTTTGTCAAAGTTAGGAAGGGGAGGGGGGGGGGGGGGGGGTGGGGGGGGTTTTCTCACACATATTGGTAAAGTGTCACCAGGTTTGAACCTGAGACTACTGATTTTCAAGTCAAGGCCCTATTCACTAGGAGCTATATCGAAAAAATAACAACTAGACTATGAAGTGCATTACACTTTGAGAACCGTTAAAGCGCATGGGTGGGTCACCCAAAACCTTAAAGGCCTACCGTTTTGGCCTTTTTTTTTTGTTTTGTTTTCACGTGATCCCATCCCATTATGGAAGATCCTTTGTCGTTCAATATGGCTTCACTCACAATTGAGCAAATATGTCCCGTTTATGTATTCCTCCATGTGATGATTATTTTGTTATATGTTGATGATATTGTACTCACGGGGAACACTCGAGGTGTCTTCTATACAGTCTGATATACATCTCTCTCATAACATATGGATGATAAAGAGACTCATTATCATTATCTTAGGTTGAAGAATTCTTTTTGGAATTTTTGACTGTGAATGATACAACAAGACAAAGACTTTTTGAAGAGTTGCAGAGGGTGTTGCGAAAAAACTCAAGCTTGATATTGATAATGTGAGAGGACAAGGCTATGACAATGGATCAAATACGAGTGGGAAGTACCAAGGTGTCCAAAGAAAACTTTTGGATGTAAATCTTAAAGCATTGTACACACCTTGTGGTTGTCATAGTCTTAACTTAACATTTTGTGATATTGCAAACTTATGTGGAAAAGCAAAAGACTTTTTTGGAGTCATACAACATATTTATACATTGTTTGGTAATTCTACAAAGCTGTGGAAGATATTGAAAAATAATGTTAAACGCTTAACTCTAAAATCGTTGTCAGTTACACATTGGGAAAGTCGTATTGAAAGTATAAGAGCAATAAGATTCCAAGCTCCGGATTTAAGAGAAGCTTTACTTCAGCTAGCAGAAAGTGACGGTGACTCCAAAATAAAAAGTGAAGCTAATTCTTTGGCAACATATGAACTTGAAAATTTTGAGTTCTTATTGGGGATGGTGATTTGGTATGATATATTAGGTATTGTCAATGTAGTTAGCAAAAACTTACAATCTGAAGACATACTTATTGATGTTGCAATTGATAAAGTGAAAGGGTTGATTACTTTTTTTTGAAAAGTACAGAGAAATGGGTTTACAGTACCTATGTGTACTGCTAAAGAAATTGCTATTGATATGGGAATTGACCCGACGTTTCCTGAAGTGAAAAATTTGTAGAAAAAAACATTTTCATGAGAATGCTTGTGACCCATCCCAATTAGTTCCTGAATCAGCTAAAGAAAAGTTTAGAATTGATTATTTCTTGTATTTAGTGGATCAAGCTATTGGTTCTTTATGGAGAAGGTTTCAATAATAACAAGAGTATGAGAATATTTTTGGGTTTTTGTTCACTTCAGAGAAGTTATATACATTAGATAACAGCGATTTGAAGACTTGTGCAGCCATCTGGAAAGCATTTTGAAAATGACAAGTTTTCTGATGTTGATGGGGAGGATTTATTTGTTCAGTTGAAAGTTTTACTGGAGGTTTTATCAAAAGAAAAAAATGTGCTACAAGGGCCATAATAACCCTTAATGAATCTTTGGTTGAGACTGGTGAGAAAGTCTCATTAAAATCTATTCATTCTTTCTGTGTGAATCCCTTTGCAACCAACCTTGCCTTATACCTGTCTATCTGTCCTTTTGAGTCCAATTTCGTTTTATATACCCACTTACAACCAATTGGTTTGCAACCTTGGGGTAAAGTTAAAAGCTTCCAGACTCCAATTTTCTCCATTGAATTCAGTTCTGATTTCATTGCTGCAAACCAGTTTTCTCTCTTTTCACTTGTCATGGCCTGTTTGAAGGTTGCAGGATCTTCTATGATATTCACATCATGTTCTGCTCCCTGCAAGTACACAAAATAATCATCTCCTAAAGCAGGTTTTCTTTGCCTTTGTGATCTTCTTAGTTCCACGTTAGGTTCTAGATTTTCTACTTCAGGTG
The DNA here is from genome assembly GCF_000346465.2 of Prunus persica. Taxonomy (NCBI): domain Eukaryota; kingdom Viridiplantae; phylum Streptophyta; class Magnoliopsida; order Rosales; family Rosaceae; genus Prunus; species Prunus persica. The sequence goes on from NC_034012.1 coordinate 18,697,906, forward strand.
CTTGAGCCATGACCTGGTTTTCTGCTGGCAGTGCTTGATCGTCATTTAATTCCATTGGTTCTGCAGTTTCAAGTCCATTTGTATTGATCTCCTCAATGTGTACCAGCTGAGTATTGCTTGAATCAATTTGAGGTAGTCTGACAATATCTTCATTCGAAATCTGTGGCATGTCATGGTTCAAGGTTATTTCTTCAAAACTGAAACTTTCCTCCTCATCTCTTTCTTGGTCAGTTTCTATAAAGACTGCTCTTGAGGTTTCTATGAATCTGGTAGTGTGTTTGGGGCAATAAAATCTATATCCCTTTGTTGCCTTCGGAATAAAAGTTGCCTCGGAATAAATGTTGCCTTCGGAATAAAATTGTTGCCTTCGGTATAGTCAGCGCGCTTGACAATTGCCCCACGAGTTTCGGGGACGCTTGGACCGTGGAAGCGAGGAATGCGGATCAGGTTGACTAAAGGTCTCCTGAATCTTGCGAGATTGCGGCTCGGGTCGACCTTGTATTACCGAGACTGTGAGGGCGTGTCACAAATTGTGGAACGAGAAATTGACGGATATCAGGAATTGACGGCATACAAGGAATTGACGGATATCAGGAATTGAGGGAAATAAAGGGGTACACCTAGGTGGTAGTTTTAAATTGATTTCAATGCTTTTAAAAGAGTTTTATTGACCATGAGTATGATTGACATATACCTATATAAACATATGAATGCATTGATTTCAGTACGAATATAATGAAGAAGATAATTTAGTTTTGCATAACTGTTTTTACAATGGGGTTAGTATGTTCATATACTATTTTCTTAAACTTTATTTTTGTCCCCTCACATTTTTTGAATGTTTTGCGCCCCTAGGCAGTAGGCGTACATCTGTGAGCCACCACAGGGCAGTTTCTGCTTCCCGCACTACCTTAGTTTGATGTAGCGTTCTTGGTTCACAAGTTGTTTCCTTCCTTGTAAATTGGTCGGTCTAGTTGCTCTGATATTGCCCTAGGACGTATTTAACTGTTGGAACGTATTTATATTTGTATACTGGCAGTTGGTGTTTATATTTAAATGCTTGTTGACAGGTGTAAATTTTGGGGAAAGAACAAATTACAGGGTGCCAAATTTTCGGTAGAAGTCAAACCTAAAATGAAGTTAAGTTTTGAAAAGAAGGGCAATTAGGTCATTTGTGCTCGACACCCGCCAGGTGTCGGACAGGCACAGGGTCCGGCTCAAATTCCAAAGTGGAATTTATGTCGGGTTCTGTCATTTGGTGCGCCTCCAAGTTTTGATAATTCCCATTCTTGTCCACGTGAGCTTGTTGCTTCCCCAAGTTTGGAAGTTTTGGTTACTACACGAGCTGAGGAATAAGGTGCAACTAGTTACTTCCTAGTTTAATTTGGTGAAATTTGAACAACCTAAAAATTTGGTGGGGGAATCTACTCCTTGCAATGATGTCGATCTTAATGAAATGATTTTGGTTCTTTCAAAATCCAAAAAGAAAAGGTTGTGAAAAGAGCTCCGTGATGGGGATCCTCAACAGCTTTGGGAGATAGTAACATAGGTGGAACTGCTTCTAATATCAAGGATACTGATGTGGCTCTCGGTTCACCAATATAGGGTTCTCTTTCATATACCACTTCTAATTTTTTGGATTCTTCTAGTAAATTGGTTGAACCTTGTTTGGGCTCAATTTGGCGCACCTAGCCCAACACTACAAGAGCCCAGAATAACAAAAGCCACAGGATCCAAAATCTGGATTGTGCAAAATATGAATCAAAGGCCCAAAGTCCAAAAAGGCCTAGCCCAAGATTTATCAAAATATGGCAAGTAGACTTGGGCCCCCCAAAAGAAAAGCAACCAGCCTTGGGCTCCAGAAAAATCAAAGCGGGCTCGGTATAATTAAAAAGAAGAGAAACCCAAAAATTGGAGACAAACCCACGTGATCTCCTGACTTGGAAAAGTCAACAATTTCAACTATCACAAATAGTTGATTGGGAATTAATTAAAAGCAGGTCAGTAGCAACAAGACTTCTCTGAATCTCTGCCATCAGAAAATCAAAATCCCTTTTATATATTTAGAAATAATGTTTCTACTCTAAAGAGGGTGATCCTTCCAAGAGATAAGTAGGCTACGTTCTCGAAAAGAGATAAGCAGGAGGACAGGGAGTTGTTCAAATTGGGAAATCAAACTAACCATCACGGTTTAAGCTCTCACAAGGGGCAGTTGGAATTAAAGAGAGGTTAGGTTCTCTTTCAAAAAACAGAGAAGTGATTGGTCTTAAAAGAACTGACTATTGAGAGCCTATCTGCCAGAATTGATAAAAACCTCTTCTTCTTTGTATTTAAAAATGAAAGATCTTTTAAGAATTTTGCCGCCCATTATTAAATGAAAGAAACCCTACTCTAAAGCATTTCTTATAAATATGAGAGGGAGTGAACAGGGCAAAACACAGAAAAATTCAACAATCAATTAAACAATCAAAAATCAACCAAAGGCAAAAAAACTCAAAATGATCACTTGATCATTGAGAACCTTCAAACAAACTGGAGCAACTAAAAGCTCATTTGAGCCACAAAAGAAGCCAGCTATAGATCAGAACTTCCAAAGTTCAGACTTCGAGAAATAAGTCATTCAAAACGAGACTTCTCTAGTTACAAATTTGGTTCAGCAAAAACCAAGACAAGCAAAGTTTGAGTTTTCACAAATATGAAAACCTCAACAAATTTTATAGTGCAGTTTCAGCTTATTAAGTCCTCAAGTCCAGCCATTTCTGCCCCTTCAGACTAAAGAAGCCGTTGTTCTGCCCGCTCAAAAGCCTCCCAAGGCTTCAAGTAGATTAAAGCGCTGCCAAAATTGAACTTTGGTATCGATTTACGGTTGAAGCTAAGCAGTTGAAGTTGTTAACAGCTCAGTCCAGCACAGACATACTCAGTCCAGTCCGGATCAGAAGTTTCAACCCAGACAGAAATGAGATTCCAACCATCTTTGTGTCTTTCTAGAGTTGATTTCTCCCTTCTGAATTTTGTAAAAGGCAGTTCTGCCTAAAACAGTCCACTTTATTATCATCTATTCTGGCCAGAACTACCAATTTTATGCTGTGATAAATTATGAAGTCCTCACCAATCTGAGGCAGGAAAAGAACTTACTTGGGAGATATTCCTCACCCAAATTCACAATCGCTTGTTTAGAAATCAGTAACTTGGGGCGCAAGTTATCTGTTTCAAAGAAGTCTGCTAGGATTTTTTTTTATTGCTAGCAGTGGCACGCTCGCACACCCAAGAAAGTTGGCTTGTTAACCAGTCAATGGTTTTCAAGGTAATGAGGAACTTTGCCCTTCCATCACAAGAATAAAAACAAAACGGGTGAACAAACCTTCTACTCTAATTTCCAATGAGGTTGAATCTTTTAGTCTACCTTGAGGTTTTGATAATTCCCATTCTTATACTGGTGAGCTTGTTGCTTCCCCAAGTTTGGAAGCTTTGGTTACTACATAGGCTGAGAATGAGATGCAACAGGTTACTCCATAGCTTAATTTGGTGGAATCTGAACTGCTTACAAATTTGGTGGGGGAATCTACTCCTCACAGTGATGTTAATCTTAATTAAATGATTTTTGTTCTTTCAAAATCCAAAAAGGAAAGGTTAAGAAAACAGCTTCCTAATAGGGATCCTCGTCCTGAGCCTATTAGTACTCGGGCAAGGATTGCTTCTCAATAGTATTCCCAATAAAATTGCTTTACTGGTGTTGAGACCCAAAATGTCACGAGAAGCCCAAGAATTTATCCAAGCTGTATTTTAGGAATTTATCCATTAAATAAATATAGAGATAGTGTACATGCCATGCCAAGCAAATAATACATTATCCTATACTAAACCACCTGACAAGCTTAAGTGGGGCCAAGCCATATACATGCATGGTGAGGGATCAGAGAGTGGAAGTTTTGGGTTGCTTGGGGCACTAAAACTTAGGCCCACTTTTTTGAGCCCAAATATGCCGGTGAGCAAGATAGAGAAATACCAAAACCCAGCAACAATTTCCTCATACAGTAAATACAGTCCTATTGCCATCGTCCTTTCTGTCAACATTAAAGCCACAACTACTGCCAGCCTCACCCTCATGCATCAAAACCTACACCCTAACCGACAGTCAAAGTCAATTAAAGCCCATCCTCCAGCAACTACCTATTTCTCATTTAACAACATTAAAACCCAATTTTCTTGCAACCACTGAGAGCTCCAACGCCTATAAATGGAAGACATTGGTTACCCATGGGGGGTAGACAGACAAGAATGGCAGGAAGAGCAAGCATATCCTTTAATTGCTTAAAGTACCATAACTTAAGCCTTAACCTTTCCATGCCTTTCCCAAAAACACCCGAACCATTCCAGTATCCATTCCTCAAGCAAATCTCTCATTCTTGCTAAACTTATTGGCTCTTAGCTCCCACACCACAAGCCACTCAAACCAAGCCTAAACTTTTGATTCACTTATCTTTATTTGCTTGGTGAGAAAAACCAAAGTATTCCCTAAGAATCATCGTTCTTTCGTGGTATTTTGGGGCCTAGTTCTTGAACCCAAGCAAAGTAGCAACTTCACACTCTCTTTACAGTGGCCCAAGTCTACCTAGAGCTGCTGGAACAAAAAAGACCCTCACATAAATGGTGACTCTACTTGGGACTAGGCCATTTTCTCTTGCAGTGACTCCTCAACAACCACAAGCTTTATGATCTTTTCAGGCCACTGAGGTGTCAGAGACACCAAAGCAAACTCCTAACAAACCTACTTGGGGGCTTCATGCCAAGCAAAATTTGAAATATATATATTTGATTCGCTGCTCTGCTTGTACATCTACCAAGTAGACTTACCATTTGCAGATGAACCACCATTCCAAGCAGAAACTATTCTCTCCATCCATGTCCATGAGGATACCATCGGATCCATCTTCAATATCATTCTCATTAGCACTGCAGACATCTCTCAACATCCATTCACGACTGGAGGCTTCAGCCAACATGCAAGCCGCTGATCACTGCCTTTCACTTCTATCTCCACCATGAAACACTATCAGCAAGCCTGAAGCATCGCCAAAATCCCTTATGTTATCCAAACAAAAAGCATGAAATTGATTATGTGGAAGCAACCAATGGTTTCACTTTCTCGAATTCGTCCTTCCTTTTGGCGATTAATTGGTATAAGTTTAGTGGGCGTTATTGTTCGATTTTTGCTGGTCCTCACCTTATCTTGGAGGATTTCAATGCTGTCCTTGGATCTCATAAGAAACTTGTTGGGCTTCTCCCACGTCGTGCATCTTGTGAGGATTTTCAGGCAATGGTTGATACTTGTGATCTTTTTCTTATTGACACTAAGGGCTCCCTTTTTACATGGACCAATGGTCGTGGTGCTTCAACGCACATTTAAATGCTTCTAGATCATTGTTTTTGTTGTTCTTCTTGGTTTGATGCTTGGCCAGTTGCAAGTTACTCTACGCGCTCGTCATTCTTCTGATCATAAGTCGCTTTTCAGAAGTATGTTGCACAATTTCCCACTCATTTTCGCTTTTAGTTCGTTTGGCTTTATCACCCAGATTTTTAAAATTTTGTCAAGGATGCATGGACTTCTTTCCAAGTTTTTGGTTGTCCAATGTATGTTTCACAGTCTAAACTGAAATTACTCAAGCCTCTTCTAAAAGCTTGGAATATTAATGTGTTTGGTAATGTTCACACTACGGTTGACTCTGCTTGATCAACTTTGGAATCTGTTCAACTAGAGATTTCTACTTTGGGGTTTTCTGAGGCTTGTCATGAGGCAAATTGCAAGCACTTTCTCATCTCTCTCAGGCTCATTCTAAATGGTTACATGATGGGGATTAGAATACCAGTTACTTTCATACTCTTGCTAAAATTCGACGGTGTTGTAATTTTATTTGTTCTGTCTAAGTTGGTCCTAATTTGGTGGAAGATATTAATTCTTTAAGGTCTCATGATGTGGATAATTTTTCTATAACGTTTACTGATGATCAGTCCACCACTGATATAGGTCTCATCTCAAGGTTAATCTCTCCTATGGTGTCCTCCTCTCAAAGTGATTTGTTGTTAGCTGTCTCTACCTTTGATGAAGTTCACTGAACTGTGTTTTCAATATATCCAAATAGTTCCCCTGGGCTCAATGGATGTGGTAAATGTGGTTCGCACATTTTTTTTATATCTTGCTATATTCTCCCTAATCTCAATTCTAGTTTTTTTTTGTTTTTTTTTGTTTTGATCCCCAAATAGCCGGAGGCAAATTCCATCTCCCAGTTTCGTCCAGTTGCCATGGATAATTTTCTTTTAAGATCATTACCAAGATCCTTGCTTGCCCTAATTGTTGCCAGAATTATCTCACCAAATCAATTTTCTTTTCTTAAGGGCAAACATATTTCATATTGTATTTTACTCACTTCGGAAGGTATCAATTTACTTGATAATAGAAATTTTGGTGGTAATGTGTCAATTAAATTTGATGTCGCCAAGGCTTTTGATACCCTTAATTGGACTTTTCTCACCAATGTTCTCACTGCCTTCGGTTTCCATGAAGTGTTCATTAAGTGGGTGGGTGCTATTCTTTCCCCTGCTTGTTTTTTGATTCTTTTTAATGGCTCTCCAGTTGGGTTTTTTGGTTGTTCTCAAGGGGTTCGTCAAGGGGATCTGCTTTCTCCCATACTTTTTTATCTTGCTGAAGAGGTTCTGAGTCATTGCTTCCACGACCTTCATATTTCTGGTTGTATCAAATCCATTTCTTCCCCTCGTAGGGTTGCTGCTCCCTCTCATGTGCTTGATGCTGATGTTATCCTTGTGTTTTGTAGTGGTGATAAGCGTGAAGGGAATATTGTTGGAATGGTGTTGTGTAGAGATTTCTAAAAACTCTAAACAAAACTTTGAGAGTATAAATTACCTAACAAGCCATATCTAATATGAACTCAAAGTATGAGCGGAAGCATTAAATAAACTAGGGATTCATGCAAGTCTCATTTGGTCCCAATCTTTATAAGCCTATGAAAGTGTGCACTAAAGACTCTCTAAATCCTATTTAAGAGAAAGATGAGATGTTCATAACCTTGGAGCGAATCTTGAAACCAAGAATGGTGTTCAAGTAGAGGGAGTGGTCCCTTTGTTGTCGGCTCTCCTTTTGATGTTGATTCTCCACCTTGTAGCTTTCCAAATATGTACAAAGATATGCACCTCCCCAAACCTCTTCACCAAGGATTGAATGAGATGAGAGAATGAGTAGATAACAAGTGAAGAGTGGTGCTAGCACCCTCACTTGATGTGATAGGTTGAAGGGGTTAGAGAGGGAGAGCTTGATGTTTTCTCTCTTCCAATTTCACTAACTCGAAAATCCTATGATGATAGGATTTCATAGCTACACACTTATAGGATAAAAAATGTCATAAGAGTGACAAAAATGTCCCCAAACCCTAGTGTAGCCATGTCATCTTTTGCTATCTTGGTCCAACACATTAACCCTATAATGTGTCACATATGTGCCTAAGTCCATATGGTCAAATCCCTTTTGAATTTCCAAGTCGTATGAGACCTTTAATTAAAGTTTCATAACTTTAATTGAATAATTAAATTAATCTAATCAATTTAATTACTCTAGTGACTTGACTAATTCAATCCCTCACTTGTCTAACGAGTGTTGGTCCCAATCATCCTTAGTTGACCGTGTCAAGTGTCGGGTCAACCGTTTTGACCTTTGATCTTTGACTTTTGACTTTGACCTTTGACTTTTACATTGACTTTGACCAAGTCACAAAATCATTCATTCTCTTTATAATTTCCCAATCGATTCATTTTCGGTGTGCGATTTTATAGGTTCTAATTAGCGAGGCAGTGGGTATGAATGATTCACTCTGAATCAAGTGTGAATTGTATTCCTCCATACAATTCTCCCTATTGTGAAGGTTAATTATAATTAGTCCTTACAGGGCTTCCACAAGCCATGAGTGACACCTAGCAGTATGTCATGGCTACCCAAACTAAAAATAATTCATTTAGAGAACCTAGTCAGTTTGTGATTACAATGCAATTTGATCCTTCTCTAATTCAATACTGTCATATTCTTGAGATATGGTAAACTTGTGTCAAAATCCCTAATATGTCATCTCTAGATTATATGATTCAATTTGATGAAATTGCAAATGTTCTTGTTTTAGTTTCCATCCAATACTTTGGCCAAAGATTCATGAATCATATCTTTAGAGTATTCTCTCTTCTTACTAAGAGCAGAGATTCCTTATTGTACATTCACCTGTCTCTACATACACGCTGAGAATCCTGAGGAACACCTTTAAGTCACATCATTTTGATACGACCGTATAGTGCTCTCAAAGAGAAACAACATATACACAAGACAATTGTGATGTCTCAGGTCTAAGGATTAATTTGCATTATCACAACTTAGAATTCTTTGTTTGATACTTGTGAGTAAGACTTCCATACAAGAATTCTAGAGTTGATCGTGTTCAGTGGACTCCATCCTCTATAGAGCGCCTACACATCTGTCTCAGTGTCTCTACACGAATGACTGGAGACTAGTCATCCTCCCAATTGAGCAGACATAATGTGTACCAGTCTTTGCAGGTCACCATTGTCCAATTGGTGATCCTATGACCAGGAATATTTTAGGATACGATATTTATATGTATGGAAAGGTCTCGTGCATCTAACTTCTTTAAACCACTTTCCATTTATATCTTAATCCATGGACTTGTTACTTTGTGTACGTTATGTATCTAAAGCAACGTTCTTGCCCCTTTGATTATTATATATTATTTCCTTAGAATTATCCATTTTATATTAGCTTCCAGGGCACAGATCTAACAAAGCAAACTCTACAAATTCTCACGACTTTCATGGATGAGTATGGTTTGAATTCTAGGTAGTTTATTAGCAAGGCAAAGTCCCGTGTTTATCTTGGAAAGGCTGTTGTCCCATATAGCTCTCTCATTCTTTCTTGGTTAGGGATTTCCCGGGGGGAGTTCCTTTCACTTATTTGGGTGTGCCTCTCAATCATGGGTGTCAAAAACGCTTTTTTTTTTTTTTTTTTTTTTTTCCAACCTTTAGTTGATAAGATGTGGCAGCTTATGTCACATTGGAATGGCCGCTCGTTATCTATGGAGAGGCGTCTCACTCTCGTTAAATCAGTGGTAATTAGTTTGCTATCTCACAGTTTTTCAGTTTGTGCTTGGCCTGCTTTTATTCTCGTATAAGTACGTTCTTGGGCTTGTAACTTTATTTGGACTGGTTGTGAGGATTCTCGTGGGTTTTCAACAGTTGCATGGAAAAATATTGTGTTCCTTACTATGAAGGGGGTCTTGATCTTCACAACTTTGCCTCCTTAAATAAGGCTTTTCTCCTAAATAATTTGACTACTTCTTCTATGGTTGCAATTTTTTTCCGAAGTCAGATTTTTTAACAGCTTGGGACTGCCTTGTTCGTGCTATAAGTGTTCATCGATCTTGCCTGGTTTGGGTCCACTTTGTCTCTCACTCACTTTGGACTATTGGTAATGGTGAACATGTTTCTTTTTGGCATGAAATTTGGTTAACTAAGCCCATTGTGGATGCTTTAGGTATTCATGTGTATATGTAAGTTCTTGAAAGCTAAAGTCTCAGATTTCATTTTGAATGGTCGTTGGTGTTAGCCTACTTCTCTTCATAATTAGATGCAACCCATTTGGAATCAAGTGATTGCTATTACATTACCTGCGAGAGCTGGAGTAGAGGACCAAATTTGGACTGATGAATCTGATGGTCATCTCACATCAACTCGGGCTTATGATTTTAAGCGTAACAAACAACCTCTTGTTACTTGGGACCACTGGGTTTGGCGTTCTTGTTATTGCCCTCGTAATTCTTTTCTTTTATGGAAGTATTTGCATAGTAAACTTGTCACTGACTCTCTTTTGCGTCTATATGCTCTTTATGTCACTCTGAGGTTGAAATGCTTTCTCATCTCTTTTTTGGTTGTACTTTTTCTCGTCAAATTTGATTAGCTTGTTTGAGTTGGTTTAAGGTGGGGATTCTTTTTTATTTCACCCTTTGTTTCTTTTCCCCTTCATCATGGTTTTGGCTCCCAAGTTCAAATTTTATGGTGGGGGATGGTCAGAGCTGGTTGCTATTCTATTTGGGCGGCTCGTAATGTGGTTTAACGAGCTCTCCCTCCCAGTTTCCTCTATTGTTCATGCAAATAAGTTACAGTTGGTTGAGATTGATTCTCTTAGCACAAAAACTACACGCAAATATGTGTCTGATCTTTGTATTCTTTGAGCTATTGGGGTTCAAGGGTGTTGAGGATTTGGCTTCCTCCTTCAATTTCTTAGATTAAGGTCAACACTGTTGGTGCTGCTCGTTGTAGTCCTGGTTTAGTTGGTCTTGAAGGTATTTTTTGAGATCATTTTGGCAATTGTTTATGTTGTTTTGCCTCTTTTCCTGGACCTGCTTCTTCTTTGGAGGCAAAGTTGCATGCCCTTATCAATGCTATGGATTTAGTTGGGGAAAGAGGTTGGAATTACTTGTGGATTGAATGTGACTCTTCTCTAGCTATTCTTTTTCTTTGTTCTTCGGATCGTCGAATACCGTAGCGTTTGAGCTTTCGTTGATTTAACTATCTTGCTTTGCTCTCCCGAATGTATGTTCGTGTCACTCATATTTTCTGGGAAGGTAATCAGATTGCTAATTGTTTGGCTAATTTCGGTGTGGATCATTCTGGGACATTTTATTGGGACTCTTGTCCCCCTTGTGCGACTTTTGCTTTTTTTTTTTTTTTTTCATAACCTTTCTTCTCGACCTAATTATAGGTTTTGCTAGTTTGGTTAGTTTCTTATCTATTGGTGCTTGGGCATACTATATTTCTTTGCGGGGTTTTGGCTCTTCGTCGGTGGATGCTTGCATCCTGTGACCTTCAGTTAGGAGCTAATCTTGCATAATCCTTTATTATTATTATTATTTTAAAAGGTATGTTTTTTTGTTGCTTTTCTATTTAATGCAATATAATCTAATTTGTTAATGAAATATGTGTGCAACTACTCTTTAATTTGTGATTGACAATTTTTTTTCCTATTAAACACATATTGCTTATTGGAGGTAGTAAGGGACCTTATGGGGGCATAAGGAGCTTCTTTTTGTACCAAACATACTAATATTTAACTTTATCAAATTAAAACATTAAATTTTTATGAATTTGATTTTTGATTATTACATGTTCATTGACGGTGACTTTTAGTTATAAAAAATTGTTTTACAACATTAAGTTATAGAAATTTTTTTTTTTATAGTATTTTCGTATTAGATTATGTGAGGCCCCAATTTAAGTTCACACATGGCCCTCAAAATCTCAGAAATTGCCCAGTCTCATATCAACACAGTTAATCTGTTGCAATGTAATTCTATGGCTGTTCCATGTAAGAGTACACCTCTCAATTCCAAGACCCAACTTTCTTCCTTAGATAGTGATCTACTATGACTATCAGGCCCCACTGAGCACTGTCACCTCGTTGGTTCTCTTAAGTATCTGACAACACTTACCCCACAGACATTGCCTTTGGGGTTCATCATGTCGCACAATTCATGAGTGTGCCTCGCACTTCTAACCTCGCTGCTGCTAAGCGTATTTTGAGCTATCATTTCTCAATCCCCTTCTGGTCCTCTTGCACTTCATGCCTAGGCATTCTACTTCATGTTATTGTATTTTTCTTGGTATGAATCTAATCCATTGGAGTGCAAAGAAACAACCATTTGCTTCTCGTTCTAGCGCTGAGTCTGAATACCATTCTCAAACTTTACACTCAATGTTTGTCAAAAACAAAAAACTTTATACTCAATGCGCTAGACTTGCAGCCTTATAATGATACTGTAATTCATCACTATCAATCCTTTTTGTTTTTTTGTAGACACCTAGTTGCTACATTTGGTTGAACTTAGGTTGTTTATGTACAATATGTTTTTACGAGCAATGGATGCCTAATTGACAACTTAATTGATTAATTATTATGTAACATTGACAACACTACTGATGTACCTAAGTTTTATTTTCTTCTCTGATTTTTTTATTTTCCTTTGCAGATTTTGATTGCAATATAGTTTTGACGTAATGATGTGAAAGGAATAGTTAGGATGTGTAATCTGGCTTTCGATATATGTAATGTGGTTTTTACCAAAGCCTACACCTAAAACATGTACAAAATCCACAGCTCAGAATTTCATCCAACAATTACTGCGACTGTTGTTCTAGTTTTTCGCTATAACAATGTGTTTGTTTTGTTTCAACCTGAAGCAGTGGAAAACAAGAGCTTCACCTGCTTCAAACCCGACAAAACATCACCTATCTTGGGATTATTCTTACCCCCCTCAACTCTCCAGCTACTATCAATGCACCACTTTGCAATTTCACCAAGCTTTACAAAACCCATTTTGCATGTTTCATGGGGGATGGTCAACCTACGGTCAACGCACTCCTGACTGCCAAGGAGCTCATTTATCTCTTCTAGCCTCCTAGAATTTTTATATGTTTCTCTGTCCACCAGAGGCTCACCTCTTAGAAGCTCAACTAACAGTAGCCCAAAGCTCCATATGTCTTCAGCCATTTCTGATAGTTGCTCAGGATTAGCTCTGTTGCTGCTGCTGCTGCAATAGTTTGCAGCCCCAAAACCTCCTAATTTTGCGTTGTAGAATTCATCAAGAAATATGTTTTCAGATGTTATGTTTCCATGACATACTGGTGGCTTCAAGTACATATGCAACATTTGAATAGCAGAGCAGATTTGTAAAGCTATTGCTATTCACTTATCCAAGTCCAGTGTTTCTCCTCTTTCCCTCAAGTTCAAGCTCAAGTCTCCCCTACCCATGTACTCAAACACAAAATAGTGTCTTCCAAGTCCGTCTTGAGAATGCCCCAGAAATGAAATAATGTTTGGATGAGAAGAGGATTTGGCCATAATCTCTTGTTGAAGTTCTGTTTCAGCAGCTATAACTCTTAGAGATTTAATTGCTACCAGACCTCCATCAGTCGAAACTGCTCTATAAACCACAGCAGAAGGCCCCTCTCCAATTCGGTTTTCCACCCTAATAGCGTCTGTGCTCATTAGTGTAAGTCTCTCGTCTGAATCCATTGCGTTTTTGAGCTCTAGTTTCTTTCTAACTACAGCTAATGCCACAGCAAGAAGAGAAACACTAGCTGCTATAAGTGCTAAGACAACAATAAGGATGACAACGAAGACCTTGTCATGATTCACAGGATGAGCGATGTAAGAGTTAGCTGACCAGCCTTCTCCTTGATCAGTCTGAGTGGTGAATGCAATAATAACCTCACCACTCAAGTTCAATTGTGGGAGATCAGAGCCTGTAAACAACCCGGAAAAGTTTGCTATCTGCTGCATTGTGCCATTATAAATCGCAAGAAAATCCAAACCTTTAGAGATGTTTATATGAGTGAAGGTTATAAAGACAGGAGTTCCAGGTTTTCCATGGAGAACCCATTGGCATTTCAGTCCCTCTACATAGGGAAAGCTAGTAGATGCCACGTAGCCGATATTTCCATCATGTTTGTATAAATTTTCCTTTCCATAGCAAAGTCCTAGCATTGTGCAGGAAACTATTAAAAACAACTTCTAAGCATTATATATAGTTAAAACAGTCATATTAGCTTGGGATTTTACCTGCAGAATAACTGAGCTCCCATCCTCTTGACTCAAAAGAAACTTGGTCACCAGTTCTGAACTCAATGTAAACTTTTGAGCTCATCAACTTGAAATTCTTCTCATATCTTCCATTGTTTGATTTCAACGTAGAACACTCTGCAGATTTTGATTTTGACCTGCAAATTAGCAGGTGATCATCACTATCTGCTGCAACTGAAAGGTAGTTGATGGTGAATCGGATAAACTTTGCTGTTGGGTAGTGGATTGCCCAACGACATTTTTGGTTTGGGGGATATGGCTGCAAACCATTGGAGCGGTTTACTATAATTCCTCCCCTCAAGTATCCTTTTGGCTCCCTTAAGATAACCATTGCATTAGTTTCATAGGTTTCTGGAAGGAAAAAGAAGGGGAAAACAAACTTGATTATGTTAAAGACAAAAAAGAAAAGAAAAACACCGGAAGAAAGGCTCTCGTTAATTTGCCAAAAGAGGAGGAGAAAATCAACAAGAACCTTTCAAAACTTTGCAACACGTATATGAAGATATTTTATGGTTGACTGTTATCATATTCTTTACTAATGAACAGAGAAAAAGAGGGTCATGCATATTGCAGAAGAAGAAGGCATTTAGCTTTCTACTTCCCTGTTTGATTCTTATAATATACCTGAGAGTTTCTGTTAAAGTATAAGTGTTTTTAGCTGAGTGTGTATTGTTTAATTGTGAACCATTGGATCACAGTCCAATGGACAGCTGAGATGTATTCTTAGTTTTAGTAGAATTGTGCCAAGTGTAGCTATCTCATAGGATAGTTTAATCAATGGTTAGATTGAATGATGTAAGAGGAATATTCTATTCCTAATGGATATTTTTGCTCTGCACAGCTTGTGCATGACTAAGTAAGAGATAACAGACTCATTTTTGATCTTCTTCTTCTCCAAGTTTTCTCTCTGTGTTTTCTCTTCCTACATGAGCTCCATCTACCAATAATCCAAAACCTAAAAACAGATCATAGTCTGTGAATTCTAACATGGTATCAGCTGCCTGGTTGGTTATTTAGCTGGGCGTTTGAATCTGTGAAGGAAGTAAGCTGCGATTTCTTGGAGATCTGTGTCTAACATGGCAGGATCTGGAGGTGGTGAGCTGCGAGCTCCGATCTTCAATGATGAGAACTATGAGTTCTGGAGCATAAGGATGAAAACCATTTTCAAATCTCATGGGCTTTGGGAATTGGTTGAGAAAGGAATAGGAAGCTCAGATTCGAAGGGAGATGATGAATCTGATGCAAAGCAGAAGGAAAAAGAGGAATTGAGTGGTGCTGGGAAGATGGCTCTAGCTGAGATCCTGATGAAAGATGCTAAGGCCTTGGGGTTGATTCAAGGAGCTGTATCTGAAGGGATCTTCCCTAGGATTTCTCATGAAGAATCATCTCATGGAGCTTGGAACATTCTGAAGGAATTTCATGGTGATAAGCAGGTAAGGAGTGTAAAATTACAGAGTCTTCGTAGAGAATTTGAATATACTAGAATGAGAGAGGATGAATCTCTATCTGCTTATCTTACTAAGTTGTTTGATCTGATAAATCAAATGAGAGGTTATGGAGAAGAGTTATCTAGAGAAAGAGTTGTGCAGAAAATGTTAATTAGTCTGCTGCCTGTGTATGATCCAATCTGTTCTGTAATTGAACATTCAAGGGATCTAGATGTAATTGAGGTTCAAGAGGTGGTAGCCTCATTGAAGAGCTTTGCTCAAAGATTGGAAAGACATCATGAGAACAAGACTGAGAAGGCCTTTGCTAGCTTGAGTGTAGATACCAAATCAGCTAAGGCCACTGGAAATCAGAATTCCAAGCAGCAGAAGAATTGGAAAGACAAGGAGAAGAAGTGGGATAATAAATCTACTGATGGAACTAAAACTCCTTGCAAACATTGTGGGAAATTGCATTATGGAGAATGTAGATTCAAGGGCAAACCGAAGTGCTATAACTGTGACAAGCTTGGTCACATTGCCAAAGACTGCTATAGCAAGAAACCTGTGGAGCAGCAGCAGCTTCAGTTTGCTACTCAGGTTATCTCTACACCAACCATGTTCTATGCTAACAATGCAACTGAGAAAAGGTCCATGGAAGAGGTATGGTACTTGGACAGTGGGTGTAGTAACCACATGACTGGCAGAGAAGATGTTTTGATTGATATTGATAGGAATGTAACTGCTAAAGTTGCAATGGGGACAGGACAGTTGGTTGATGTCATTGGAAAAGGAAGCTTGATGGTTGAAACTAAAATGGGAGGGAAATATATCAAGGAGGTGCTGCTGGTATCTGGTCTCAAAGAGAACCTACTCAGTGTTGGACAAATGATGGAGCATGGATATTTTCTTATCTTTGGAGATAACAAGGCAGAAGTCTATGATGATAGCTCTCTCTCAAATCTGGTGGCTAGAGTGCATATGAAAGGAAATAGAAGTTTTCCTTTGAAACTTCAAACAGACTTGCATGTTGCTCTAACTGCAAGCAT
Source organism: Prunus persica (assembly GCF_000346465.2). Lineage (NCBI taxonomy): Eukaryota > Viridiplantae > Streptophyta > Magnoliopsida > Rosales > Rosaceae > Prunus > Prunus persica. The sequence continues at coordinate 18,714,084 of NC_034012.1, forward strand.
TAGCCAATCAACATTGCTTTGGCATAGGAGAATGGGGCACTTAAACTTGCAGAGTTTGAAACTGCTGCAGAATGAAGACATGGTGTTTGGTCTGCCAGAAATAAAAAATACAAATGCAGTGTGTGAAGGCTGCACTTTTGGAAAACACTGCAGGAAGGCATTTCCAAAAGAAGCAACCAGCAGAGCTACATCTCCACTGGAATTGGTACACACTGATGTGTGTGGTCCAATGCAAACTGTTACCAAAGCAGGAAACAGGTATTTCCTTACCTTTATAGATGACTGTACAAGAATGTGCTGGATCTATTTCTTGAGATGCAAATCTGAGGTATTCACAGTGTTTAAGAGGTTTAGAGCCACTGTTGAATTGCAAAGTGGATATAAGGTGAAGAAACTAAGAAGTGATAGGGGAGGAGAGTACACCTCTAATGAGTTCAATAAATTCTGTGATGAAATGGGAATGGAGAGGCAGCTTACTGTGGCATACTCACCACAGCAGAATGGTGTGGCTGAGAGGAAAAACAGAACCATAGTGGAGATGGCCAAGTGTATGATGATTGAGAAGGGCATGCCACTTGAGTTTTGGGCAGAAACTGTTAATACTGCAGTGTATGTTCTAAACCGAAGTCCAACTAAAGCTCTGGACAAGAAAACACCATTTGAAGCCTATAGTGGGAGAAAGCCAGGACTTAAACACTTAAGAGTGTTTGGATCTTTGTGCTATGCACATGTTCCAAATCCACAGAGGCAGAAACTGGATTCAGCAAGCAACAGATGTGTGTTTCTAGGATATGGCAGCTGTGAGAAAGGGTATAGACTGTATAACATTGCCACTGAAAAGGTGATTATCTCAAGGGATGTGGTATTTAATGAAGAAGCTAGCTGGGATTGGAATGCACAAAAAGAATGCAGTGTTTCAGTGCCATTTACTGAAGTTGTGTCTGAAAAGGAGAAAGGGAGCAATGACACAGTTGTGAAACAAGCAGAACATTCAGTTGAGAATGAGCTGCTAACAGAAGACAATGAAGAAAGATCTGTGGTGGACACAGGTACACAAGATATTGACCACACTCCATTGAGATACAAAAGTCTTACAAAGATCTATGAAAGATGCAACATCTGTATCATTGAACCAGAAACCTTTGAAGAAGCTGTCAAGGATGCAGCATGGCAAAAGGCAATGGAAGCTGAACTTGAGATGATTGAGAAGAATGAAACTTGGGATTTGGTAAAAAGACCATCTGATAAACTTATAGTTGGAGTCAAATGGATCTTTAAAGTCAAGCTAAATCCGGATGGATCTGTTCAGAAAAACAAAGCAAGGCTAGTAGCTAAAGGCTACACTCAAAAGCCAGGAATTGATTTCAATGAGACATTTGCACCTGTTGCTCGGCTTGACACAGTTAGAACACTGATAGCTCTGGCTGCTCAGAAAAGGTGGAAGCTGTTTCAGCTTGATGTAAAGTCAGCCTTCTTAAATGGAGTTCTACAAGAGGAGGTGTATGTGGATCAACCTCCAGGATTTGTGGTTCAAGGCAAGGAAGACAGAGTTTATAGACTCAAGAAGGCTCTTTATGGCCTTAAACAAGCTCCAAGAGCTTGGTATGAAGAAATTAATTCATATTTTACAGCTGCAGGATTTCAGAGGAGTCCTAGTGAGGCTACATTATATGTGAAAGCTGCAGAAAGTGGAATCCTAATTGTTTCACTATATGTAGATGATATCATCTACACAGGAAGTTCTGAAGAATTGGTAATGAACTTTAAAACTGAAATGATGAAAAGATGTGAAATGACTGATCTGGGATTGTTGCACCATTTTCTGGGATTGGGTGTGATACAAGCTGAGTCCTACATCTTCTTGCATCAGAAAAAATATGCAAGAACATTGTTGGACAAGTTTGGTCTCAAAGACTGTAAAGCAGTGTCAACTCCACTAGCTATGAATGAGAAATTATCCAAGGAGGATGGAAGTGAACTGGCTGATGAAAAGGTGTACAGACAGATAGTTGGAAGCTTGCTATATCTGACAGCAACAAGGCCAGATGTCATGTTTGCTGCAAGTCTTTTGGCTAGATATATGCATGGACCTACAAAGAAACACATGGGAACTGCCAAGAGAGTACTTAGATACATTCAAGGTACTCTAGACTATGGCATATTATATGAGAAAGGAAAAGAGGCAATGCTGGTTGGATATTGTGACAGTGATTGGTCAGGTTGTGAAGATGATATGAGAAGTACTTCTGGCTATGCTTTTCATCTTGGATCAGGTGTTTTCTCTTGGGCATCAGTTAAGCAGAGCAGTGTAGCACTATCTACTGCAGAGGCAGAATATGTTAGTGCAACTGAAGCTACAGCTCATGCTGTCTGGTTAAGATTTGTTCTATCTGATTTTGGTGAGGAACAAGTTGAGGCTACTCCAATCCTATGTGACAATACTTCAGCAATTGCAATAACAAAGAATCCTGTGCATCATCACAGGACAAGACATATAAGTAGAAGATTTCATTTCATTCGTGATGCTTTGCAGAATGGTGAGATTGATCTGCTATACTGCAGAACTGGAGAGCAGAATGCAGATATTTTTACTAAGGCATTGGCAAGGGATCGGTTTGAATATCTAAGGGGCAAGCTTGGAGTCATCTCAGCTAAACACTTAGAAGGGAGTGTTAAAGTATAAGTGTTTTTAGCTGAGTGTGTATTGTTTAATTGTGAACCATTGGATCACAGTCCAATGGACAGCTGAGATGTATTCTTAGTTTTAGTAGAATTGTGCCAAGTGTAGCTATCTCATAGGATAGTTTAATCAATGGTTAGATTGAATGATGTAAGAGGAATATTCTATTCCTAATGGATATTTTTGCTCTGCACAGCTTGTGCATGACTAAGTAAGAGATAACAGACTCATTTTTGATCTTCTTCTTCTCCAAGTTTTCTCTCTGTGTTTTCTCTTCCTACATGAGCTCCATCTACCAATAATCCAAAACCTAAAAACAGATCATAGTCTGTGAATTCTAACAGTTTCAAGGCTTAGTTCCTGGTATTCTGGTCCCAAACATATGGTATGATGTATCGATAACCATTCAAACCAACCACATTGAAACTCATTCTTTTCTGTATCCCTGAACAAAGGAGGATCACCATTATCCCTCCAAAATGGAGAGGCACAAGAATTACTAACTGTCATCCCACTGCCATCATTACTAACCCATCCACTTCCATCTTGGTTGGTAACCTCCTCAGCAACGTTGGCAAGCATATAACCCACCAAGCTATCAACCTTCTCATCACCATTTGGAGGTCCCAAGTAAGAATTTCCATGAAAAAGCATTGAACATTGATCAGCAGCATTTTGAGGGGGTCTTGCCCAAAGAATATTTACTTTCAACCCTGCAAAAACCTCAAGTTGAAACCCTCCACTACACATGTCCATCAGTTGCCTCTGCTCCTTGCTGTCTAAGAACATCACAGTGTAAGAAAACACAATATGGTAGATACTGTTATCATTTACTTCGAAAAGACGATGACAGTTCAGGTTCCCATCAAAACCTTTGATGGAAGACTTGTTGAACACTGATCTCCCAATGTAAACTACTTGGTCTAGGGTCATGTTGAGTTCAGGACCTGTATATAGAAGCACTCAGCACCCAAATCCGCTCTATCAGTGACAGCAACATTATTACTGTCTCCATACTGTCTAATAATCTCCCACCAGTTTCCCAATGTAGGAACCTCAGAATCCTTAACAAGATATTGAAATGAAGTTAGTGAAGTAACAGACATTCTTATAGCTTCTCTATCAGATTCTTGCCAACCAGTACCAAACCATAGAATATTAACAGAGACCGGTTCTGTCATGAGTTTCCCTCCATGATATGAAAGACCAAAAGAGCTTTCACCTGAAGAAAAACGCTGAAACTAAGCAAGAAAGTACAGTGAAGTGCCTATTAGAATAATTCCAACCATTTGAAATTTTCGAAAAATATTGTAAATGTTAATGGCAATGTAATGGAATTATCATCGTAAGTATAGTGTGGGTTTCAGCCGGCATGTGAAGTGTGGGAGCAAATTTCCCCACGAGAATATTTGGTTCGAAAGATTCCCCTCCCTTCTTTGCCGCCTCTTTCTCCTTGCAAAATAGAACAAATACGGGGACCACCCCCGGGGGGTGTTGGCCAAAGCCCCTCCGATGCCTAAATTAGTTCAATTGAATCGTATAGGAAACAATAGCTAATAGGGTACGGAGATATGTTTATAATATAAACCGGGCGGCCGGAGCCTTATGTAAAAGAGAGAGAGAGAGAGAGAGAGAGAGAGGAGGTAGCTAGGCTCTATGAGGGAAGATCTCTATAGAGGTTTTAGTAGTACTTCTGACGTACCTCATCCTTGTGCGTAACCAAGTATTTATAGTGGCCTTGGAGAGGTTGGTGGGGTTGGTGTAGTTGGTGAGGTTGGTGAGGTTGGTCTATTTAGGGATTATGAATTTAACCGAATCCCTAATTAAGGCGAGGATAACCCCCAATTTGATTAGGTAATTCCCAATGAGGTTAGGTAACTCCTAATTAGGTCAAATAATTCCCAAATTGATTGGCCTAATTATTTGACCTAGGGTTCAAGTTTAATTTGATTCCCACATGAAGAAAAAAGGTCCTAAAGATTGAAGTAAAACAAAAGAAATAAACCAATAAGTTGGAAAAATGAGAGCAACCCAATGGCCGGCCAAATAACTTTTGATGGTCTTTGAAAGGAACGGACTTGATTAGAATGGCTGACGGAGTGGATGACAATTGACATGTATAAAAGACGGGTAAATGGTTCCATTAAGGGAAAACTAGTTAAAAACACTGATTTTTTTTTCCTTTTGTCTTTCTTTGTTTTCCAAGTAAACCACTGGCTTCCAATGCAGGCGAGCAGCACCCAAGTCCACTCTATCAGTAAAGGGTACATTGGTAATCCTCTATTATTATTATTATTATTAGGTAGTTAAATTAATAGTGTACTTAGTTAATATTACATTTTGATTTAAATATTAGGGTGTACTTAGATCATAGAGTGTAGTCAGTTAATTTTAGAGTTCGTTTAATAACACCTTGAAAAAAGAGCGTGACATGAAATGCCATGTGACATGCCACATCAATTAGTTTCAATAAGTTGGTATAATAGTTAGTGCCCGTAGCATTACTGTACATATCTAAAATTGAAACTAAAACTAATGTCGAAGAGTAATTAACTAACTTATTTTCATTCAAGAATTCAATCTTTAATGAAGGTAAATGTCGAAATATTAATTTTCTTTTCCTTTCCATTTTTTGGTTGTGATAAACATCGGCTTTTGTACAATTAGGCGATAATTTCACCCTCCATGCAAGCTCTGTATATAACTTGAGTAGTGTTAATGTCAGGTGCATATGCTATATCACAGCAGTCTATTCCTCTGGCCTGAAAAGTAAGTAAACAACATAAGACACGAACAAGTCAGTAATAAACATATATATACTTGTACTCATGAAAGGCAATGACTAATTAAAAGCTGACCTCCAAACGTATTGCAGGCAAAGTAACCTGAATTTTGGTGATAAAATCCGCCGAGTGGTTTCCACTTGAAGAACAAGGTGGCAAACCACGTGGAGCTGTTCGTGAATAAGTTGTAACAGTTTGGTTCCCTTTAACATTCTCATCAATAGAATCGAAGGAAAACAGATGAGGAGCTTGACATGGATCATTGTAAGTTAGCCGGGTGTTGAACACGTAGAATGGCGGTCTTGTATTCTTCCAAGGCCTAAATGTCTCGAGGGGTCTCCGTAAAATGCTCCGGGGAATTACGTTCTCATAAATGTGAGCAGAATAGCCCCATGAGATTGAGAAAGACCAATTGCTTGGTCTGTGGTAGCAGATGGTTTGTTGAAGAAGACGAGAAGGGTCAACTTTTGCTGGCCTCATGAGGTGGTTAATGGACTCAGAGCGGCTCATGAAGGGGAAGATTGGGTCTATGGTGTCAATGTGGTGGAGGGAGAGGAGAGGAGATTGTGGATGAGATGATAGAAGACCTGATATGTCACCATGGAGATCAATCTGTAATTACAAACACAAAAATGGACTCAGAACATGTGTTTTAAGCTACAACTACTTCTAGCTCGTTAATTTATATCTTAATTAGTGTTTTATGTTCTCTCAATACAGCAAGAAATTACTTATTATTTGCGACAAACTACAACTACTTATTAGTTTTTGATGCGTAAGAGGTGATTAATTACCTGGTGAAACCCCTTTTCTTGAGTTAGAGCGACTCCTAGATCAGCCAAACATATATGTAACATAAAATCACTGAACCGCAAGTATGGATATCTCTCAATACACTCATCCAACTTTGTTGCCAATGTTGCCACCAACGGGTAGCTCAAAGCATAACCGCCGCCGCCAAAGGCCATATCGAAGGAAAAATCGAAGTTAGAGTGAATACATTCCGAACTGGAACCAATGTAATAGTACTTAGTGTGGTCATACTTTGCAAGAACCTCAACTAAGTTATCAACAAAAAGGACGGTATCATCATCACCCATTACATACCATCTCACATCTTTGTCACCCTCTCTGAATGTCTCCAAAATTGTACGTATTATTCGTACTTGGTCTGGCCTCACAATTTTTGGGTACACTTTGAATCCGGTGATGTCCTCATTGACTCGAAAAGGAGGAGCAGATGAAGGCCATGGTAGAAATTCCAGCGTAGGAGCTCGATCTAAAAAGAGGTAACCGCGGGTAACATTAGGTTTCCACCATGCTTCAGTGTATGCTTTCTTCTTCTTCCATGTGTTCATGGAGCCAACAATTCCGACCACAATGTGGTTTAGATTGGTAGGAGGTAGGGGACTAGGGGAACTTGTATTAGCTTCCGGACAGCTTTGCTTGAAGGCTTCCAAGAAATTTGAAGGTTGGTAATTGTGTGATTTGTCAAAGAAAAATATGTAAAAAGATAGTAGGATTAGTGCTGAAATAGCTAGAAAAGAGTTGCATAAAGCTAGTTTTGGTTTAGATGAGCTAGAGTTGATGGACAGTAGAGAACACATTTTGAAGGATGTAGGCAAAGTGATTAACTAAATAAAAGGGAGAAAGAAAAACATTCCCCAATAACAATCCAACCAGAGCTCTCTCAATAATTTTTGTTTTTGTTTTTTGAGGTTTTGAGAGTTTTAAAAGGTTTCCAAGTCCATGATTCTTGCTTAAGTTTTCTCATGCATGTGATGTTATTTCTCTTTGATACGTTAATGCAGTCACAAATGTTACGGTAAATCCCATAATTCATGTTCTTAAAGTCAAATGATGAAACTTGTTCATTACCGTTTTTCCACACCATGATGGGTTGAAGTTGTTATAACTTAATTACTTAAAGAAAAAGCTTGGCTCCTTAAAACTGATGAGGAACTTTTCCCCAAAACAAATGGGATTTTGACGCATGTCAATCTCATTTAACTTTTTATTTTTCTGAAATTCTTTTAATTTTAAAAATAATTGTGCCTCACACAATCCAACCTTTACTTGAAGTAGTAGTTGAAAATCAAAATGAAAACGAAAATAAGAAATCATTAGGGAAAGTCAAAAGAATTACTTTGTACTTCACAAAAATCAAGCAGAGAGATCGATGATGATAGCTAGAGTTGGCATAGCGTGGGACAAAAGGAGTAATTCTACACTTATCACATTTTTATCCTACATTTCTATACCACATCATGATGTGGCATGTCCATATTATATGCTACATCAATTAAATAAATTAAGTGTAATTTAATTAAGACAATTAGAAAAATAAATATTGGAATAAATCATAAAGGAAAAGAAAATATTAAATAATTTTAATTGATGTGGTTGTCCACCTCAGCTGTCACATTAGATGGTATAAAGATGTGGTATACAAATGTGGTAAGAGTAGATTCTTTGTAAAATAATTGTTGTAGAAGTCTTTGTAATTAGGCTAAAGTTTAGGTATACATGCATCTAATAGAAAGTTGGCCCCCAATATTCAAAAAATAGAAGTTGAAAAAGATTAACAGATGAATAGATCGTGTTGATCAAATTCAAATTTGTCTCCATTTAATTAGAGGAAATTCCAGGTTCGACTTCATTTGTTTGGAGGTCTCCATGTGATGAGTTCGATTTATACCTAGTTAATGGTGATGTAAGCTTGCTGTGAACGTATTCATTGTATGTTGACTCCTTGTAAAAGTATCTTGTAATTATCCTATCGTTTGTAAAAGCCAAATATGAATTTATAGTGAAATAAGATTTCTAAATTTTTTGCATATATTCGATCAGTAATTATGATCCAGTTTACAAGTTCTTAACACAAAAGCAATATCATTGATCTTTCGACATCCATTTAACAAGTGCTCTGCTTCAAGCCTTGACCTTATTGGAGGAGGAGAAAACATTTAATCTCCTCGTTTGAGGGGAAATACATAATTACAGGAATTTTTAAGTTTCTTTTCACTTTCTACAGCCACCCACCTCCCCCCTTTTTTCTGTTGAAAGGTACTTGTACTCGCAGCGTCACATGCTCAGGCAATATCAAAGGCCGAAATGATAGGGAATGCGGACAAATAGGTGTAAACAGAATTCCAGGAACCTGAAATTATAAAGACCAAATCATAATAACAATTTTATAGTTGCAAAACATGAAACAGCTACAGGTAATAACAGTTTTAATAGATTTATTGATTTCTTATTTAGGATAAGATCAACCAGAGTGCCTTTTTGTGAGATTATTTTGAATATCCCAGGAACAAGATTGTCAGATTCATTGCAAGTTCCTCCTTCAAGATGTTAATTTTCTGATCTCTTTTAGCATAAGATTCTTCTCTTAAACATATATATATATACACAGAGAGGTTCCATTGAAGGACACCTTTGTAGGGCTCACTCCGTATTGTATTTCACTAATCCAAACCTTCTATGGTTTAGATAATCAGTCAAAGATCATCTCTGTTTTTATACTAGTCATCTACTTTGTACTTCACATCTGTTTTGTGTTTGTTTCAGAGTGAAATTGAACGTATTAGCAAAAACACAAACATACTTTCCAAGACTCCATGCAAACAAACACGAGACAGTCCAAGTGTGAATAGAGCAAGTAAATTACATTACAAAGTTGGTAATGTCCATAAGGAAAAAAAAGAAGAGTGGCAAATGGTTTTCGGAGGTGAACGCGGCCTTGATTGTATAGGATTCAAATTCACGATGTCCCTTCTATAAACTCAAGGTTTTCCATCACTGTTTTAATACACTTTCTTCTTCTTAGGCATAACATTAAAGCAGTAGTATAAAATTAAAACAAATTTTTGAAAAATAAAAAATAAAAAATTGCTCCAGGTAGCTCTGTATCAGAGTTGCCTAAGTGGGGTCTCCACCACAGGCAATAATGTCAAGATTATTAGAACCAGCTGATGTTAGTCAACTTATCTATCAATTCACCAAGCAAGAGGCACTATACATATACAGTACAGAAATACCATATAAGATTTTGATTGCAATATCGTTTTGACGTAATGATGTGCAAGGAATAATTAGGATGTGTAATCTGGCTTTCGATATATGTAATGTGGTTTTTACCAAAGCCTACACCTAAAACATGTACAAATCCACAGCTCAGAATTTCATCCAACAATTACTGCGACTGTTGTTCTAGTTTTTTGCTATAACAATGTGTTTGTTTTGTTTCAACCTGAAGCAGTGGAAAACAAGAGCTTCACCTGCTTCAAACCCGATAAAACATCACCTATCTTGGGATTATTCTTACCCTCCTCAACTCTCCAGCTACTACCAATGCACCACTTTGCAATTTCACCAAGCTTTACAAAACCCATTTTGCATGTTTCATGGGGGATGGTCAACCTACGGTCAACGCACTCCTGACTGCCAAGGAGCTCATTTATCTCTTCTAGCCTCCTAGAATTTTTATATGTTTCTCTGTCCACCAGAGGCTCACCTCTTAGAAGCTCAACTAACAGTAGCCCAAAGCTCCATATGTCTTCAGCCATTTCTGATAGTTGCTCAGGATTAGCTCTGTTGCTGCTGCTGCAATAGTTTGCAGCACCAAAACCTCCTAATTTTGCGTTGTAGAATTCATCAAGAAATATGTTTTCAGATGTTATGTTTCCATGATATACTGGTGGCTTCAAATACATATGCAGCATTTGAATAGCAGAGCAGATTTGTAACGCTATTGCTATCCTCTTATCCAAGTCCAGTGTTTCTCCTCTTTCCCTCAAGTTCAAGCTCAAGTCTCCCCTACCCATGTACTCAAACACAAAATAGTGTCTTCCAAGTCCATCTTGAGAATGCCCCAGAAATGAAATAATGTTTGGATGAGAAGAGGATTTGGCCATAATCTCTTGTTGAAGTTCTGTTTCAGCAGCTATAACTCTTAGAGATTTAATTGCTACCAGACCTCCATCAGTCGAAACTGCTCTATAAACCACAGCAGAAGGCCCCTCTCCAATTCGGTTTTCCACCCGAATAGCGTCTGTGCTCATGAGCGTAAGTCTCTCGTCTGAATCCATTGCGTTTTTGCGCTCTAGTTTCTTTCTAACTACAGCTAATGCCACAGCAAGAAGATAAACACTAGCTGCTATAAGTGCTAAGACAACAATAAGGATGACAACGAAGACCTTGTCATGATTCACAGGATGAGCGATGTAAAAGTTAGCTGACCAGCCTTCTCCTTGATCAGTCTGAGTGGTGAATGCAATAATAACCTCACCACTCAAGTTCAATTGTGGGAGATCAGAGCCTGTAAACAACCCGGAAAAGTTTGCTATCTGCTGCATTGTGCCATTATAAATCGCAAGAAAATCCAAACCTTTAGAGATGTTTATATGAGTGAAGGTTATAAAGACAGGAGTTCCAGGTTTTCCATGGAGAACCCATTGGCATTTCAGTCCCTCTACATAGGGAAAGCTAGTAGATGCCACGTAGCTGATATTTCCATCATGTTCGTATAAATTTTCCTTTCCAAAGCAAAGTCCTAGCATTGTGCAGGAAACTATTAAAAACAACTTCTATACATTATATATATGGTTAAAACAGTCATATTAGCTTGGGATAGCTTACCTGCAGAATAACTGAGCTCCCATCCTCTTGACTCAAAAGAAACTTGGTCACCAGTTCTGAACTCGATGTAAACTTTTGAGCTCATCAACTTGAAATTCTTCTCGTATCTTCCATTGTTTGATTTCAACGTAGAACACTGTGCAGATTTTGATTTTGACTTGCAAATTAGCAGGTGATCATCACTATCTGCTGCAACTGAAAGGTAGTTGATGGTGAATCGGATAAACTTTGCTGTTGGGTAGTGGATTGCCCAACTACATTTTTGGTTTGGGGGATATGGCTGCAAACCATTGGAGTGGTTTACTATAATTCCTCCCCTCAAGTATCCTTTTGGCTCCCTTAAGATAACCATTGCATTAGTTTCACAGGTTTCTGGAGGAAAAAGAAGGGGAAAACAAACTTGATTATGTTAAAGACAAAAAAGAAAAGAAAGACACCGGAAGAAAGGCTCTCGTTAATTTGCAAAAAAAGAAGAAGGAGAAAATCAACAAGAACCTTTCAAAACTTTGCAACACGTATATGAAGATATTTTATGGTTGACTGCTATCATATTCTTTACTAATGAACAGAGAAAAAGAGGGTCATGCATATTGCAGAAGAAGAAGGCATTTAGCTTTCTACTTCCCTGTTTGATTCTTATAATATACCTGAGAGTTTCAAGGCGCAGTTCCTGGTTTTCTGGTCCCAAACATATGGCATGATGTATCGATAACCATTCAAACCAACCACATTGAAACTCATATTCTTTTCTGTATCCCTGAACAAAGGAGGATCACCATTATCCCTCCAAAATGGAGAGGCACAAGAATTACTAACTGTCATCCCACTGCCATCATTACTAATCCATCCACTTCCATCTTGGTTGGTAACCTCCTCAGCAACGTTGGCAAGCATATAACCCACCAAGCTATCAACCTTCTCATCACCATTTGGAGGTCCCAAGTAAGAATTTCCATGAAAAAGCATTGAACATTGATCAGCAGCATTTTGAGGGGCTCTTGCCCAAAGAATATTTACTTTCAACCCTGCAAAAACCTCAAGTTGAAACCTTCCACCGCACAAGTCCATCAGTTGCCTCTGCTCCTTGCTGTCTAAGAACATCACAGTGTAAGAAAACACAATATGGTAGATACTGTTATCATTTACTTCGAAAAGCCGATGACAGTTCAGGTTCCCATCAAAACCTTTGATGGAAGACTTGTTGAAAACTGATCTCCCAATGTAAACTACTTGGTCTAGGGTCATGTTGAGTTCAGGACCTGTATAGAAGCACTCAGCACCCAAATCCACTCTATCAGTGACAGGAACATTATTACTGTCTCCATACTGTCTAATAATCTCCCACCAGTTTCCCAATGTAGGAACCTCAGAATCCTTAACAACATATTGAGACGAAGTTAGTGAAGTAACAGACATTCTTATAGCTTCTCTATCAGATTCTTGCCAACCAGTACCAAACCATAGAATATTAACAGAGACCGGTTCTGTCATGAGTTTCCCTCCATGATAAGAAAGACCAAAAGAGCTTTCACCTGAAGAAAAACACTGAAACTGAGCAAGAAAGCACAGTGAAGTGCCTATTAGAATAAATCCAACCATTTGAAATTTTCGAAAAATATCGTAAATGTTAATGGCAATGTAATGGAATTATCATGGTAAGTATAGTGTGGGTTTCAGCCGGCATGTGAAGAAAAAAGGTCCTAAAGATTGAAGTAAAACAAAAGAAATAAACCAATAAGTTGGAAAAATGAGCGCAACCCAATGGCCGGCCAAATAACTTTTGATGGTCTTTGAAAGGAACAGACTTGATAAGAATGGCTGACGGAGTGGATGACAATTGACATGTATAAAAGACGGGTAAATGGTTCCATTAAGGGAAAACTAGTTAAAAACACTGATTTTCTTTTCTTTTGTCTTTCTTTGTTTTCCAAGTAAACCACTGGCTTCCAATGCAGGCGAGCAGCACCCAAGTCCACTCTATCAGTAAAGGGTACATTGGTAATTTCTCACCACTTTCCGAATGTGGAAAAATATTGAGATAAAGCTACCAAATCATACTGGGAGAGAAAATTGTAGGAATGCCTAATGCTGAGTTTAATGGGGGTGTAGGTGTTTACAGTGGGTTTGATCCATATTTACATCTGGATGCTAGAAATAGGATAGAATTTCACAGATGAATCGAAGATCCTCCTATTCTAAGATCCAGAAGAATATTGATGTCACAAGCTAACTCATATTACGAGCCTTGTTACCATTGATGTCATATTTTTGAACAAATGTCCCACATATACATATACATATGTTTAACAATCAAAACGAAAATTGACCAAGAAAGAAAACAATCAAAACGAAACAAAATAGAAATATGATTCCCCAGCTAGACTTTTAATATCAAGGTTGTATCTTAAAATAGCTGGAAGCAATTCAATTAAGAACGGAATTGAACGTGAAGAATATAGGTTCAAAAGGGCCCTTTCTTAAATGAGCAAGACCCAACGCCCATTACCCAACAGCTCCAGTTGAGAACGAATACAAAATCTTTGATGTGGAAAGAGACATCAAGAATAACAACACTAAATCTGATTTACATTTCATCCGGAAAGAAAGGTTGAACATATGGGGGCATATTCAATCATTTCCTTCCCTCAACACAAATTCTACCACCTCAAGTGGCAATGCTAAAGGAGAGAATGGCGGGGACTCCCAACGTAGTGGAGAAGATGGAGGAGAGAGCCACTGAAAAAAGGTAAACTCTTCTGGTTCAGGAATCTCTTCTATTTCAGGATAGCAAGGAGGACTATCAAGATCATCCTAAAGCACAAAAAATCAGATAAGTAACATAGAAAAAAGGCAAGGCTAGCATCTAAAGCAATAAATAAATAAATAATCTAGGGCTAGATCAGTGCTAGATAGTGTGGGGATAACAGTTGTCCCATGTTAATGTAATGGGTAAAACAATAATCCACTGCCCTCCATGACTAAAGCAATAATCCAGAAGAAAAGGGTTAAAAGCTTCTTTTTTTATTTTTTGTTACAAGCCTTAAGTGTATTAAGAAATAAGTTAATAAGAGATAAGAAAAAGAGGTCATATTTCAGTTTCAATCAAATCATCTCTCCATTTATTACAATAACATCAATCAAATCATCTCTGTAATAATGAATTGGTTCTCATCATCAATGTTTTTCAAGATCCAAGATGATCTTATAACTCATCCAATTGCTCTTTCGTAAGATTAGCTTCATGCATTTGCAGTGCACATAACTGTTTACTCATACATACATACATACATACATATAGGGTCAGGATCGGTGGACATACATAACCACACTTTTTTACACACATCTTCAGCCCTTAAATCTAATCTTAATCTAACGGTCAGAATTCATTTAAGATGCACTTAACTTTGCATTTATTACTTTATCAGCAAGAAACACAAACTTCTAAAACTCCTCTCTCTCTCTCTCTTCTTTAATTTGATTTCATGTCTATTTCCCAACAATCTTATTCACTCTCTTCCTCTACGACTTCATAACCCATACTCCCTGTGCAGCTCTGTTCCTTCCGCAACTCCCTCTGTAATATTCTCTTAACTTGAAGCCATCATAGTAGATAAGATGCTTGGAAAATATCTTATTGCACCAATTAAGATAACTATAGTGAGAATCTCCCTTTACATGTTCAATGAAATCCAATAGGGGATATGATTTTGGGCTACAAGTTCTCGGATTTTCATGTTTATCTAAAGTTCAACTGTTATATTTTTGTAATCTAATCGCTAGCATATATCCCATATTGGTGTTGAGGGGGGAATATTACTATTTTTGTGATTTACAAGCTATCTATAAATCCCCCAATCTCTAGCATATATACCAGACCAAGTTTAATTTGAGATCGTCCCACCCATCATGGAACCCATTAAAATGAGAATCCTTTGAGTTCAAATTGTTGAGAGAATTTACTTTACCATTTACTGTATCAAAATTTCTTCTCTCATCAGGTCTCTTGTTAGAAATTACAATGTGAGTTGGTTCAAATCGAATTTTGGTTGGATGGTATACAAAGTTGGAAGCCAAGCCATTGAATTGCCAAAACGACTCCATTTTTTATCAGGTTCAATCCAAAAGTATCAAACTCAAAAAGTCTGAGTAGGTGAAAAATATTCCCTTAGTCAAAATATAGGTTCAGAAAATAAGACAACTTATTCTTTTTCTATGAAAATTGGAAGGAGAGTTGCAGAGGAGAAAAATGACTTGCTTCAATGAAGAAGACAGATCTTGGCCAAAAAAAAAAAAAAATTAACGAGAGGGAAACGGAAGATCAAAAGAGGAGAGATAAAGAAGTTTTCAGAACATGAATTCATCTTCCCAAAAAAGGAGTAGTAGTATTTTGTTTTATATTTTTTTTTTAAGTGAAAAAGTTATGTCAGCATTCATCCCAACCATAGAAAGTGGTCAGATCTAAGAGTTTCAAAAGTGTGTTAAATTTTGTGGCTTTTTGTGTGTCCCTCAATCCTGACCCATCTATATTTCATTTTGTTAAGCCATTTAGTAATGTAACGATTTTCTAACTTTTTGCATAATCTATCAGGCATATCTTTTTCAGCAGCCTCTCTCGCAACAACTCATTTCTCAGACATAAAAGAATTGAACTACTGATTTATCCACGATTCATCCTTCTCTGCATAGCAGTTCATCTTTATGTACAGGGTTTTAGCGAAGCCTAATGCACCAGTTCAGCATGCATTTTGACATGGCAGTTGTCATATACTGAAGACATCTCATCTGTTAACTTCCCTATTTCAAACTTAATGCCACCATTGAGAACTAATCGACCAAAGCTCAATATCAATCACAGAGAGAAGAAATTATGTTGTAACTTTACTCTCACTCACAACCTAATATGATAACAAAAAGAAGATTACAAAGCTCAAAACCCAAAACCCAAAACCCAAAAACACCCAAGCACTTCTACAGTCTTAAATTTAAAAAACTTTCTGATATGTTGCCTAAAACTACCCACACCCTAATGCCATATATAGACTCATTTAAACCAAAGTCCAATGAGGAATAGGAATAACTTCTTTATAAGGAAATATGAAAGTTTCACTTAACAGTGTATTTCAAATAGGAAACAGAAGTCAACAATGAATTTGAGACATATTCTGCCACAATATACAATATTGACAGAAGACAAAAAGTTAATGAATATCAGGATTCAAGATATAGCTACCTTGTACTGGAAGGACCGTGTCCAAGTAAAACTTATTCATCGCGGCTCCTTTGCTTTGATACATTTTTCGTGATCATGCAAAAACTTCTTCAGCTACATTAAAATCTTCCTTAGGTAGTGTCTTTTGCTTTGATGAAGCTTCCTTGGGTAAAATCTTGTTTGTAATGTCATTAAGAGCTTTACGACTCTCAAAGCCCACTCCACCTTTCTTTGTAGCTGTTTTAGAACACTTGCTCTTCCCACCGGCATTAGGCTCTGCAAAACAAGTACGTGCTTAGTAAGAGAAATTGTTTTGTGCATAGTAAGAGAAATTGTTTTGTGGTAAAGCCATGGTGTAGAAAGATATGTACATATATATAGAGGCTTTCTATGGTCCTGGTGTCCTCATTTTCCTAAATTAAGTACATCCTATTTCTGACCTATTAAGTACACGCAAAAAATCAGTTGAATCTGAAATTGTTTAACCATTTGATTATCCACATTTTTGTTTCAGTTTTATCCAACTGCGTTTTTTAGGCAAATTTTAGATAACCAAACAACTTGGGTTTTGAATGATTTTTTCAAGGATAAATACAGACGGTTCCTATTGTTGACATACGTTGTTGGGTAGCCTTAGAAAGGATGCGTTCACTTTTCTTACAAAAAAGGGCATCCTTAACAAAGAAAATTATATATATGCACAAATCTGACAGTCAAAGGATAAATGTCAAAAGAAATTCTGCACCAATTTAGCATATCATGAGTAAATGCCAAGTGGTCCTGGGTCCCAAAAAAATTTCCAACTATTCTTTGAGCTTAAAAATGTTCACCTCAAAGGATGGCAATACAACATTAACAGAAGCATGTTGAATGTACAAGTTTTCATTTGGAATGATCAGCTGTTCACCGATGGCACGCCTTGCCATTGATTTTGCTTTATATATTCTTCTATACTGTGAAGATGCAAACTTGAACACCGAGTTCTGCAACAGAACATTGTCAAAGAGAAAATGTTCAACAATAAATTAAAAAAGGGAATATGGAAACAATGTTCCATCAGCAAGCAATAGCTTCATTTGTTTAAGATAAAAGGATAAAGCTTTGCAGCTCTTTTCAGTTTAACATACAAACTACGGGCTGTACCCTCTGGATCGCTATACTCCTAGAAAAATGATATATGCAACTACATGATGTACACCCTGGATTGCTATACTCCTGGAAAAATGGCTATTCTTACCAGTGTTTTCAAAGGCATGCCTAGGCACGCGTTGAGGCGCGCTTCGGAGCAAGGCAGCGGTGATTCGCCTCAGGCGCAGCTCAGTTTAGCAAATGTCATGAAAGGCGTACGCCTTGAAGTCGAGGCGGCCGCTAAACGCAGATGCGCTGTGAAAGGCGCAAGCCTCGCGAGGAAGACAGAGTTCCTTTATTTTAAAAATCTGATTCCGGACGACGTCGTTTGCACTTGCTGTGTTGTTTTGTTTCCCTTTAGTTAAGCTGTGCGTTTCAGTTTTAAGTTTGAACATTAGACACGCACCGTTTTGTTCAAAAGAAACCAGTTTACCCATTTATTCCTTCCCTCTCCCAAAAGCCAAAGTTCCCAAACAGACCAACAGAAACTGCCTCCCACCTTCCACCATCAGTTCAGTCCACCTCCATAATCTACTCTTTTATCTATTCGAACTAGGTAGAAAGGCACTAGACTTAGAGAGATAATATAACCAAAAGCATATATGGTAAAGAATTGAGCAATAGTAAGAGAAATTTTGAAAATAACAAGTTTGATGGTTAATTTATATTGTAGTGTGGCATTCAATACATTCAGTAGCTGTTTTATATTTTTGTAATTATAATAACTCAATACCCGAAAGGCTTACGCTTCAACGCTTTGAGGCTTACGCCTCGCCTCATAAGGCATAAAACGCCTCACCCTAGCGCCTCGTCTTTCAAAACATTGATTCTTACACACACACAACAGGAAGAAAAAAGGCTGCACTTGAAGGATTTGTGTTCATATTAGTCCTCCCACCCTCTCCCCCACCCCCCACTCCGAGAGAGGAAGAAAGGGAGAGAGAGAGAAGACAACTTTCATGTAATCACTATCTTTAACCAGAAGAAACCATTTTCTTTACATTCAAAAACGGTATTGATGTTTGTTTGAAACAAGATATTTTTCAATTGTTCAAAAGTTTTACTCAACATTTTATTAGGAAATAGTTTCTCAAGGCAGAAACAATTTCCCACTGTTATGTCAATCAAGAAAACATTTTCTATTAAAAAAATATTCAAACTTTATCGAACAATCATAAAGTTTCCAGAGATAACCCTTTTAAGAAACTTTCCCAACAAAAAGTTTTTTTTCCTTCAATAATTCGATGTTCAGTTGAAACAAATGGAAAATGAATACAATAAGAAAGGTAGACCTCCCAAAATGATATCTCCATAACAAATAAACTCAAATAGAACCAACAGCACAATGTAGCTAGTATGAGAAATCCAACTCACAATACCAATAAAAATAAAAAAATAAAAAAATAAAATAGCCAAGACATTTATTCAAAAATAACATCAAAGCCTGTCACATTTATTCAATTTCTTCAGTCATGAGATTCAATTCAAATCATTTACATGAATGCAAACGATCAAACGGGTTCGAATGCAAATGATCAAACGGGTTCGAATTCAAATGTTTGGAGCAATTATCAAAACAAGAATTTCCAATGTACAAGCAAATTCATAATTTTTTGAAAAATCCCAAATTTAAATGAGCTGAGGCAGTTGAGAGAGTTAAGCGAGAGTTTCGAAGAGAGAGATTGAGATCATACCTTCAGAAGGGTCGAGAAATTCAGAGAGAGACAGAGGGGCGACGAGAGAAAGAGAGAGAATTAAGTGAGAATCTGTGAGAGATTGAGGGTTTAGGGTGGCGTCGGACGTGATGGCAGTCGTCCAGCGACACAGGGGGAGACAAGGAGAGAAACATGGTGACGAGAGAGAGAAGTTGAAGATGAAAAATGAAAAGGACTCGAAGAGGAATAAAGTTCTAAAAAATAGTGCTAACGACAAAAGAAACCTGGTTTTGAGTCATTTTTAAATTGGGCTAAGGGTATCAATTTTATCAATTGACGCCCTTATGTTTTCAATATTGTTCAATTTCATCCTTTCATTAAGTTAACTAGACAGTTAATTGTAAAATGCTGACGAGGCACCCATGGAACCCACCCCACTAGCGGATTGACCATTCCGCGCATGTCAGTTGAAGTGTAGTTTTGGGTTTCGACAATTCCAAAAAAAAAAAAAAAGAAAGAAATCTTGCCCAATTTGGGCACGGGTTGCAAAGCTGGAGATCGAACAAAAATCCCCAAAACGTCGTTCGTCCTCAACCTTAGTTTAACCTAAATCATAAATCTCTATAGCTGAGAGCTTAGATCTACGATTTTGAAGAAGTGAGAAGAAATTTCGAGGCTCCAGGCGCTCCGCATCCCTAGTACGGTAAGTTGCTTTAAATTTTTGCGATTTGGGTTATTTGTGGTGAATGGGTTAGAGGTCGTATGGGTTATTGTGGTTTGAATGTTGTGTTTTATAATTTGCGTGGAATAGTGGGAGAAGTATGAAAGATTTTGTCGAATATAGGTGTCCTTCTGCAGATTTCGAATATAGGTGGTCCTTCAAACTAAGCATGTGCTGACAATGTCTGCCTAAGGTCAAAGTGTCTGCCTTTGATAAGGCAAAAGTTGTTTAATAAAAACTTAGCTTTTTCTATAATGGTCCTAAACTGAAAATAATTGAAAATTATGTTTTGGTTTTTGTGTAATGTGTGAATACTGTGTTTTGTGTTTTGTGTTGTGTGTTATGTTTTAACTGAAAATAACCCATGTTTGAATCATGTAATATGTAGGTGATCCTGAATTGTTTTCTATTCGAATGTACCATGGTGCTCAAATCTATGGTAACTGTTATGCTTGTGGCAATGTAGCTTGGTTTTATTATTGTGACAAGGATAGAATGTCAATGACTGAGATAGACAATATGGTAAGGGAGTTAGGCTATGATGGGGTGATTAGTTACTGGTATAGTTTCCCTACCTATAGCAATGGTGGCCTAACAAAGCTTAATGATGATCAATATGTCATAGATATGCTTGTATTTGTACCAGAGACAAGGCTAATAGACATCTTCCTACATCATGGGGTTGATAGTAATGAGGATTGGTTTTATAGTCAATCAGGATCAAATTTGTTTGTTGATTTAGAAGCTAATATTGTGCCTAATCGAGGAGTTGTGATTGAGGAGCTTGATGACAATTATGGGGCTATTGTTCCCGTTGGTGGGAAATGCAACAATGGAGACAACAGAAAAAAAATAATAATAATAATAAAAAACCAAGCGTTGTGATATAGAAGAGCTCAATGAAAACCCAAAATGGGGAACAAAGTGGTGGGGGTACACAAAAGGCAAGGGAATCTTGTGCAAGACAGGGTGTTTGTGAAAAAGGCAAAGAAAAGCAGTAGATTTAGAATCTTGTGTAGTAGAGAGGGAATTTTCTGCAGTGCAAACAGACAAAGAAAAAGCAGTTGAGAGGGAATCTTATGCCCCTGTAGACAAAGGGAAAAGTAAAGTCAGTTCTGCTTTTGGGAAAATGAGGGCAAGAACTTTTGGTAAAAGGAGGTGCAAAAATGTAAAGAAAACACGTGATAAAGAAGACCAAAGGTCCAATACAGTAACTGAGGGACTAGTTGAGAATGAGGTTGTTGAAGCAACTGTAGAAAAGAGCAAGATATTAAGATGTCATTCAATGAAGACAAGAAAAGCAAGGAAAAGGACCACAGTTTGTGATGATGAGGAGTCAGCAAACAATCTTGACTCTGATTTTGCAGACCCTAACTTCAGTTGTGATGATAATGATGATGACGTCGATTTTGATGAATGGGTAGACAAGCATACTAAGTGGGTTGGAGATGGGGCAAAAGGAAAATAGCCAGACTCTACAAATGCTGGGGTTGAATCTTGGGATTGGGATGCAGATGTCAAATTGGATTCAGAGGAGTATGATTCTGATAATGTGCAGCCTAAATATGACTCTGATGATGACACTCCAATAAAGGATAGATGGCTAGAGTTCAATCTGACAACTGACATGGGGGATCCACAGTTTGAGGTTAGGATGAAGTTCAGTGATTGTAAAGTTTTTAAAACTGCTGTCAGAGAACAATTTATAAAGATGAATAGGGATGTTGTATTTGTGAGAAGTGAGGCTTTCAAGCTAAAGGCAGTTTGTGCAGATCCAGATTGTCCATGGGAGATATATGCTTCCAAAATGCAGCATGAGAAGACCTTGTAGGTTAAGAAATATGAGGGTGAACACACTTGTGGTATTGTTTGGGAGAACCCCACTGTCAACTCTAGTTCGCCCAATGCCAAATATATGGAAACATTGAAGAGCAATCCAAGTTGGCTAGTTAGCTCATCCATGGAGACTGTGGAGAAGGATTATAATATTGGAGTTTCTAGGCAACCAGTTTATAGGGCAAAAGAGAGGACATTAAGGCAGATTGAGGGAATATACACAGAACAATACTCCAGAATTTGGGATTATTGTGAAGAGTTAAGGAAGACCAATCCAGGAACAACAACCAACGTTCAATGTGATTTCAATGAACAATTGGGTCATCCAGTGTTTCAAAAGTTATATGTGTGTCTAGGTGCATGTAAATCAGGGTTTATTGTTGGATGCAGACCCATTATTGGATTGGATGGCTACTTCTTGAAGGGTGTATATGGAGGGCAATTTTTAGCAGCAGTTGGTATAGATGCTAATAATGAAACATGGGTGATTGCGTATGCAGTGGTTGAGTCTGAGTGCAAGGACTCATGAGTTCGGTTTCTGGAATTGCTGGTAAAGGATGTAGAGATTGTTAACCAGGTTGGTACACTTTCATATTAGATAAGCAAAAAGGGTTATTACCAGCTTTTGAGCAAGTTGTTCCTAACAGTGAACACAAGTTTTTTGCAAGACATCTTTTCACCAACTTCAGATACAATTCAGAGGGAAAGCTGTCTAACAAATTCTAGGGAGCTGCAAAAGCAACAATTGTTCCACACTTTGCAAGACAGATAGAAGAGCTAAAAAACCTTGATAAGGATGCTCATGATTGACTGACTGAACCAAAAAAACCTCCCGTGCCACGTCAACATTTAACGATTGACCGTCTGGTCAACTTAACGGAAGGATGAAATTGGACGATGTTCAAAACGTAAGGGCTTCAATTAATAAAATTGATACCTTGGGGCCCAATTTGAAAATGACCCTAAACTATCAGGGTGTCTTTTGTCGTTAGCCCTAAAAAATATATATTAAATATAGTGGTCGGGTTCGGGTTTTCCACCTAGATGGAATTCCACCTATATGATGCTAGAAGCTGCTTTGAAATTTAAAAAGGCCATGGTAGAGGGAATACGCCACCAGTTGAGGAGGATTGGGCAAATGTTGTTGTCTTTGTCAAGTTTTTAAAAAGTTTTTATGACTTCACTTTGAGGTGAAGTGCCACTTTGCATGCCACAGTTGTGGGAGCGATTTTCGTCTCACGAGAATATTCATCTAAGATTCCGTCTTCCTTTTCGATTCTCATCCTCCCTGCAAAACAATATGGAGTAAAGGACTACACCTGGGGGGGGGGGGTGTTGGCCAAAGGCCCTTTGATGCCTAAGTTAGTTCGAGTGTTTGTAGGAAAACAATGGCTAATAAAAGGGTACGGAGATGTATGTACGGTGTGAAACGGGTGGCCGGAGCCTTGTGTGAGAAAGAGAAAGAGTTATGGCGGCTAGGGTTTGTGAGGGAGGTTTTCTGCAATATTTTGATACAGAAGTTTAGACGTACTTCAACCCTTGGTGTAGTAGCCATGTATTTATAGAAGCCTCGGAGGCCAGGGTTTTGGAAGAATAATTCCACAGATGGAAATGAATTATTCTTCCCCAATTTGGAGAGATTGGCGTAATTAGGGATTTGATTTTAAATCAAATCCCTAATTAAGGTAAGAATCGAATAATTGCCAGTTGAATCAAATAACTCCCAATTAGGCCAAATAATCCCCAAATGGAAGGAAATATTTGACCCAGGGTTTTGCTAAAATTCGGTTCCCACAAATGCCCTCTAGCTTCTGCATAGCATATGGTGGCATGTAGGAGATGTAGATTGACTGTCGGACTGGGTTTCCTTCTTGGAATTGGACTCCTGCTCGGAGGAGGTTTTTGAATTGCTAATTTTCTGAACACCCAGTTGGAATGGGCTTCAGATTCCTTGTGAGTCAAGGAATTTTGATCCTTATAAATATAGAGCTCCTCCCAATTATTTTTCTCATCACGAATTTGTCCCTTTAACTTTGTCAGTGAGAGAGAGAGAGAAATTTGGAGAACTGTTCCAGCTTGCTTGAGGGATTGATTTTCGCCACACATCCAAGGTAATTCAACTTGGATTTTTTTTTTCTTTATTTCTGACTTTTGGCAGCAAGGATGTGGACCAATCGAGTGTTTTTGGCTATTGTCGTGGCTTCATGGTTGAACAGCGAGTCTGTGGGCAAGGGCTGGGGGCCTGACATAAGCTGGAATGGAGCTGGCTAGGCTAGCATGTGCCGAAGTCCTAGAGTATGATGGAATTGGGCCTGTATGCGCTAGGCTAGGAGAGAGAGCATGGAGGTGCTGGGCTCGGAGCAGAAGCATGGAGGCACTAGGCCTTGTGCCCGACACGGGCTTGTGCTGGGCTAGCTTACTGGAGTTAGGCCAGGAGGTGCGCGCTGATAGGGATCAAGAAGAGCCTCGTGAGTTGCACGGGCCTGGGCTGGATTGGGAGTGCATGGCTGGCTGGAACGCAACAAAGGCCTGAGCGCTGGGCCTGTGAAGGCCTAGGCGCTGGTCCTTTACGACTTGGGCTGGTCCAAGTTGTTCAAAATATATTTTTTTTAGTTGCTGCCATCTCTCTGTTTTTTTTTTTTGCATGCTCCTTTTTTTATTTTTTTATTTTATTCTAACTTGCAAAATCTTTTTTGTCTTATAGTTGTCAATCATGTCTTTCGAAGACAGTAGCAAGTCACCAAGCTCTCAAGTTCCTTTGTATCTGTGGGGAGGCTCCCAAGTATACAAGAAAAGGTTCATTGCTAATCTGCACCGCGTTATGAATGAAGCTCAATTCCAGAAGTGGCGGGCAGCTTATGCTTCTGCCATTCCTGAAGACGTGCATGTGAAGCTAGGGAAGCCTTTGACCGATGAAGTGCCTTGCATGGATGCGAATGATCTGGATGCTAGGATCATCACCTTCCGTCCTTTTCATTTTTCATGGGCTTCACATTCCCGTTGTCAAAGCTTTTCAAGGAGGTGTTCTGCACCATATGGTGTGCTCCGAGTCAGTGCACTCCGAACGTCTATCGGGCGATCATGTGTTTTGAGAATCTGAGCCATTTCTTCAAGCTGGAGCTGACGGTGCGAGAGTTCTTCTACTTCTTTGAAGTGAGGCACTATGAGAAGTATGCTCAAGTTCGCATCTGCCATGCCAAGCTGTTTGATAGTATCAGTCAAGGAGATCACGTATGACATGACGATGTGTTGAAGGTCAGCGGACCTTGGGAAAGGAATGTTTGTGATGGTCCACTTGTTCCCATCACCTATTACAACGGTACGTCATTTTGTTGTTTTGATATACTTCCTTTTTATTTGAACTTCTTGAAGTATGGCTGACTAACTTCTATTTTCTGCTTGCAGTGAATGACATCTGCAAGAAGTTGGATCTTGGGCCGAACATAGCTAAGGTTGGTCGAGCTCTAAACATCCATCGAAGTTTCGCGAGTGGCGCTGGCTGTTGATCGAGTATCGGGAAGAAGTCGGTATGCTGCCCTTGCCCAAGATGTTGAGAGATGGAAGCAGAATGGTCGAGACCCTGATGATCTACCTATTGAACAAGAGGAGTGTTATCCTGAACCCCCATAATAAAGGAAGCCTGCGGTCAAGTCTTCAAGAGATGAAGATGCTTCTTCGCGGGTGAGAAGACACAAGTAGGAGCTTTCCCCCCGTCATCTGTCAGGGTTAAACATCTCATTGGTGTAGATAGCAGGAAGGTTAGCAGTATGCGCAACGCTCGGGATATTCTGCTCAAGCCTCCTGTTGACAAGCTTGAAGACCATGACTTGCTTAGCGAAGTAGTCCGTGCACGATCTAGTTCACTCGCTGAGAGGCAGAGAGATGCAAATATTCCTCTCCGAAGTTTGGGTTGTCTGCATCAGTCAAAGGATGAAGATCAAACTGGGAGGTCTACTCATGATCCAGCTGCTGAGTCACGGGCAGTCAAGCGTGGAGTTGATTCAGCTTCATTGACTCCTTTGGATGTGAGGCTGGTGTAGGCTAAGAAAGCGAGAGAGTCATCCGCATGAGCGAAGGGTTCTCATGCAGTGCTAGCGGCCAACCCTGAGGTGGGCAAGTTCAATCCTGTCGGAGATGCAGGCGTGTCTAATCTGCTCAAGAAGAACTTTCTGTCAAGCCCGGCGATCTTGATACCTTCTCGAGTCTTTCTTTGGAAAAACAAAGGGAAGCGACATTTCATCTACTTCAAAAAGGATTAGTTTTTGCTGCTGAGACTGTCTCGAACTGGTCTGATGTTGGCCTCTTTTCTGCTCAGCTCAGCGAGTTGGAGAAGATGTCTGATTTGAGGGCGATGATATCTGAGTTGAAGAGTTCCCTTGCCGAGAAGGATTCTAAGCTTTGCTCTTCTACTTTCGTCTTGAGCTCAAGAATGCTGACGTCACCCTCAACTATGACAAGCTTCTAGCTAGACTTCGAGCCTACTACAAGTTTGTTGAAAAATCCAAGTTCGAAGCCATCATAAATGCTTACAAGCTGGGTAACCTGCACTACACAAATGGGACTGCTCCCTTCTATGCAATTAAAGATGGAGACATCAAGACGTTCTGCCCTAACTTGTTCCCTTAGAAAACGGATAGGAACCTAGATCTCTCTTAGGAAATTCCTAGCGTATCCTAGGTCTCTCGAAGGACGCTGCTTATGGGTAACTGTGTGACTATCCTACCTCCCTTAGGAAGCGAATAGTGATCTGGATACCTTGCTTATGAAATTCCTGGCGTACCATGTGTCTCCCTAAGGACGCTTCTTGTGGGTTGCACGCCCCAAAGGACCCTGTGTGACCATCCTGCTTCCCTTGAGAAACGGATAGGAACCTGGATACCTCACTTAGGAAATTCCTGGCCCATCTTGCGTCTCCCGAAGGACGTTGCTTATGGGAAACTGTGTGACTATCCTGCCTCCCTTAGGAAACGGATAGTGACCTGTTTACCTTCCGTAGGAAATTCCTGGCTCACCCTGTGTCTCCCTTAGGACGTTTCTTATAGGTTGCACACCCCGAAAGGCGCTGTGTGACCATCTTGCTTTCCTTATGAAACGGATAGGAACCTGGATACCTCCCTTAGGAAATTACTGGCGTCCCCTGCGTCTCTTGCATTGCGTCTCCTTTAAGACACTCCTTATGGGCAACCGTCTTTTATTTTTTTATTTTATTTATTTTTTTTAACATTCTAGAATGAGAAACTGAACTTGTATTGATTTTCATAAGATTACATCGCTTTATTTGAAATAGAAATAACTGAATAAAGAACCTGGAACCTCTAGCAGTTGCTTTTCTTCTTCAAAAATATGTAGGGCTCAATCATCTGCTTGAAACTGAGCAGATAAGAGAAAACGTCATGGGTAATATCTTTGGAGGTGGTAAGCATTCCATTGTCGTGGAATTTCATTTCCATCAATGGTGTCAAGTGTATAGCTTCCTCTGCCCCAGACGGCTGATCACGTAAGGGCCCTCCCAGTTGGGATTCATCTTCTTTGACCCTTGCCTTGACACAGTGATAAAAGTTCTTTTGAGGACAAGGTTGCCGAGTTGAAATTGTCTGACTTTGGCCATTTTGTCATAGTAAGACTTCAATTACTGCTAGTAGGAGGCAACTCGGACAATGGCTCTCTCGCGTTCTCCTTCAAGCAAGTCAAGGTTAAGCTTCTTCTTGTCGGAGTTTTGATCAACACTACTCACCTTAAGAGAGAATGGGGTTTCGCTAGTTCATCTTCGCTTGTGGTATGATAAGCTTATAGTACCCCAAGGAGCTCATCTACCCATTTCCCTTCGGCGCCTTCTAATCTCTTCTTTAGTCAATTCAATATGATTTTGTTGGATGCCTCGGCCTGACCATTGCCTTGGGGGTACCTCGAGGTAGACAGGTGTTGTTTGATCTTGTATTTTGCAAAGAAGGCGGTGATCTGCTTGCCAATGAATTGTGAGCCATTGTCGATATCTAGCGTTAGCCAGACTGACAGATGATGTTTCTCCAGATAAATCGTTCCACGTCAGCTTCATTGGTAGATGATAGAGGTTCAGCCTCGATCCATTTAGTAAAGTAGTCAGTGGCGACGATCATCATGTCTTTTTTAACGGGCGCCGACAGTATGGGAACCACCAAATCAACAGCCTATTACATGAATGGACATGGATTGTTCTGCAGATGGTAGACTTCGGCATGCAGATTAGGAACCGGTTGGTACTGTTGACAGCGATCACATCTCTTGACATATTCGGTAGAGTCGTGGCGCATGGTAGACCAAAAATAGCGTATGTTTATAGCCTTTTGGATGAGTGACCTGCCCCAAGAGTGGTTACCACACTCGCCGTCGTCAATTTTACAGCGGACATCAAGTGTTTGAGGGTACTTTATGCAGGTGAAATGGGGGTCGGAGTATGATCTGCGAATGAGCTTGTCATCTTGCATGTAGTATCTCGCGGCCTTCTGCTGGACCTTTCTAGCTTCAGACTTGTTCGTTGGCAGATTTCCATTCACCAAGTAGTCGATGATGCCAGCTGGGGTCCTCGTCAATTTGCATTGTGTTGATCGGCTCTATTTCTTCGATGTTTTGTCTGTCAAGGTGTTCGACCTTGATGAAGTGTTTGAATTAGGTATCCAGTGATAATTCTAAGCTTGTCAATGCATCTGCATGCGTGTTCTCTACCTGTGGAACTTGTTGTATGGTGAAAGTAGAGAATTCTTTTAAAAGTTCGTGGACTTTGTCGAGATACTCGATCATTCTTGGAAGCTTTGCCATGTACTCGCTTGAGACTTGATTCGTGATCAACTAGGAGTCTAAGTAAATGGCCAATCTTTTAAGCAATGCTTTGAATTCTGCCTTGTTGTTTGAAGCAGGAAAGCCTAGTGTGATGGCTTATTCCAACAAAGTTCTGCCTGGGGTGATTATGACGATACCTGCCTCTGCTCCCTTATGATTTGATGCTCCGTCTACGAGCAACTGCCACATGTCGTTAGGCAAGTTTGGATCGACAGGGAAGGGATCGTCTACTCTTGAATTTTTCTTGTTTTTCTTGACCAACTTCTCTTCTTCGACTGTTAGAGTAAACTCTACAATAAAATCTACTAAAGCCTAGGCTTTTATAGCAGTCTTCGGCCGGTCGAAGAGGTCATATTGACTGAGTTTGATGGCCCATTTCATGAGTCGCTGAAAGGCGTCGTGGTTGTGGAGGATTGATCTCAAGGAGAATTCTGTCATAACAATTATCCGGTGAGTTTGATAATAAGACCTTAGTTTTCTTGCGAAAACTACAAGCAAAAAAATGAGCTTCTCCATTTTTTTATAGCGAGTCTCTGCATCGAGGAGAGCTTTTGAAGTGTAGATTACCGGATGTTGTACCCCCAGCTCTTCTCGGATGAGAGCTAAGATGACAGCTGTGTCGAACACCTCTAGGTATATGAAAAGTCTTCGCCAGGTATCGATTTTGAGAGTAAGGGAGGCGAAGTGAGGTAGGTCTTCAAGCTCTGAAAGGCCACTTCGCACTCTTCGTCCCACTTGTCCTTTTGCCTTTTCTTCAAAGCTTTGAAGAATGACCTGCATTTGTCGATAGATTTCGAGAGGAATCGATTGAGAGCTGCCGCTCTACCCGTTAGACTTTGTATCTCCTTGGTTGGGCAGACGACTTCATATTGAGTATAGCACTTATTTGATTTAGATGTGCCTCAATTCTTCTTTGGTTGACCAAATATCACAGGAATAGATCGGATGAGACTCCAAATGTGCATTTACTCGGGTTCAACTTCATGTTGTATTTTCATAGTAGGTTGAATGCTTTCAACAAGGTTTTTGACGTGGTCTGCTAGCTGTAGAGCTTTGACTAGCATGTCGTCTACGTAAACCTCCATAGTCTTGAAGATTTGCTCCTTGAAAATTTTGTTCACTACCCTTTGGTAGGTTGCTCCAGTGTTCTTCAGCCCAAAAGGCATGACTTTGTAGCAGTATGTACCCCTTTCGATGATGAAGGAGGTCTTTACTTTGTCATCTTCATGCATCATGATTTGATTGTAGCCGGAGTAGGCGTCTATGAAGCCTAGCAATTGATTGCCATAAGTTAAATCGACTAGCTGATCAATTCTTGGTAGTGAAAAGTTGTCTTTAGGGCATGCCTTGTTGAGATCAGTAAAGTCGACGCAAACTCTCCACAGGCTCTCATCTTTCTTTGCTACTAGAACGACTTTCGCCAGCTATTCTGCGTAAGCTACTTCTTCTATGAAACCAACAGCTAGGAGCTTGTCAATTTCGGCTTCGATGATGGCGACTCGCTCGAGAGTGAATTTGAGTCTCGTTTGTGCTACTGGGTTGACATGAAGGTGATAGAAGATGATCTGGGGATCGATGCCTGGCATGTCAGATGTCGACCATTCAAATAAGTCTTTGTTGTTCTGGAGGAAGGCTGCAAGCTCTGCCTTCTCCTGTTGGCTTAGGCGGGAGCCAATTCGTGCGTTTCTCTCCGGCTTGTTAGGATCCAAGGGTACTAGCTCGAGGTCCTCTTCTGGTTTCAATCCTTCTTTAAGAGAGACCTCCGAACGGATTCCCTGGACTTGGTCCTTATGCTTTGATTGCTATTGGGGAGTAGCTATTCTCTTTCCTTTCTGCCCTGCTCAGCCATCAAGAATGGGATTTGCTTGTTCTACTCCCTTTAGATCTGTCTGATTCATAGGGAGGAACTATGTTTGGGTGTACTGCCCTTGTCTGCATGGATTCCATGGCCTAAGCGATTTGAATACTGATGACCAGGGCATCGTTGTGTGGCAGATCGAGGCTTATAAGATCTTTCTTTTGGAAGTCGATCACGGGATCGTCTTCTGCCGGTGAGAGGCTGGTCGAGTTTTGGGAGATCATAGTGGCCTGTTTGATCTTCCTCGTGTTTTCTTTGTTGGTCAGCCCAAACTCCTCAGAGTCAATCAGGATCGTGTTAATTCTTATGACCTTCTAGGGTGGCTCCTTAGCAGTATCGCAATCCTTAATCTACTGGATGGCTTGCTTTGCAATAAATTCCAAGCAATGGCCTTCTCTCATGAGTTTTGCGAGATACGTTTTCCAAGCAAAGCAGTAGCCTTCTCTTAGTATCGTGTCCGTACGTCCCATGGAAGGCATAGTTTTTTCGCACATCCCTCTTGTCCGGATCTCCTTTCAAGGGTGGCAGTCTTCTTACCCAAGGTTTGTCCTTCACTTGGGCTAAGATTTGATGTATAAGGATGGAGAACTTGGTGTAGTTCTCTTCTGCCATAGCGTCTCCTTGCCGGCGCTACTTGCATTTGTCTTTGTTCCTACTACTAAACTTGTTGCTTCTTTGGCCTGCCTGCTTAATTGGCGAATCTTCCTGCTTGGTAGACTTCTTCGCGGCGATTTGATTGTCCTCCCAGAGCGCATAGAGTTTCGCGGTCGTGAAGACCACTGCTAGAATCTGGCTGGGAGTGATAGTCAACTAGCGGTATAAGTCGTTCTCAGCTGGAAGACCTTTCTTGAAAGCAGAGGACGTGACTCGGTCATCGCATCCTACAATGTTGGTCTTTTCTGCATTGAATCTTTTGATGTAATCTCGAAATGATTCATCGAACTTCTTGCACAGGTTGTACAGGTGGTCAGGGTTCCGGTAAGAAGTGTATTCTTTGGTAAAGACGTAAACTAGCTCCTTGGTGCTCCTCATCGACCCAGATGGTAAGGTGTGGAACTAGTGTTGGGCTGCTACTCACAAGGTCATTACAAACAACTTGCACATTAGCACGTCGTTGGCCTCGTAGAAGATCATAACACTTTTGAAGTGTTTTAGATGGCTCTTGGGATTGGAATCCCCTTTGAAGTGTGTGAAAGATGGTGTTGAGAATCGTTTCTAGGAAGCAGTTTGTTCGATTTCTACGGTGAAAGGCGTAGCGCTTACTTGGTCCACCTCCCTCCGTATAGCATCTTTGAAATTTTTGCCAATCTTTAAGTATCGAACTCGGTCATTTACGAGCTTCTCAACGTCTTTCGCATGCACGGCTTGCTGATCACGTTGGTGACCTTCATGATTCAGGCTGGGATGGTTGACTTCCTCATTGACTCGTAGAGGTCGACCTCCGCAGTTGCCATGCCTGTGAGGCAGATTAGTAGATTGAGCTTGGAGCATTCCTCCACGAGTTGTCATCGTACGTTGGTTCTTGAGCAAGTTAGTGAGTGTCAATTATTGCATTCGTCATGCAATCGTTCACGGGCTCGTGCTCCTTGTGGGCCCAAGAGAGCTCGAACATTGGATTGTGGGCCCAATCTCTCATGTACATTGGTCCTTGGACCAAACCTTGAACGGATAGTCGACCGGCTCAGAGTGCGGCTTGCAGATGTCTGCATTTCTTCTGCACGATCTCATTCCCTCCCCTACCCGTTTGTCTCTGTCCGACTAGTCTGGGATCTCTCGAAATGCTTGCCAGTATGCTCGTGGATCCCTCTCTCCTCCTCGCGGGATCCAATGTTAGGGCATTGATTCAAGTTGATCTACCTGAGTAGCTGACCAATTAGATTGTTTTGGTCGTCAACCCTCTGTGTGAGTTGATTGACTCGTGTGTTAATGCCCACTTGACTCCGTAGGTCGGGAAGAGAGGTGTGGATCGGGCCCAATGGCATATGGGCTAGGGCTCCATTAGATGCGGACACAGGTGCATAGGTCAAGTGTGGTTGCAAAGGAGGGAATGTCCATATTTGCTCCAAAACTGTGTTGTCGCTTGGTCCTTATGGCTGCAAGATGGAGGAGGCCACGAGGCCATGGTTTGGCATAGGAACAAGAGGTGCAGGAATTCCAGCCACATGTATGGCCGTTCTAGAGGCCATTGGCGGCCATTCTAAGGCTTCCGGAGTCTGCGGTAAAGTATGGGCAGCCACGGAAGGTTGGTGCGATGTACTGGCAGCCATGAGAGGCTGTTCAAATGTGTTGCAGCATCTATAGGTGGCTGCAAAACAGGTACAGCCGCTACCTCTTGTGGTGGCAGCGATGTTTCAGCTGTTCGGGAATGTAAGCATTCATTCGTGTTTCAGCTGAAGTGACGTGTTAAGTTGCAGATATCACCTTGGCCTTGCTCCGGGTGACGACCCTAGTAGAGTCTCCGCTTGAGAATGAAGCACTCACACTTTTGCCTCTCGTAGAGGGAACGGTTTGAATCTTCTTGGAAGCCATCGTTTTCGGTGTGTTGATTGATTTTGGAACTGAAAAAAGAGATGAGAGGTAGAGATAGTACCACTTGGCGTGCCAAATTTGTAAACACGAATTTCCTGCGACAAATGAGACAAGAACACGTGTACAAAATAATATTTGTATTAATTAATTTAGGGTTACAATCTTTGTATTAAGTCCTCTGATTTGATCTCCAAAGTGTTTAAAGAAAATTTGTGTTTGATACAAGGGTCGTAGAGACTTGATCTTGATCCAACAGGTAGCACAAGGCTGGTTTGGTGTTTGGGATTTTTCAAGGGTGGAGGAACAGGAACGTATTTGTTGTGCTTGGTGGCTCTTCCAAAGTGGGGTGAAGAATGCAGAGAGTTTTCTGTTTCTTCTGAATGCTTTGTTTTTCTAAGCCCTTTTTCTTACGTCTTGAGGCCTCCTATTTATAGGCCCTTGCAAGATGCTTGACCTAAATAACTTTCCTTCTTTAGGACCCTGCTTTGTGGGATTTTGATTTGATTTAAAATCAATTCCGATAATTTGGCAATTTAACGAAATTATTTTCAATTGATTGACTTGATTAATATTTGATTTAAATCAAAGTCAATCACAAAATATTCTTTCCTTTAATTTTGTCTTCACTTTGAACCGTTTGATGCACTCCGTCGGATGTCAACACGTGTCACTTTTAACGACTAATTCGATTTTGATGAGTCATACGCCACATGGGCGAATTATGGGGCCCATAATTTAATCCACCAAACCCTAATTATTTTCTTGCCACGTATCTATAGTGTGACTTGAAGTCCCTCTTGAAGGCAAATGCATTTTGTTCATCCTGTCAATTGCAAGAGTTGATCTTGACTTGATGAAGCCACTCTTGTTGAAGATCACATTTCTATTGTTGCAATGACCTTCTTGTATGGGCCCCTTTTTTTATTTTATTTTATTTTTTTTCGCTTAGCTGTATATATCAATTTAGGCCATTAAGATTAAAGCGCAATCTTGGCTTCTTTTTCTTTGCATGCAGCGCCAACTTCTGCTACACAACTTTGATCCCTGTTTTTTTTAAACATGAAACTTTGGCAGGTCGTGCCCTTGCAAACTTTGATCATCACGTCTATTTTAATTTCTAGGCAAGGGAATCTCTGATTCCATCCATTAACTGTTGATGTCTTGATTTTGGAGCATTTGTATGGTCTTGAAAGTTTCCTTGTCTTCTTATTCCTTAGCCAATAGATTGTGTGATCAGATAATTTCCCTAAATGACTTGGAAATTAATTGGGCAATTGAATGGGTACTACTCCATTATGGTTTGTTCATAAATGAATATTATGATTTCATATGCCTTCATAATCTTCCTGATCATTGTAGCTGACTATCCTTATATAGGGTCACTAGGGTGGTTTGTGCACCCACGCCACCACCTTTTCCTTGGTAAAGAATCTTTCATATAAAGTAAATTTATGAAAACTTCCTTAATATAGCAGTAGGAGCAGCAAGAAAATCAGAATATTGTCAATAATCTCGGTGACTTGAGAGAGAACCCTATGATTTGAGATAAGGAAGTTGCAACGCTAAACAATTTCTTTTTGGCTCGTTCTGAATGGAGTCGCAATGCATAATTGCTTGCATTTCTGCACCAAGCCCCTGAACTGCGCCTGGTCTATACCACATGCATCTTTAGCCATTTCTCTTGCTTGATGTTGTGCACCTTCTCAGCCTTGAGCCCGTGCTCACCCAACCTCACTGAGCCAATCGACGTTCAATGAACTCGTCTTGGCACGATGATGATGATAAGTTGTTGTTCCCATACTCCATTGAAGTTCTTATATGAAGGAATATGCCACACATGTAACTCATGACAAGGAGGCCATAACGCAATGAGCCAGCTACTTTTTATTTTATTTTATTTTATTATTTTATTATTTTGGCAAGGCACATGTTGCTAAGGGGGCCAAACCTGAAGTTGCAATTGAGGATTTGATCACAACTAGATTTTTGAAGCGCAGACAGAAATGATTAAGCTATCAATACCATGATGCTAGAGACTTGTCAAAAGGTGGAGTTCATCTTGCTGGATATGTGAGGAGTTACATGCATCATAGGGCCCATGTGAGGGTCAATTGAGGTTTGCATCCACCAGTCAACGACGAAAGAAAAACGTAGAGGTCCTAACTGCTTGGGTTTGAACCATTTCTTCGATGTGGTGATAACCCACTCAAGTGCTTAGGCTTGATCTTGTTGGAGGATGGGTGAAGAACGTAGACGTCCTATACCGCTTGGGTTTGATCCATCTCTTCGATTTGGTGATAACCCACTCAAGCGCTTAGGCTTTATGTATTGGAGGACGAGTGAAGAACATAGAAGTCCTATACCGCTTGGGTTTGATCCATCTCTCTGACTTGGTGATAACCCGCTCAAGCGCTTAGGCTTTACTTAGTAGAGGACACCCAACTTGGTCGAGCAGAGATACTTTCCCAAAGAGACTTCCTTTTCTTTTCTTTTTTTTCTTTTTTTTAATATATTTTTTATATATTTAAGATTCACCAAAGAAATTATCCATAGTGAAGCTTTTGGAGTAGACATGTCATGGTAAATTACAAATTGCACAAAAAAAGGCAAGATATTCATTTGACGATGGCAAAGGTAGCAAATGGTGTGAGCACAACATGGATGAACATGGAGTGCCAGCCTGGTGCAGTTATGGCTCATGCAGGCGAATGAGCCTTTGGTGCCTTGTGCAGGCAAATGAGCATTTGGTGCCTTGTGCAGTTTTGGCTCGTGCAGGTAAAGGAGCGTTTGGTGCCTTGCAGTTTAGGCTCGTGCAGGCGAAGAAGCGTTTGGTGCCTTGTGCAACTTTGGCTCGTGCAAGCAAAGGAGTGTTTGGTGCCTTGTGCAGTTTAAGCTCATGCAGGCGAACGAAGGAGCATTTGGTGCCTTGTGCAGTTTCGGCTCGTGCAGGCAAAGGAGTATTTGGTGCCTTGTGCAGTTTAGGGTTGTGTAGGCTAAGAAGCATTTGGTGCCTTGTGTAGTTTAGGCTCATGCAGGCGAACGAAAGAGCGTTTGGTGCCTTGTGCAATTTCGACTCCTGCATGCGAAGGAGGATTTGGTGCCTTGTGCAGTTTTGGCTCATGCAGGCAAAGGAGCGTTTGGTGTCTTGTGCAATTTTGGCTCGTGCAGGCAAAGGAGCGTTTGGTGCCTTGTGCAGTTTTGGCTCGTGCAGGCGAAGGAGCGTTTTGGTTGAATTTGTGTCAAACGAAGTGAGAAGTGTCCTCCTTATGTTTTTCACCGCGGGAGGTGCTCGACGCATTATTCTTGAAGAATCCTTTAGGGAAGAAGTCATGTAGCATGATGGGGCTAGCTGACTTTTGTTTCAATAGTTCATCTTTTTGAACCACTTTGTTCATATTTGACAATTTATTTCCTTTATGTATTTTAGGTGGTTGAGGAGAACTTCTTTTGTTTACACATCTTTTTGATTGAGTAGTTCTTGGCAAAGATGCATTCTTCTTATGTAACTTCCTCCGAGTGACCAATGTCCGTTCATTATCGTCATCGGATGGTTCGACACTACTTTGACTTAACACCCCAAAACACTCATATGGATTGAGTTGATGGGTTTCAGAGATTGCCTCCAGTGATTGAAGTGAGGGCGAATGTGCTGAACCAGAGAAGACAAACGAGATCGTAGCATGGTTCGACTCTACCACCTTGTCAAGATACATTTCGATTCTTTCTTGTTGTGCCAACTTCATGATGAGATCTTTCAAAACGAAGCACTTTTCCACTGGGTGACTGATGACACGATGGTACACGCAGTATTTCAGGTGGTTAATATGATTCATCTCTTCAGAGCGTTTGCACTCGGGTAACTCAATCACCTTCTTCTCGAGTAAGTCTTCCAGCATGCCTTCTACGTCAGAGTTTGAAAAAAGATACTTCTTCTCCTTCATTTCTTTTAGGGTGTGTCATCGTGGTTCTTGATCCTGAGTTGACTCGGCCTTCCTCTCATCTTTCTTGCCTCGAGTGGAAACCTTCATTGGAGCGGCACTGATCGTTATTGACTCCAAGATGTGTGTCTTCAAAGAGTCTGCCCCATTTCTCGACAACTTGTCATTTCAATGATCGCTCACCATTTCCTTTCTTCCATCGTGACTAGTGATACTTTGCTCTATGTCATGCGCACGAGTGGCCAATTCTTCAAAGCTACGGGGTTTGATCCCTTGAAGAATGTAGAGCAGACCCCAATGCATACCTTGAATGCACATCTCTACCGCCGATAACTCTGAGACTCAATCTTTGTAGTCAAGGCTTAATGAACGCCAACGATTGATATAGTCAACAACAGGTTCGTCTTTTCGTTGCTTTGTGCTAGTGAGCTCTAGCATGCTAACTGAACGACGAGTACTATAGAAGTGGTTGAGGAATTCTCTCTCCATTTGTTCCCAACTGTCAATTGCCTCGGGTTCCAAGTTAGTGTACCAATTGAATGTAGTGCCTTGAAGTGAGTGGACAAATTGTTTCACGAGGTAATTATCATTAGTGTCAGCGTTGTTACACATCTCGATGAAGTGGGCAACGTGTTGTTTACAGTTACCTTTTCCATCAAACTGCATGAACTTTAGAGGTTGATAACCGTTGGCATTCGAAATTTGTCTAACCTTTTGGTGTAAGGCTTGGAATAGATAAATGTCTCTTGAGAAGACCCACCATATTGAGCCCTAATGGTGTTCAAGATCATGTCGTCAAGTTGTTGGACCGATAAAGAACCCACCGAGGCGGTGTCGCCTTTTTTGTGCAACTTCTCACTCGATTCTGTTTCATGACCCAATCCTTTCTCGTTGGATTCAGCTTCATGATGTGGTCCTTTCTTATGCACGTCTTGACCAGATTCCTTATCCTGATGTGCCTCCCACTTGTTAATGAGATAAGCAATCTACGCATCTTTCTCTTCGACCATCTTCGTCAGTTTCGTGACTGCTTCGCTCATATGGGCTAGGTGTTCTTCAATAGACATCGCTCCTGTCACCATGACCTGCATAGCCATAGAATAAGACTCACCTATGGACGCCGAGGGTTTCATGGCAATCTTCTTTTGTTGGTCACCAGATGGGAATCCATGGTATAAGCCTATGCTCAAATCAGAGTCTGAAACAGGCGAGAGTGAACGTTTTCTTGAATTCTTCAAGCCCGAAAAACTCCTTTCTTCATTCCGAGAGTTTTTCTCATCCTCCTGGGAGGTATTCTTCTTTGCCCCCAAGGAGGCCAGTTTGATAACCGGTTCACGCCTTTGGTTCACATCTTTCGCCTTGGCTTGAGTCGGTATGGAAGTGACATGTTGAGTTGCAGATATCGCCTTTTTCTTGCTCCTGGTGACGACCCCAGTAGAGTCTCCGCTTGAGAAGGAGGCGCTCACACTTTTGCCTCTCATCGCGGGAACGGTTTGAATCTTCTTGGAAGCCATCGTTTTCGGTGTGTTGATTGATTTTGGAACTAGAAAAAGAGATGAGAGGCAGAGATAATTTGTAAACACGAATTTCCTGCGACAAATGAAACAAGAACACGTGTGCAAAATAATATTTGAATTAATGAAATTTAGGGTTACAATCTCTGTATTAAATCTTCTGATTCAATCTCCAAAGTGTTTAAAGAAAATTTTTGTTTGATACAAGGGTCGTAGAGACTTGATCTTGATCAAACGGGTAACGCAAGGCTTGTTTGGTGTTTGGGATTTTTCTAGGGTGGAGGAACCAGCACATATTTGTTGTGCTTGGTGTCTCTTCCAAAGTGGGGTGAAGAATGCTGAGAGTTTTCTGTTTCGTCTAAATGCTTAGTCTGTCTAAGCCCTTTTTCTTACGTCTTGAGGCCTCCTATTTATAGGCCCCTATAGGATGCTTGACCTAAATAGCTTTCCTTCTTTAGGTCCCTGCTTTGTGGGATTTTGATTTGATTTAAAATCAATTCTGATAACTTGGCAATTTAACCAAATTATCTTCAGTTGGTTGACTTGATTAATATTTGATTTAATCGAAGTCAATCACAAAAGATTCTTTCCTTTAATTTTGTCTTCACTTTAAACCGTTTGATGCACTCCGTCGGATGTCAACACGTGTCACTTTTGACAACTAATCCGATTTTGATGAGTCGTATGCCACATGGGAGAATTGTGGGGCCCACAATTTAATCCACCAAACCCTAATTATTTTCTTACTTAGTGGAATTTAATTCACCAAAATTTCATTGTCTACACATACATGGCTTTAAAACTAATTTAAATTGCTTCCCATGAAGCGAAAAACCTAACAAAGCTCTTCCTAAGACAAGTCTTTAAGCTTCTTGAACCAAAACTAAGACCCCCATTCGCATAATTAACAATTCCAAGCCCCAAGAATACTTGTTGCTCAACAAAGCGATACTTTATGGGGTTTTATGTGAACACCATGTCGGCAAAATACATATAAAGCACTTACATGCCATTGTCA
Source organism: Prunus persica (assembly GCF_000346465.2). Taxonomy (NCBI): domain Eukaryota; kingdom Viridiplantae; phylum Streptophyta; class Magnoliopsida; order Rosales; family Rosaceae; genus Prunus; species Prunus persica. The sequence goes on from NC_034012.1 coordinate 18,753,412, forward strand.
ATGTGGGAACACATCCAATAAGAAGATGACATGTGAAAAAAGAATATTCCTCGGTCAACTAATTACCCTAATTCAATCCTATTTAATTAGGAAAATTATTTTTGATTTAATAGAGGAATATCTCCCTAAATCAAGGAACCAATTTCCACCAAATCTCTTGGATTAATTCCGATCATCTTTTTGGGAAAGAATAATCTTAACCAAATAAGGATTCTTCTCTCAAAACCCTAGCATACAAGGAGCCTATAAATACATGGCTACACAAGGCATTCATGGTAATTCTTTTTCAATCCTAAAACCCTCTCTTGCCACCACTCTCTCTCCCCTCTCTCCTATACGGCTCTGGCCACAACACACAGCTCCGGCCACTCGGCTCTCCCCATTAGAGAACAGGTGGTCAGGGTTCTTCTTGATGTAGTCTCGGAAGGACTCGTCATGCTTCTTGCATAGGTTGAACAGGTGGTCAAGGGTTCTTCTTGATTGTTCTGTAAGAAGTGTACTCTTTCGTGATGATCAAAGCTAGTTCCTTGAAGTTGTTGATCAACCCATATGGCAGTGTATGAAACCAATCCTAGGTTGCTCCTCATAAGGTCATTGCAAAAACCTTGCGTATCAGCACGTGTTCGACATTGTAGAGAATCATAACACTTTTAAAGTGCTTCAGATAGCTCTCGAGATCAGAATCCCCTTTGAAGTGTGTGAAAGAAGGTGTTGAGAATAGCTTTCATGGAGCCGCCTACTCGATCTGGGTGGTGAATGGTGAGGAGTTCACTTGGTCCACCCCCTTATGCAGAGCATCTTCGAAATCTCCTCCAATCTTCAAGTCTCGAAGTCGGTCATTTACTAGATTCTCGACATCTTGTGCATGCTTGGCCTGCAATTCATGTTGGTGTCCTCCATGATTCGAGTACCGTTGGTTTCCCTCCTCGTTGTCTCTACGGAGCAGATCTCCTCGACTGTCCTACCTGTGAGGTATGTTAGAGGACTGAGCTTGCGAGGGAAGCTCCGTAGCTTGTCGTCGTGAGTTAGCTCCTTGGGACCGAGCAGGTGGGCGTCTTTCTTCTCTTACTTCATGGGGATGATTGTGAGGCTGATCTCCTTGGGGGCCTAGTCTCGCGTGAAGGCTTCTCTATGGGCCCAGACGAGCGTGAACATCAGATCATGAAGCCAACCTCTGGTGCACGTTGATCCTCGGACTTAATCTCAATCGAAGACTCGATCTACTTTGAGCTAGGCTCGTGAAAGCTTACGACATGCAGACGCACTAAGGGACAAACTCTTGTCATTCTTCTTATTTGCTTGCTCCTGCTCGACCTACATGGGACCTCTCGAACTGCCTGCGGATGTGTTCGTCCATCTTTCTCTCTTCTCCTTGTGGTCCAAGGCCAAGGTCTCGAACCAAGTCAATCTGGTTGAAGAGCTATCCAACTAAGTTGTTTTGGTCGTTCATTCTTAGAGTTAGATGGTCAACTTTAAGACTAAGGTCTGCTTGACTTCATGGATCATGAAGAGAGAATTGTGTGGAGCCCAATTGCACATGGGCTAGGGTTTCATTGGAGGTGCATACTGGAGTGTATGTTGAGCTCAGCGATAAAGGGGGAAACGAAAGCACTTGCTTCAAAACTGAGCCATCACTTATGGCGAAGACTAAATAGCCATGGTGGGAGGTTCCACTGTGGACCGATGTGGCGTTGCAGTGGGGGACGTCAAAGTAGGCTATGCGGCCATGAGGCTATGAGGTTACTGCGCAGCGGCCACTAGGCCGTGAGCTTGAGCCGCAGTTTTAGCTACGGCGCGTTGTGGGGGTGCAAGGCCTATGGTGGCTGTGGCTTGTGGTGGTACTGCAGGACTGGCTATAAGGGTGTTCGTGGCCATGAGGCCAGGCAGTGGAGCCACAGGTGCGGTGCTCTCGGGTGTGGTGTCGGGAGGCGGAGCCGCGGCCTCGTCTATGAGGTCGTATGATGGATAGCTTGGGCTCGTTTCGAATTGCGTCTTCACAGCGGCCTTGCTTCTTTTGCATTTTGCTTCCAACCATGGTTGTTTGCTTCGGTTGAGCGATGAAAAGGAAGGAACGAATTCCCTTGATTCAAGAGCACACGTGAGTATAACTCATGCTCTCAATGAAAACACCAAAATGTTTGTGCAAATTTCTCACGGGAGAATATTCGCATTTAGATTCTTCACCCTTCGAGCTTCCTTCTTTCTCTTCCTCGGTTCCTATGAAACAAACATGAGTAAATGACCACACCCAGGGGGTGTTGGCCAAAGGCCCTCCAATGCCTAAGTTAGTTCAATTGGATCTTTGAGAAAAGATGCGGCAATAGCTAAACTGGACAGAGTTTTCTCTCACAGAAAAAGCCGAGTTGCCGGAGTCGTGTGTAGTGGAACTTAGCAATGTCGGAGATATGAGAGAGGGAGTGACCAGCAGCTAGGGTGTATTCGACAGTTAGAGAGAGAGAGAGAGAGAAGGGTTTTTAGAGCTAGGTTTAGAATTACCTCATTTGTTGAATGTGGCTGTATATTTAGGGGAATGCTAGCAACCTTCTCTCTAACATTTTCTTTTGGACCTTCTCCCTTCTCCTTATGACATGTGTCAATTTCTTTACACTTAAAACAATATCATTAATGCATCACACAAGATACTTTTTGTTTTCAAAATTTACCCTTATTAAATGTATTAGCTTTTTTATTTTCTTTCATTTATCCTATTATTTTATAACTATTTTATCACCTTGTTAAAAAAATTAAATAATAAAAAAAAACGTTAGTTTTATATGAAGAAAAAAAATGTTTGTTTTTTTATATATAAAAAATGTATGTTTTTCTTTTCAAGAGAGGACATTTGTTTTTTAAACACAAAAAGATTTTAGACCACTATTGATTGACACTGCTAAGAACATGCTTGAAGGATGATTTTTTTGCACTAAAACAGTCAAACTTGTCTAAGGCAAAAGCTGCACATGTGATGCTTACATAGCCATTATCAATGACCAATAGAAACAAAGAGAAAATAGGAGTTTTATTTCTCTAGAGAAAACCACACAAAAAAATTGACCTTTTGTTATTTATTTAAATTTTTAACAAGGTGATAAAAAAAAATTATAAAAAGATTAGCTTGTTGTAAATTAAAACAAAAAGGTGAATATATTCAATAAGGGTAAACTTGAAAAATAAAAAGTAGCTTGTATGATATATTAATGGCATTGTCTTAAGTGTAAGGAAATTGACACGTGTCATAAGGAGAAGGGAGAAGGTTCAAAAGAAAAAGTTAGAGAGAAAGTTGCTAGCATTTCCCATATATTTATATGGCTCTAGCCATCTAGGGTTTTTCAAAGAATAATTCTTATTTGGAAGGAAGATATCTTCTTTTCCTTAAATGGAGAGATTGAGTCAATTAGGGATTTTTATTAGGATTAAATCCCTACCTGATGATAATATCCCCAAAATAAGATAATATCTCAAATTTGTGATATTATCTTTAATTGGTGATTATATTCCCAAATAAAGATAATAGCTCATATTGAACCATTTTCTTTTTTCTTTATTCTTTTTTTATAAATAAATTATAGGTTATTTTTATAATTGGATAACGCAACCACAAAAACTGCGCAGAAAATACTTGTCTCATTTCTTGGAAGTAAGAACATTTACTTTCAAATCATCATAAGAAAACCCTAGCCGCACTCTGATCCCCTTTCTCCTTGTTGACAACCAATCGCGAGGAAGCTAAGGGGGGGAGGTGGCCACTGCCCCTCCTCCCCTCCGCCCATCTTCCCCTTCCTCTCCTCATTTCCCTTTCTTTTTCTCCCATATTTTCCTTTCCTCTTATCCCCTCTTCTCTTCTCTTCCCCTTCCCCTCCCCAGATAGTATAGATATATTTGGATCTATGTCTGTTTGTCTGTTTATTTGTTTGTTTTGTTTGGTTGTTTTTGCAGTGTTCCAGGTGACTGGTGTTGTCTTTGTCTCGGCGGCGGCGACAGTAGTAACGCTGGATTGTGTCTCTTCTTGAGAGAGTTGTGATACCTGATGGCTGATGTTTTGTTTCTGTTTTAACGGCGGCAGCAATAGCGATGCTGGTGGTAGTTGTTGGGATGTGGTGCTCTTCTTTACTTTGCGCCAACCGAAGAACTATGCTTGGTCATATGAGGTTTTCTTTGTTAGGTTTTGAGTTGAAGTGGAGTTCTTCTCATGGGTCTTTTTACTGTTGTTTCTGTGTTCATCCTCTGTGTTCTCTCTTGGTTTCTACTATGGTATGACTTACAGTTTGTATAGGTGTCAAAGGACTATGATTTTGCTCATAGAAGGCTTCTTTTGACAATTGGGATGTTCTGCGGTCCTCTCCTGTGGGTTTACTATTTGGGGTTTCTACGGTCCTCTCATGTGGGTCTACTGTGTTGGTCTCTAGTTGCGGTTCTCGTTGGAGGTCTTTGTGTTAGGTTTTGTTTTTGACTTGTTCTTTTATTGTAATGGTCCAAAGTGACCTGAATTAGACTCTCATGTTAGTCTATGAGATATGTGGTACTTTTTCCTCCCCTGGGATTTGTCCCTTGAGGTTGTCCTAGGAAGGTTTTAACGAGGCCACTATATCATGTCGCTCTTTGTACGTCTGTGGTTTTATGAATGAATTTCTCCTTCTCAAAAAAACAAAAATATATATATAATATCTCATATTTAAGATAATATCCCTATTTTTGGTGGTCTCAATTAATTGGCCAAATAAATGGGCCAAATTAATGACCTAGATGATTTTTTTCTTGTCCACGTGGCGCCTTGTGATTGGAAGTTGGAATATTTGCTCCTGCACACATCTGATTAGAACGTAACAACTGAAAAGTAAGTCATTTAACTTAATTTGATTAATCCATGAAGGATTTAAAAAAACTCTACAATATTGTTTGTAACTAAACTACAACCTTGAAGCCAAATTGAGCAGATTTCAATTCCTTGGTAATCTTTAGACATCTTCAAGGACTTCATCGCTGAGTGGTAAAGGAGGAGGAGAGAGAGGATTCTCCTGGTATGGCCACGCCAATCCTGGTGGAGGTCCAAAAGGGAGTTCTAGCTGCTGGACCACAACATCTGGGTTTCGAATTCTCGCAATAGCAGCCTCACGATCCTTCCTGAACTGCCTGTTGACTTGCCACTGCATCATGGCTGTCATGTTGTTTAGAGTATCCTAGCTCCTTTGTGCTGCAGCCTTTTGTTGGAGCACAGCATCCTGTATCTGGTTTATTCTTCTGGGGCTAGACCTGGAACGTCTACTCTTGGTACTGCCATAGGCTGAATGCCTAGCATCACTTTCCTCTAATTCATGTCCTTCTTGGAGAGCTACTTAATCTCTCTCCATGGCGAAGCGTGGATTCTGGCTAGAACTTCCAATATTCATATACTAAAAGATATCTTCTAGGAGTATGTATACTGAGAAGTCCCACTGGGCGTGCCAAATTGTTCACCCATTTTGATATAATCCTGTGATTGTAGGGTAAAGTTCCCTATTAACTTGATAACCATTTGTGGTTAACAAATTAACTTTTTTTTGTGTATGAGCGTACCACTGCTAGCGTTTAAAACCCTAGCAAACTTCTAAAAAATAGATAACTTGCGCCCCAAGTTACTAATTCTAAACAAGCAATTGTGAATTTGGGTCCCAAGTAAGTTCTTTTCTTGCCGCAGACTGGTGAGGACTTCACAACTTTTCACAGTACAAAAATTGGAAGTTCTGGCCAGAATAAATATTAAAAGAGAGCAAACTGTTTAGTAGAACTGCCTATTACATAACTTAAAAGAGAAACTGCCAAGTCCGAGAAAGACAACGGAACGTTGGACTTCGATTTCTGGCTGGGTAGTTGCCTCTGAACTGGGTTGGATTGGATGTGTTTATGCTGGATTGAATCGTCAACACCTTCAACTGGAAATTGATACCAATGTTTGAATTTGCCAGAGCTTCAATCTGTTTCGAGCCCTGGAGGACTTGTTAGATGGCAGAATTGAGGCCTCTTCAGGCTGGAAGGGGCAGAAGTGGTTGGATTGACGATTGTTGAGCTGAAGCTGCACTATAGTACCTGTTTGCTTAATCAGGACCTCTTCATAAATTTGTTGAGGTTTTCATATTGTAAAAACCCGGATTCTGCTTGACTTGGCTTGTGTTGAACCAAATTTGTAATGAGAGAAATCTCGCTTTGTGAAACTGTTGCTCTGAATTGAACTGAAGTAAGAGACTTTGAGTTCTGGCTGACCTATCTCATGTGGATCAAAGAGTTTGTGTTGCTTCAGAATCTGAAGACTTTTTGAGATCGACTGATCTTGTTTTGAATTTGTCAATATGACTTTGAGAGTTTTTGTTTTGATTGATTTTTTGTTGTCCTTTACCCTGTTCATCCCTTCTTATATTTATAGAGAATCTGAGTGAGGTTTTAAATATCTAGGGGCATGAAAAGAGACTTCCCTCTCTAATGTAGATAATTTATTAATCTGCCATGATGGTCCGTTTGCTTTTTCTAGTGAACAACTCTCCTACTTCCTACTTATCTCTTGAAAATATAACTTGTTTTGGTGCAGAGCTTTTCTGCACAGGTAGAGGGGATTTGATCTTCTTTTCCTGGTTTTTAAAATGGAGAAGGTTTTTCGAAAAACTTGTCTTCATTAACTCCCTATCACTTCCTCTGTCTTAGTTGAGAATTTTGACTTTTCAAAGTCTGAAAGTCACATGGAGTTCCTTTTGAGAAAAAATCCTTCAAGCAAAAAATCTGCTGATTTGCTCTTTTGGGGTTGAGATTAGATTGTGAGAGTTTTAGAAGCTGAGACGTTTGATCCAAAGGTGGGTGTGTCAGATTTAATTGCCAATAATGATAATTAATTTTTAGACCATGGTAATATTTGTAACCTGCCCAAAAAATGGTTTGGGCCATTTCAGTATTTTGGATTGATTTCCAATTCCAATAGATACAAAGCCCAATCGGTTTTTGTTGTTGTGAGCCTTTTAACAAAATAGGCTGGCGTGCAGAATTTTGGCTCAAGCACCTTCCCTAGGCTACAGCCCAGAGTAGTCCTTGGGCTAGTTCTGCCCCTAATCAAGAGGTAAATGAACTGTCATTGTGGCATAAATAGCTTTAACTTGTAGACGAGTTCAAATCCCCATGACACTTTGTGTGTGAGAAACCTCGTTTTCTTATAGTTTTTATTTTTATTTTTAATTTTTTTGTATCGTACATCACTTATATTATTGAAAAAGAGGAGAAAAAAAACTCGGAGGGAAAATACTTGAGCACCAAAACTTTACCCAGAGGCCCAATACCTCCTCTCTCTGTAGAGTCTCGGGTCCATGTCCAGTCCAGTGAGCGACACAAAAAGCGGCGCCTAAGAGCAGAGTCAGAGTGGAAGAAGAGGAAAGAACATTTCTATAGCAGATGCGGCAAATGAAAGGAGAAGGAGAAGAAGAGGACATAGTTTGCTTAGATGAATCTTTCTTCATCGATGACAAGTAAGAGGAAGATACAGTCTTTTTAAGTTTTGTGGTTATTTCCTTTTTTTTTCTGTACAATTTTTGTGATTTTGTTTGTGAAAATAATAATAATATTATTGTTAAAATATAAAAAGCTTGATAATTATTCACAATGGTTAATCAATGGTGCAGTTACCAGCTGACCACTTTCACATTTGGGTCTCAAGTTATTGAGCTGCTTTGCCTCCAGTCTGCTTCAAGTAAGTTTGTTCTATGTTTAGTTTTCCATTTTAACTGAAAATAATGAAAGCATGAACCCATATAAGTCGATTGCACATGAGTATAAGTGGATTCTCTCTCTCTCTCTCTCTCTCTCTCTCTCTCTCTAATGTTTCAATTCTAATTTTCTGCTTCCATTTTGATTGTGACCCAGCAACTCAAACAATTTTCTGTCGTACAATTTTTAGATAGAAACTGAAGTTTTGGCATATTGCAGCCAACTTACCCATCAAACAATGGTCTTCTGAAAATGCAACACCGTATTGCTTGTGTTGTGCACGTCTTAAAGAAACCAGGACAGTTCAGAAACCATGATTTTTTTTTTTGTGCTGCTATTTCGACCTTCCCCACCCATATCTTTAAAAATATTTAGACAAATTTACCCCTTTGTAAAATTACTTCCAAGGACGTAGGGAAAAAACCTCAACTCAGGGAACCCACCTATTCTACTGTTTAACAAAAAAATAAAAAAAGCGTATGACTCAGTTGCTCAAGACTCCAAATTTATAAGGTGATTCGAGACAAAGCGGTCAGGTGTTAATGTTTAGCTTTCTAGAAGATGACGGCACATCAATGATGAAGAAATTTTAATGAAACATAAAGAACTTAGTTCAAGGAAAATTTAAATTCTTCCATCTCAAAATGTACTTGTGCACTACATTAGACCATCTAGACTCAAATGTAGCTTTATCAACTTCCTGTAGAATAGTTTGATGTTGGCCTCCTTGAAAACAACACATGGATGTTTGGATAAACTGTGCAACATCTTGTGCATAAACAAGACTAAACATTAACTTGTTTTTTTTTTTCTTTCTTGTATATATATCCAGAATATTTGCAGAAGCCACAAGGTAGAGAATAAAAAGCTAAAAGATCCAGAAAATCAAAATATTAGACTAAAACATTTATCCGGTCCATCAAGCACAACTTGATCCTCTCCATATGTCAATTACTAATAATTAGCAAAGAGAATTTGCTTGAATTAATAATTAAAGGGTATTTTAGGAATAATGGTGGGTGGAAAGATAGGATTGTGTTTTTTCAAATTTACATGGTGGGTGTGAAGATAAGGTGGGTGGGGAAATAGGACAGGGGGTGGAAATAGCATTCTTTTTTTGTTTTTGGTTAGTTATATGGATTTACAATATGAACCATTCTTGTAATTAGTGCACTCTTATATATAACCCTTTATTATTCTTGCAACTGAACTTTACACAGCTGATAAACCTTAAATAATAAGGGTTATGAATCGTTCTCTATTGGATCCTCAAAACTTGAGAAGAGTCTAATCTGAATGAAGCTATTACTTTAAACTTTGTTTACAGCTCAATTGTGGAAGGTTTAGTAATCACCAAACCTGGCATAACTGACTGGCCCCTGTAAGAGTTCACCATCACCTACTTAGTATCTTATACTCTAATTAAGCATCAAAATTAAATAAAATCTTGATTGCTAGGTGAAAAGAAAATTTGCATTGTATGGAGATAAATGTTATTAACTACAAATTTACCTAACAAACAATAGTAGTTTCAACTTGAGCACATATTTTATTTCTGCCTGCAGAAAGTTTGAATGTGTTATTCACCATGTAACTTCTGTGTACGTTAATCAGCTGCTGTTACTATTCATTTGGATGCATAAATATTTGCAGCTGCCATTTCTTACTTTGGAACACTGAAGAGGATAAATTGAAGAGTAGTCGATCTTGTTGACAGCTTAGTGCAGTATAATAGAATTTTCTAAGGTGTCAACGAGTATCTTTCTTCAGTCCTTATTTCTTAGTTTTCTGAAAATTTAAAGCGGAAATTTGAAGTAATTCCTTCAGTCATACATTCGAGGTTCTGTGATACATGATGCATGCTTTAAATATGCCACGAACATGAAATTTATCTTATGAAGCATGTCTTTCCCATATCTTTTCCTATTGTTCAAATAATATGGGCATCATATTAAATTGCAAACTACTTGTGATTTCCTTTGGTTATTTGTTTATTTGTTTATTTATTTAGTCTTCCAGGTTGTAGTTCTAACTATTCTTGAAACAGCTGATTTTGATCTGACTGGGCAACTGGTTTGGCCGGGGGCAATGCTGTTGAATGATTACCTTTCAAAGAATGCAGAGCTTCTGCAAGGATGCACTGTTCTGGAATTAGGCTCTGGGGTTGGTATGTACTCTCTAAGAATTTCCTTCCTTTTCCCTATAGGTAATCTTTTACTTCAACATTAAAAATGCATGAGATGAGTAGAGGCTGAAAGTACTAACAAAGAAAAATATATAGCTCTGATTATGTTGAGTGACTTAGGAAAATAAGAGGTCAAACAAAAAGCACCTGGTACTTGAGGGTGCCGGAGCAAGGTTAATATGTGGAATGCATGCGCACAATTTAGTTTCAGTTGATTCATCTGGCTTTCTATTTGTATTTAGCTTAACTCAGTGTGTGCGTGTGCGCGTGTCTGCGTGTGTGCGTTTGCGCGTGTCTGCATGTTTGTGTGTCTGCACATCTGTGCATGTTTGGGCGCTTCTAGAGAGGGCATCACACTCCTACTTAACTTGAGGGAAAAAAATCATATGTAAGGTAACATTGGAATAGTGAATAATTTGTCAATGTGTATTAAGTGAAAATTACTGAAGACTATTGACAAAATATTGAATAGGTTTGAAATGTTATTGATAAACTATTGACATCTTATTGACAAGTTATGGAACACGTGTTTTTTTCCCGCTAGTTAAGAAAAAACAGACGACCTCTATGTGATTGTGTGTGTATATGGTGTGTGATTTCGAGGCAGGTTCTGTAGCTTGATTTTTCTAATTTGCAGGTATTACTGGAATACTTTGCAGCAGATTTTGTAGCAAAGTTGTATTAACAGATCATAATGAGGAAGTTCTCAAGGCAAGGTCATGATATTAAAATGTAATGCCAGGAGATTTGATAGGTCATCTATAGTCTCCTAGTTATTTGACTGCTTTATGTTTTGTCTCAGATCCTGAAGAAAAATATAGAGCTGCATGCATCTTCTGAGAACTCTAAATGCTGTTCTGGTGAGAGAAAAATCTGAAAATAGAGGATGTGTAGTGAACTTCGTTGATAATTTCTTTTAATCATGTATATGCAGGATTAGTAGCTGAGAAACTAGAATGGGGAAATTCTGAGCAGATCGGCCACATTTTACAAACATATTCAGATGGATTTGATTTGATTCTTGGAGCTGACATATATATCCACAATAGTTGTTTTTGCCTTTAAGTTAAGCAACATGAATATATTAATTGCTAGTATAGTAAGAGTGCACCTGCATTTGAAGGGCCTTGTGTTTTTTTTTTTCTTTTGGCACATGGTTGCACCTTTTTGGTTTTATAGTCCATGTTCTATAGTTAGACCATACATTGACATGATAGAGCCCAAAACTGATGTATTTAATATCATGTTTCTGTAGCCTCTGTTTTCACCTCTTAATTGATTGTGGTTTTATTATCTGTTCACGGTTCAGTTATAGGCCCATGGTCAAACACTCATAGATGAGGAGGTGCTGCATTTGCATTACATAATCTTGGGTAAAGTTAGCTTTTCTTGTATGTAGTTTCTAAAGAAAGGTTAGAGAGAGAGAAAGAATGAGGACAGAGAAGCGGAACATAGATGGAGAACTTTGTAAGTTTAAAAAAAAAAAATAGTGGAAAGTGATGCCACTTCTGGCCTTTTCTCACATGTCCAGTATGTGACCTGCTTTCCATCGGCATCACATGGACTGGAGGTTGAGACAAACTCAAAACTACAGGGTTGACATTGTTCAAGTTAGAAATGCATGGATCAAATTGAAACAATTAACAAACAACATGGGTGAATTTCATTGAACATTTCCCTATAATATTTCTTTTATATGAAATAAGTAGACATACATTGCATCCCACCATTGAATTCCTCTTTTTCGAGCATGTTTGAAAAAGAAAAGAAAAAGCCCTTGACAATGCATACGCTTTCAACAGTCAAGCATTTGTTTGCTTTTCGATACTGTGGAAAAACTTCTTCGAAATAGAAGGGAAGGACAGTGCAAATTCATACTAGCCTACGTATCCCGAACTAAGATGTAAGACACAACTTGTTATTACTTTCTATTTTCTTCACATTTTTCGGAAAGGATTTTATTGAATATAATTCCAATAGCAACAGTTATATGATTGTATAACTTAAATAACTGTTGCTGCAGTGTGATTGATCATTCTTACCCTTGCACAGTGTAGATACCATTTCCTGCATCCATAGCTAATGATTCAAAAATATTTTATTCTGGAAAGTTCTTGTTTAATTTAGTGCTGAATGTAAGTGAATCAATACCACTGGTAATCTTAAATTGATAATTTTCAAAGAGGAAATTGTGTTGGATTAGTGTTGTATGTGTTGACGAAGTGGTGAGCTGGGAATGGCATAAAATCCCTTTATCAGTTTTAGTCATAATCCTGTTATCAGGCTACAAAACCCAGATTTTTTGGCGCTCTACCTCTTGCTTGCATATTGCAAAATATGTTATGGTTTTGCTTTTGGTGCTTATGTCCTATATATTCTATACCCATTAGAGTCAGAATAAAAGCCATAAATCTTCAGCATTTCATCATTTTTATGTGCCTTATACCCATTTGTTACTCCTCTTAACAAATTCACCGAAGTCAAGCTTTGGTGTAGTTCAAAATTTTATCATGTGAAGAAGTTTCATTACTGCTTTGATATCATGACTTCATTTTTCAGCTTGCTAGAGTTCCCTGTGTATAGTGTTCCTTTTAATTATTGTTGTTATAATTCCCTTCCCTCTATGCAATTGCATTTTTCTCCCCCTGTAGCATGGATTCGTTGGTCATCAGTGAAGCTGTGCGGTGTGGGATGCAGATAAATGAATTAGTTGGGACTCGATCTGTCGTGGGAAATCTCGAAGGAGTCATCTTTGAGGTGACCCTTAAAAAACAGGATGAGTAACTACTGCATTCACATTTTATCGTCAACACAAATCGAAAGAGAGATTCAGGTGTTCGTTTTATGTTGAACCAGAAATGGATAGTTTTTGTTATGTATTTTGCTTCTTTGAGAGGTTACTGTAGGTCTGGATTTTGCATTTTCAATTTCCTTTAGTATAAAACTTCCCTTCCAATAGGGTCGGATGGGGTTTGCAGTTCAATATCTCTCTACCATGAATCCCAACTTTGAATGTACCAATATCGTGTGAAAATAGATTTTAAGATAACTGGGATACACGATTTGTTTATGATTTGAACTGAGGTTTAATTAGAGGGAAGTAACTGCTTTGGTAAACTCCATATGGCCTGTGGTAGTTGATGATTTGGGAAAAGTCATAATTTTGTTTTGCAGTGTGTACATTTCTTTGACATATTTTTATCCTTTGGGTTTTTGTTATCTGTTAATTGCAAAGGTCGTTGTGCACAGATTTAAAGTTATAGTATGGTATATGTTTGACTTTTCCTTTGATATCACACTGTCACTGATCATTGAAAACTCTAATGGCTAGGGAAATTGCTTGGCTAGCAAATATCCTTCATGTTCAGAGCTTTAGAGTTTTGACTATTGTATATTTTGTCATTGTCTTTGTCCTCTCCTTGGTTGCTGAAGCGTTTGCAGTTGGAAAGGGGTACACAAGATTGGCTCAGATGAATCGTTTTAGGCTCAAAGTTGTAGAATTTGATTGTATTGATTTCATGTTGTCCCCTTCGTGCTGTGATCGGGAAATCTCTCCTCGTGAAAACATGGAGCCGTGGTTTAATCTGGTGTTGGACCACACCAGCAGGCACCAAGCTGCCGATTTTATTGTTTCTTTAGCTCGACTGGGTTGTGTGAAGTGTGGAACTTTAGTGGTTTCAATATTTACTGCCTCTACATGCATCCATTTGTGCACACTCAATTGCTCTACATAGCTTTTGCACTCGAATTTATCTTTGAACAGTCAGGCTGAGGGAACCTTTCTTGTGGCTCACACTTGACGATGACAGTGGAAGTTGCAAAAATGGTACAACGATGATTCTTTCTAGGGTGGCAAAGTACAAGCAAAAGTGATTTTTTAGGGGTATTTCATATTCTGCGAGTAGGTTCAATTCAATCCATGGTCTGACTTATAACAAGCCCGTTGAAGTAGTCACGGTCTTGGGAAGGTGGAAGGTAAAAGTTGGCTTTGTTAGCTAAATGACTTCATGTGTAATTAAAAAAAAAATTGGCTAGAGCGAATGTGTTTCTCACTCTGCACTCGAGTTCGAATCCCTTTCCCTTTAGTTTAGATTAGATTAAATTAGAATCACTTGTATATAAATAAAATTAAAAAAATTGTTTTAGGATTTTTTTTTTTGACCAAACTTAGGACGGGAGAGGGAGATTTTTTCACCCACATTGTCAATGTATCATGGAGATTTATATCTAAAAGCACTGATTTGCAAGTCAATGTTATTTTCCGTTGTGCAACTTCTACTTCATAATACACTGCACTCAACTCAAATTTTGTATACTTGTTGGATCATCTGTATAAAAGGATAGCTAACTGCGTCATTCCATAAAGTCTCTCTTGGTTTGAGTTTGGGCTCTCTTGTCTTGTAAGGTTTGAGAGAGATGCATGCGGTGGGTTCAGGAATAAAAACAAGTCTCTGAAATCCTACAAAGCTTTTTTCTTTATCTATATCTCTCTTTTTTTCTATCTTGGAATCTAAAGAGAAGGCTTTGTGGATGTTGGTTTGGCTTGAACAATATAGAGCCTCAGTTTTGATTTCTCCCATGGATTTAACATATGGGGTTTTTATGTAGTTTTTAATACCAAATTGAAGTTTGATGATATAAGATGGGTAGAAAAATAAAAGGATGAGGCACTCCTCAACCATACACTCGTAGTTTCATTAGAGAGTTTTGAAAATTGCAATTTTAAAGTTCAATATTTTTTTTTTGTTTACATGGAGGCAAGCCAAACAGACAACTATTAATCTGGGTCTGTTTATACTTGCCGAGTCATCATGAAAATGAACCACCAGGCTCTCAGGAAGATGAGCTAGCACATTATAACTTAATTAACAGTCAAGGCCAAACTTAGCCAAACTATCAGCAGCTTAAGTTTCTCTCTATGCACATAAATTAAGTCACTACTCCAGCTCCTACGGAAGAAAATTCTACATTCATAAACAAGTCACAGTGCCTCTGAACAAAGTGATAACTAATGCAGGATCTACCTCAACAATTATGTTCCTAATCCCTTAATACCAACCTAACCTTAGACCAATTTACAAGAACCTTGGTTAGCCATGAAGATGAAGCCAATAATTCAACTGCCATTGCAATCTTTTAATCAACAAAACTTGGCTCTAACCAAGCCATCGTGACCTATCCTGAAATCATCAATGTCAAGTCAACAAACCTTTGAGGAGGGGACCCCAAGAAGAAGAGTGTGAATGGTTACACTCATTTTAAAATAAGGGTTATAAACTCTCTAGACCCATGTATACAGTCTAGGTATTTACAATAGCACCTTCATTCTTAGGTAATAACCCTTTGTACCAAAAATAACATTAAACCTAATAAATGGTCACGCCAATTTTATGAATCTGAGACAAATCCTGACGCTAAAGAAGAGTGAGTCTTTCAAGCTGCTGCATTGATCATTCCTCCCCTTGATTTACAACACATCTTTCACATTCTTCAAAAAAGACGCCTAAAAGAAACTAAAACAAGCTATGGGGATTAAGTAGGATGCTATGACAATCTGCCAATCTGGGGAACCAATACCTCTGGGTTGCATGATAGGTCTGACTTTATCTTTAGCCCTTTTCCATATGCAGCAATGAGAAGTGCCTCAGCCCTCCCTAAATATCAAGAAAAATCAGGAGAATGCTAAAAGTCAATGGAGCTAGGATTTTATGATATTTGAACTTTTAAAAAGTGTTTCTCACTTAAGCAATATATTTAAGGGGAGTTTGTGATTGAAAGAAATAAAAAATTCAAATTCTGGTTTTCCACAACATTGGAAGGTTAGGTTAAACTCTCTTACAACAGAAACATAGGGCCAAGGTTTAGACAAAAAAGATAGAGAGAAGAAAGTATCATATGATTAGAAGGTTAACCTTGATGGAACTCACCTGTCCAATTTTAAATGGCATATGAAACTTCAAAATAATATGTGATCCATAGTTTCTCAATTTAGATAATTTTTTATTATTATTGTTTAATGGCATAGAATAATAAGAAATATATATATGTGTGTGTGTGTGTGTGTGTGTGTGTGTAATTAAGATGATCAAATTAATACCATGATCTTTTTTCCTTTTCAACATGGAACTCAATGATGGAAATAATGCAGACGCAACCCTTCGGCTATCATCCTGTCAAGTCAAAATTTAGCATTCATGAATTATAATAGGCAGTTGATAGTATTCGTAGATGCCAAGTGAAATGACCAATGTAACAGTGTTTATCAATGAATCAGTCTAGATATTACTAGTAGTTTAATTAACATGAGAGCCTCATGAAGCGCATTATATGGGACAAAACTACAAGATGATACAGAAAATTTCAAATAGCAATATATGTGTGCAGGGGAATACATAAATAGGCATTTATGAACCAACAAAGGTGCATGTACTTATGTATAACTGCAGTTAATAAGTTATTTACAAATTCCCATTGTAAACACTAAGGTCCCGTTTGGTTCACGGAAAGGAATTGATGAGAAATCAATCCCTATATATTTTCCCAGGGGATGGATAATGCTGGAGAAAGTAACTAGGAAATATCATTTTACTTCCTTTCCCATGTTTGGTTTGTGCAAGAATTGTAAACAAACTTCGTTTAATTAATGCTTGTCTTGGTTTCCCATTGGAACAGAAAATGAAACCCAAGGTGGATGAAGGGTTTAATTTTCCCCCTTATTTTCTCATGAGCAAGGAAATCTATTCTTGAGCTTGGACTTACCAAACATGGAAAAACAAATGATTTCCAATTCCCAAGCCCCTTTTCCTGCCAACCAAACATAGCCTAAGGTCAAAGGAACCACTTTACTGGTGCCCCTACCAGGTTTACTAGTTTTTGTTTTACAAAGATACGAGGTATGCTAGTTTTTTTAATATAGAATGGTTATAATAGAGGGTCCACCATTCAAGTGTAGGGTTGATATCCAACCAATTATTTCCATTTCCGTTCTTCAAATTGTGTGGGATAAGGAACCTTCAATATGAAGTAATTAATCAAATTCACAATGTTGCATCAATAAATTTTTTGGCAATTAAACTGATATAGATAGGCTGTGAAAGCAAAAGTAATTGGGACCAACCAACCTTTGTAGACATGCCTCCGGTGAGTTCAAATTTGTTCTTCCACGAAATAGATGATACTGGAACAACAGAAAACCCCAAGGCAACTAAGATCCCAATCCATAGTCCATACCCAAAGCCTCCACTCCACCATCCCTTTATCCAGGAAAAAAAATGGAAAAAACACTCTCAGCAAGAATCAAAAGAATTTGAACAGTTTTTCGACTTTTTATTTTTATTCACTTTTCCTGAAATGATCTCAGCCATCTAGGACAGTTAACAAACCAGAACTTGCAAGAAAAAGCAGGAATTGATCAACGAACAATGCAGTGGAAGTTCTCATTACTAAAATATGAGGCTGAAAACTGTCTCTACTTACAAGTATGAATATATAAATATCTTGAAATAAACGTGAAACCTTTTCATTGTAAGCCAGTTGTTCAGGTATAAGTACTACCCATGGTTTCAATGGTATCGGAGCTTCGTTTGTAAGAGGTCCTTTGTTTGTAAAGGATAAGTACTAACCATGGGTTGTGATATCGAAATATGAATAAAGGGGGCAAGGTATAAGGGGAGGACGAATCTAATTATTTAAGCAGATAGTGAAATTAATGTCGACTGGGTGCAAGACTCTTGGAATTTCCGATAAACCTTCGGGTGATGAGCCTACACTAGGAAATGAATGAACCTTCATTATAAGTCCACCTATCCTCGATACCTAGGTAAAACCCCATTCCCTTCCTCGCTTCCAAACTGATTCACTTATCCATCACTTCAAACATCACCCCTAGGGAGAGAGCCTAACTGTTTGAGAAGAAACATATATTCTTGAAAGAATCTAAGAAAGAGTTCGGGGCAGCCACCTTTGTGAGATTGTATTCAACGTAATTGTATTATTTTCATATTAGAAGTGTTTTGGTCCTCCTTCCAAAGACAGGTCAAAACACATAACTTCTGGGTTTTTGTACTACTAGTATATTGTTTTTGTATGGTCTTATATAACTCAAGTTAGTTTACATGTCTACATATGTGTCTCATTTTCAGGATTTGCCATTTTGGGCACCTTGTGTTTGCAAACTCATTTACACGTATGTCCATGTCAATCGATAATACATCCATGACTTTTAATATTTTTTCCAGGCCAAAAAGGAACACACTAAACATTTATGGACATTGCCTTGTGAACGTAGGGGTAATCTGATTCCAGACATCAAACAACTCTAACGTTTTGAATATTTGCTAAAGTGCAAGTTGGGTCATCACAAAATCTGGGTTAGTGTCTAGCACAACCACTCAAGCAGAGGCGAAGTTGTTACTTTACTTGGGTAGTAGTTAGCATGTGATTCTTGTCTGTAATATGATTATGTTCTTTTCTTTGTCATATGCAAGCACTATGGGCTCTATTATTAAAGATTAACTAGCCCGCTAGTAATCTCCTATATCAACGACCAAATCTAGTAAAAAGTTTTTAAGAGTTTGAACAGCCTTGCCAATAGTGTAGTCCATGATTCATACCAAAGAAAAAGTTATCACAATCTGCTGTAATGCTCCTAGTCTAACTTTTGATGAGTTATGGGGGCAATGGGAAATTTGGACTGGATTTTTTTCTAAGGTTTTGCTTTGTTGGAGATAACATTGAACCAACTATGACATAATTTATGAAAAAACATTGCAATAAAAATAAGAAGGAATACCTATATAAAAGAAGTGATTGCATATTTAAGACAAACAAAAAAATTCATTTAAGAGATATCACGCTAACCTGCTTTCCATCTTGTGGATACGGGTTTGACTGCTCTATATATGCAACTGTCCCTTAAACATGAACGTGCAATTCAGTATGCAAAAGAATTGAGGATAAAGGGAAATAATGAAGGAAACAGGAGACCATACATTTAACTCCAAACACTGAATGTTTGCACAATGTGTTACAGACTTAGTACAACTATTAGGACAACAGTAACATGAATTCCAGCCTCTAAGGCTACAATGGTCCACCAATAAAACAAAAGTAGAAAAGACACCAGTCAGTCAAAAAAGCTCAAACCCTCAACCAAAAAAGAAAACTAAAAGAACCCCAATGCTGAAATCCATCCATTGAAAACAATTTGAGAGAGAATTTAATTCACAACAGAAACCTACCAAGGGGAGCATCGAAACTCCCAAGCAACTGAACAATGGATTTTGCATCCAATCGTCTTCGAACTCTTTTACCAACCAGTATTTTCAAGTGTGGAGAGTCATATACCTAAAACATTGGCAAAGGAAAAAGAGATTACATGAGTGAATTAATAAGAAAAAATCCAAGCCATTATAACAAGATTATCAAAGACATGAAGTGTGTAAAAGAATTTATCTTAAACGGCTTAAAACTTTCCTAATCAACTAACAAAAAACTGACCTATACTCCTATTGGAAGAACCAAAACAGCAACAACACATTTACAACATGGAAGGTCAACAACAGGATAATTTTTCTCCCTGAAAGCTTGCTCCTGAGCCATGTTTAAACCTAACAATTTATGCTTCCAACACCTTAAGAAAAAAGATACTATCATACTAGTAAGTGATGTAACACAATAGGCATAATCTGACAGAGTCAAAGTGAAAAGGGAGTAGAAGAAGGACATATCACAGTTGTTGTTTTCCCTTTAAAAAACAATCAGAATTGAACCCAGGATTGGAGAACTCAAGCTCACCTCATTGTTTCTATAAAGGTTTCAAGTATTGACCTTTTCAGATGAGGGAAACAATTATAGTGTAAACCCAAAACCCAAACTTTGCCATTAAACTAAAAAATTGTTTTTATAAATTAAGAGGCAAAAAAAATTAAAATGAAACAGTGGTAGCAGGGCAGGCTGTTAACCTGAGCAGAACAACCAGACTCATCGCCTTTCAAGAGCGCCAAAGCACCAGAAAGATCCGGGTCGACCCCAATGACCCAACTGGAATCCGAATTGGTACGGGTCGAATCTGCAGTGCCGTCAAAGTTTTCACGGGTTTGAGGAAAAGGGCAAGAGAGAGAAGCCAACCAGTTGTCTTTGAGCTGAGCGTCAGAGACCTTGGCCCTAACCCCAACACCCTTTCCTGAAGCGGAAATGGGCTTTGATGGAGATAGTGGAGAGTAAGAAGAAAAGGCTCTGAGCTGAGAGTAAGAAGAAAACCAGAATGGATTTGGTCGTTTGAGCTTGAGTTTGGAAGAGAGAGAGAGTGATAGTGAGAGTGAGGTCATGGGTTGGTTTTGTGTAGTTGGTGTAATGAGTTGGAGGGGTTCCATCAAATTGGAGAGAGCCCCTTTCTCTCCCTCCACCAGTTCATTCAAATTTCATTTTCCGAACTGTATCTCATCCTATCAAGCAGCCCGCGGGCACCTGCTGGTGTTTGTTTTGACGTTGATTGGGGATTTTTATTTTTATTTTCTAAAAATACAAAGCATTTTTAACTCAAATTATCCCAAAATTTATACATGATTTACATTTTGGTTTCTCAACTGAATTATTCGTTCAAATTGTCCACATATTCTTCGTTATTTGGTGAATTAGTCTCACCATCTAATTTTTTGTCAAATTTAATCATGTAAACAACACATGCAAATTTTTTGAAGTAAATAAGACTTTCAAATAATAAAATAATAATAATAATAAATAAAATAAAACAACCGTACCCACTCAACCCTACCCCACCCTCATCTCATTCTCCCCACTCTATCCCAACTAGAGGTGTCAAATGGGCCGTGCCGGGCCGACCCATCCCATTTAAACTCGTGCTTTTAACGTTTTTGTGTCGGTCCGGACCGGCCCATTTAATT
Organism: Prunus persica; assembly: GCF_000346465.2. Taxonomy (NCBI): domain Eukaryota; kingdom Viridiplantae; phylum Streptophyta; class Magnoliopsida; order Rosales; family Rosaceae; genus Prunus; species Prunus persica. Next base: position 18,774,220 of record NC_034012.1, read on the forward strand.
TATCGGGCCGTGCTGTGCCAGCCCATTTAGTAAAATCATTGATCCCGCCCCGGCCCAAAGCCCATGTCCATATTGAAACGGGCTGGGGCGGGCTCGTGCCGTGCCCGTGCTCGTGCTCGTGCCGTGCCCGTGCCCGTGCCCGTGCTCGTGCTCGTGCTCGTGCTCGTGCCGTGCCCGTGCTCGTGCTCGTGCCGTGCCCGTGCTCGTACTCGGGCCCAAGAACCAATTCATTTAATTTGATTTTTTTTCACTTGATTTTTTTCCACTAGATAATTCAAATTATAAACATTAAAAATATAATTAAAGGCAAGAAATAATGAACTATTTGAAAACATTAATCAATCAAACATCCAAACAATATGAAATGGCGGAGGGCAAAAAGTGTCCAACTCCACAAAGTCCATTTCAACTTTTCATCTTTAAACAACTTATTATTTTATATGTGAAAAAATGTCTTGCTTTGATTATAAGAGAAACGTATATGTCATATGCACTGATTAGATATCAAGTCCAATGTTGTTTAATTAATTTGTAGTTGATATGTTTAATTAATTAAGGACCTAAGTAATTTTCCTAAAATGAAAGACATCAAATATATATTTATGATTAAAAATATATATAAACAACGACATTAGATGTCAAATTATTGCATTTTGACTTTTGAGAAAGAAAAAAATGTTAAATGGGCCGTGCTTGGGTCGTGCATGGGCTCGTGCTTGGGCTCGTGCCGTACTTGAAGCGTGCTCGAACAAGAGTTGTTTGAAGATAGCCACATGATGCAGTTCGAAGGATATAAAGGACACTATAAATGTTTTAAGCGATGAGAAAAAAGCTGTCATTGAAGAAATGGGATTTGTTTCGTTGTTGGAAATGAAGTGCGAAAAACTGTCTCATTCAATGTGTCGTTTTTTGGTTGATAAATTGAATCGTGCTACATGGGAAAACACTTCATATATTTGTGGATGACTTTGTGCCCATAACGGGTGTTAAGGATGGAGGAGAGGAAGTTGACTTCACCGGATCCATGGATGACCAACACATTGTAAAGGTGCGAAATTCTTTTTTGGGCGGAAAGAAGCTTTTAAAAAATAATGAGTTGAAGTAGATAATTGTGGGGACAGAAGAAGCAAGTGACTTTTCAAAGTTGGTTTTGTCATGTTTGCTCTATGGACGTTGCTATGTCCAACCACTTCCGTGTATGTGAATCTAAAATATCTGCTTCCATTAAGAGATAGCAAGGAAAAATTGGGCAAGTTATTCATTCAGATTTTTATTAGATAGTGTCAAGTCATTTAAGGAGAACAATCAAGTTTATATCGGTGGTTGCTTGTTATTCCTTCAATTGTTTTACCTTGATGCTATAGCTCATGGTAGCGTACTTGTGGATAGGTCTGTGCTACCACTCACTGTGTGGGAGAAAGTAGAGACCGAAAAAATGAAGATGTGGCTACAAAAAAGAGGGGGGGTTTGAAAGTGATAAGGTAGTTGTTATGAAAACTGAATATGGAGGTCTCGGAGATGATGCCAAAACAATGACTCACTTTGCCGAAGAGTTAAGTTCAATAAGAAAGGATGTGGCAACTTTGGTGGTCACTGTTGCTCGTATGGACGAATCGCTCTCCAAGGTTATGTATGAGTTATCATCAAAAAAATGAAGAGAAAGAAAGAACATTGCGCACTCCATGTCCTCATGAACTGGAAGTTAAACTGAATAAGGAAGATGATAACATGTTTCATATGGGGTGTGATGGGGGACAAGAAGACCTTGGAAATACTAAACCTCCAAAAAGTAGGCCAAACAAAGAAGACGGAACTCCCAACGAGCAAGATGACAATGTGAAAGGATTTGCAACTATTGATAAAACTTCGGCTCCCTCTGTTGAAGTCATCCATGAGAGAAAACATGCAAAACAACCTCAGAATGAGGTATGATGAGTATTAGTTGTAGCTTGTTTGTATGTGTTTTCATAATTTTACTTGTTGGTTTACATGTTTGGATGATGACAATCATCGAGTATTTGATTTGCATAAATCATTGTACTATGGATTACTTTGTATTTTTATTTGGTTTTCTCCCAATGTAATAACAAAGTTAGGTGTCCTTATTTTATGCAGATTCTTTGTATCATCTAATATATGTTTGTTTCAGTTATATTGATTTGTAAATGCTATTTCGTAATGATTTGTGACCACTAGGATAAAATGGGTCACAATGACGTAAAAAGTTTGTTCTTAGAGAATTGTAGTTCAACTTCAACAAGGGATTCGTAATGATATTTTTTGGTTAAAGGTGATGTGTTATATCTCATAAAATACAAGAAGGCGCCAAGTTCATACGTCCCAATGATCGTATGACGTCATGTGCTAGGACACACAAGCTCTGTCATCTTGCAAGATTTAATGAGCGACTGAAGGATTGCATGCAGGTGGGTTTTGTATGCAAGCTCCAATAATATCAATTATCAGTGATAATGAATATACCACTTTTTTGTAGATATATATTCCGATGCACGATGATGTAATTGGTCACTGATGCGAGTCACAATAAGAAAGTTGAAATTTGGGACAGTTTACCTGATGCGTGTCACAATAAGAAACGCGATAACGATTGCCATATTAGTGTAAGTGGAGAAGCTTTTGTTCAATGCAATTATACGTATTTCTTTTGCTCAATGTTACTAATGTCGACTATGTTCTTGTGTATGCAACAGTTGTTGTACCTAGACTTCATTTTTCATGATGACATATTGTCAGTATTTGGGACGGGGTGGACGTTCTCCTCCTTTTCTGTTGTGTCCCCATTGGATGACAATCCCGTCCAACCTAATGGTGTAGATTGTGGCATTTTTGTCATAAGACACATGCAATATTATCGTCAATTGTGGCATGACCGGGTATGCATTGTGCATGTGCTATTTTTATGGTAAAAATGTTTAATACGTAATGAAATGCTAAATGTATTTTTTGTTTTTGGTTGCAGTACGACTCTAATGTACAACAAATGCAACTTGCTATTGAGTTGCTCTAAAATGAAAAAAATCAATTGCGTGATGCGATAATACGTGAAGCATTGAAAGTAATGGAAAATGCATATGATTTTATGGCGAAGGGGAACAAGATTTGTAATGTTGAGGTTAAAGACAAGGATGTGGCGGATGTCACCGTTAGAAGAAAGAGGGTTTATATTTGGAAACAAAAAAAATCAGCAGTGACTATACAGAAACACATACAGGTCGCGGTCAGCCTAGACCTCCGCGCTGCTAACAAGGTTGGGTCATGGGACTCTAATGACTGACCAGTATATATTTTTGTGAGCTTAGATCTAATGCTGTGATGGTTTTGGTTTTGGTGCATACCCTATATTGTTGGAAGGAGGGTTGCCATGGTATAACATGACAACTTGTTTGTTTTTTGTAAAGTGGTTTTCAAAGGCTTGTGACCATGGTTAGGTAGGACACCTTTTTTTGTACATCTAGGTCGAATGTCCTATTTGGTGTCCTTTTTTCGGTTTCCATATTATAGATTATGACTAGCACAGGGTGTGAAAATGTAACAGAGGATGTGAAAATGCAATTTGGTGAAGTTAATATGTTAACTTTGTTGGGTAACCATATGTACGAACAATTGATGAAGTTAATATGTTAACTTTATTTTGTGCTGCTAGCCTTGGTTCTGTTTCTATTGCAAGTTATGACGGTCATTCCAATGTTTTGGTGTTCAGCGGATTTACCATATTGGGTGACAATAATTGCCAAATCAGGGGACTGTAATATTGTTTCTGGAATCCAATTGCATTACAATGTGCAATTACTGCCTTCTGTTTGGCAATTGACAAACAATACCTATGTATTTGTAATTCAAATGTGCGAAATCCTACTGCCCGTTTGGTAATTGCTAAACTACAGTGTGCAATTCCTGCCTCCAGTTCGATCTTTCTCCCTTTCCATGATTGAAGTACCTAAAAGTAAAAACAATGACATTTAGTGCAAATCACACAAAACCTAAAGAAAATATTTTTTTAACTTTATATTTAAATATTAACAAAAAAATGACCACATCGCATTATGTAAAACCCAAGTAATGTAATTCACAAATGTAAGGATATCGTTTACTAATTTGTGGAATGCCTATGTCCATAATAGTGTACTGTTCGTGTTTATTATTGCAACTATTTGTTCTTACAAGGACAAGGACCCAATTTACTCCTCCAAGGTTCATTCTTACCTTCATATTGCATTGGGGGTCATTTCCCTTGTAAATTATAGTATTACGAGATTAAGTACGAGTTTTACAATATAATGGAACGAGTATGTCCATTTTAGTATAATACAAATCCTTAATGTTGTAACCACCACTTTGTTTACAAGGATAATGACTGAATTTACTCTGCTAAGATTCATTCTTACCTTAACATTGTATTAGGGGTCATTTCCTTTGTAAATTACGCTATTACAGGTATAATGATCCCTTTTATAAATTTATGGAAGCCATGTGTCCATATAAATATAAACAAAGTCCTATATGTTGTAAACCCCCCATGTTTACAAGCGCAAGGACCAAATTTATTCTACCAAGGTCCATGCTTACCCTGTTCTTATACAAGAGTTCCTTGTTGTTGTAAATGATGGTATTACGATATTAAGGATTACTTTTACAATGTAATGGAACGAGTATGTCCATTTTAGTATAATACGAATCTTGAATGTTGTAATCACCACCTTGGTTACAAGGATAATGACTACATTTACTCCTCCATGGTTCATTTTTCTTTGTATTGGGGGTCATTTTTCTTTGTATTAGATGTCCTTATCTTTATAAATTACGATATAACAAGATTAAGGGTGAATTTTACAATCTTGTGGAACATGACTGTCCTAAACAAAGTAATACGACACCTTAATATTGTAAAAAATTGTGTTTGCACATATAAGGACCCAATTTACTTTCCTAATGTCCCTAGTTACCTTAATATTGTATAGATGTCATTCTCTTTGTAAATTACGATATTACAAGATTAAGGATGAGTTTTACAATCTTCTGGAACATAACTATCCCAAAAGAGTAATACAAGACTTTAATATTGTAAACATTCGTGTTTACAAGTATAAGGACCCAATTTACCTTCTGAATGTTCCCCTTTACCCCAATATTGTACTACATGTCTTTATCTTTGTAAATTATGATATTACATGATTAAGAATTGATTTTATAATATAATGAAACACAAATGTCCAATAGTGTAATACGAGACCTTCCTATTGTAAACCCTTTTGTTTTCAAGGATAAGGACGTAATTTACTTCTCTACTGTCCCACCTTCGCTTTATACGTTTGTTTTTTTATTTAATTATAAATTAAATAGATATTTACAAAATAACACAGGACAAAAATCGCATGTTTTTAACCAAAAATAAAATAATAAACTTTGGGGTTACAAAACTATTTCAAATGGGAAGTGAAATCCTGTGGAAAACCAAGCCAAAAGTTAAGAAAATAGGCATACATGGGGTATCTTACAACATTATTATGGCATCCTAGATTAAGACTAGTTTGCTCATGTTGCTCCTTCCATGTCTCAACCAAAGTATTTAATCTCCCAAATTCAGCCTTTAGTCTCTTGTAAGCAACTTTTGTCTGTGACTCATAAAAACAAAGCTTGTTAAAATCAGCGCTTAATGACCCAAACCTAGCCATTTGAATAGTTTTGTTGGGAACATCATTCGACTAGACTACAAATTCACTCCCACGTCTTGCATCCTTTGTCCATCTCTTCATTATTAAGGTCAGAAGTATTTGATCCATATGATCACATTTCATGACTCCAAACATATGACAACACGGAATTCCACTAGATTCAAATAATTTGCAGGAACACTACAGATGTTGCTCTTTCTTGTAGTACACTACAGTCCATTCCTCATCGGGTCTTCCAAATTTGGAAAATGTGTAAATACGAGGATCTTCATTGTTTCTTATGGGTTGCATGAGAATTAATTATGCCTCCTTGTTTATCTCATTTCTTATCAACTTGTAAATGTCGTGAGTGAAAATAGAAGCTGCATGTTCCTCTAGTGATAGGAGGTGCGTACGAAAGAGTGGGTGTGAATTGTTGGAATCAAAGTCATCCTTCACATTCTCATTTCTCAACCTCAATAACGATCTTTCAATCGGTGGAATACACTCCACTAACTTCATGCCTCTACCAATTCCTTCCTTCAAGTTCTTATGCATACCCTCGACACGTTGTGTGGTGGTATTCCCACCAAAAAAATGCCCCAAGCAATACGCTTTTGCCCATCGTTTCCGTTTACGATACATCATCTCAATCTAATCGTCTTTTAGATCATATGTATCTATCATTTGCTACCAATGTGGTTCGACGCGACTGGGGGTCAGAACCACCATGCACACCATAGGTAAACTCCTTTAAAATTTCTGGGTTATTCACATTGGAGTTCACATTCCTCCAGATGTGCCATGTAGGTAAACAATGATGTGCATCAGGAAAAACTTCATCAATCACGACGCACATGCCTCATCCCCATTCGTGACAAGAGATACAGGCTTTTTGTCCTTCATAGAAGTCAAAAAAAGTTCTGAGTACCCAACGATATGTATCAGCAGTCTCATCAACAAGAAATGCACAACCAAAAATTGTAGTTGCATTATGGTTGTTTACACCAACAAATAGCACTAAAGGCTTGTCATATACGTTGGTTTTGTACTTGCTACCAAATATCACGACATCCCCGAAGTAACAATAATTGTGTAGAGATTGAGAGTCTATCCAAAACAAATTTGCCAATCTATTCTCCTCATCTACACTAAACATGCAAAAAAATTCCGGGTCCGCTATTGCCTTGGCATTCATGTAGCTTATTGCTGCTTGTGCATCACCATCCAATACCACTTGTCGACGCTCGAAATCCATCCTGTTATATAGATCCTTACTGGTGAAACCCACTTACTTGGTCAACCATATAGTCATATGTCTGATTGGTTTTAATAGAGGCTTTTCTCATAGACATAGATTGTGCTATGTTAGATTCCGTAACACACCGGTGCGAACGAAGAAAAGGCACCTCACGTGAGTTAGCAAGTCGGTGGCTGTGCTCCTTTACAAATTTAGTCACAATATAAGCATCCTGTTTAGGACAATACTTCACAGCAAATGTAGCGTGACAATTCTCTCTAGTCTCTTTCCTTGGTGTACGAACCATATAATCTCTATTCGTCCATTTCTTTGATCTACTCTCCTCTTTTGAGCACACCCATTGTCTTCCCATCACAACCCCACCCTCGCTACGTCTCAAACGACTTCTTCTTATGCTAAAACCAATTGCAAGACCATAGTTGCAGTAAAATCTTTCTGCTTCCTCAACTTTTGCAAACTCTCTCTCCGCTAAATCAGCAATGCTCATATTTTGGAAGTTTAACCCATCATACTCAAACTGTCCGCTTTTCTCAGTACTTTTTCTGTTCTACTGTCCAAAATCTGTAAAGATGGGACATTTTTAGTTTCTTCAAGTGACTCAGCCTCTGCAAAATAACCTTCACTGTTAGGGACAGAGTTTTGGCCCTGAATTCCATTCATTTTACTTGCTTCTGCATCCATTTTCTGAAAATAGGCAACATGTCTTTCATGGCATAATTAATATGAAAATAAATGGATACACATCAATTGCATTTGGTAGAAATATAAACATACAATTAAATTATGAAGGATTAGTCCTTACTGAGAGATTCTACATTTCATAATTGTGTACATATAATGGAAATTGCGCGACAAGAATGCAAAGAGACTATTCTGTTTATCAATTGCAAGACTATAATGCAATTAGAAGTAACTGTTTGTCAATTGCATTGACAAATCACATATGTTCTCAAAATGTAAGAGGCTACCATTAACATGGCAATATGGATACAATAATTGCAAAATAGGACTAACTAATTGGTAATTGGATTCAAAATGACATATTGAAGTACCTGTTACATTTCCATTACCAAAATGCAAGGCTACAAATATCATTGCATTTGCAATACAATTAAGAAATTCTATCTAATGTTTTTCGAATGAGTCACAAACCTTTCAACATCAACAATATGCCCAACATTAAAGAAGAGAAAGATATTGACATTGATCATATTGTGTTTCTTGTCTGTGAAATAAATCAAATTACAATGGTTTTCTTTTTAGCAAATCAAAAACCCATTTACTTCTGCTTAGTTGCTTCCTGGGCTGCATTAATTTCTGGTTAGTTTTTCTAGTTTTCTTTTCATAACATAATTACTTGATTTCATAGAGGGAAAATAACCCATAGAAATAGTTGGTTTTCTTTGAGCAGATCAATGTAGCAAAATGTTATATTGCTGGTCTTTGGGAACTCAAGTGTGGACAAGGATAAACTACTATAAAGCTATTAATTTACCTTTGCAATGGCCACTTCAATACGTTTCAGCAACAGCAACTCGTTTCCACTGGTTTTTTGTGAACCACGCAAAATGCCCAGCCACCGAGATTTAAGATCTTCTCAATTTCATCTCCAGAATCAAGCAATTCACATGTAAGGGAAGAGAGGGAGAGATGAAAGAGAAAGTGCCGTTGGTGGGATTGCCTTAGCAGTAGTTCACGATCTTCTATTCCCTTCTCTCTTTCTGTCGTTCTGTTTTTCTTTTCTTGTTTTATTTTTTTTTTCTGTTTAATTTTTATTTTATTCACTTTTACCTACACCAACCTTTTTAACAGGTTACCAACATTCAATGGTGTGGATTTAACCCTCATCTCCACTTACTCATCCAATGGCTAATAACTATTGCTCACTTTTTTTTGTAGTGGGTGGCAATGGTATAGGTCTGGTTGCCAAATATGCACCAAATAAAATAATTTTAAAAAAAAAAAAAAAAAAAACTAAGAACATAGGAGAAGGGAGAGTGGTGGCAGCACCATCAAGGCAAGGGGGAGGGTGGGTTATATACTTAGGCCCCATTTGGTTCATAGGAAAGGAGGCTTGGGAATGAGAATTCAATTGCTTTCCCATGTTTGGTAAGTCCAGACATGGAAAATGGTTGCTTGGCACATGGGAAAGTAGAGGGGAAAGTGAAGCCCTCCTCTTAACTTGTTTTCCCTTCTGATGGGAAAGTTTAGGAAAATGAGCCAACATTCAATGCACAATTTTCATGACTATTTTCTCCCTATGAACAATTTATAATTACAACGTATCATTAAATGCATTTTTTTTATTTGATTTAATATGGGTATAATTGAAAAATTATACAAACTTTGTTTTCCATTCTTACTCAAAACAAACATGGGAAAGGAAACAAGGTGAAATCTCTCGGTTACTTTCCTGACATTACCAAACGTGGGAAATGAACTTTCATTCCCATTCCTTGGGAAATGACATGGGAAGTGATTTCCCCTCAAATCCATTTCGTGAACCAAACGGGCCTAGTGCAATGGCGTCGTCGAGTGAAAGAGATCGAGACAAAGAGCAGTGGCGACATCATCAAGGCAGAGAGATCAAGTTGGAAAGAGCAACGGCAACGTCGTCCTCGAGGCAAAGTAACTATTCCTCCTTTTCACTTATCAAAGTACAAAATAACTATTTTCTTTATACAAAAAAATACAAAACAACCACCCAATTATTTAATTTTGTATTATATCAAAAGAAATAGAAGTTTAACTTTTGTATAATTTTAATATAATCGTTCTTATGATATTGTTTTACGTTTGTATGTAATTTTATTTTATTTTAATCTTAAATGCTATTTTTAAATCCTTTTTTGAATCTTGTTTTTTAGAAAATAAAATATTAAATAATTTTAATTGATGTGGATGTCCACCTCAGCTGCCACATGAGATGGTATAAGAATGTGGTATACAAATGTGGTAAGAGTAGCATTATTCTAAAAATACACACTGCATTGCAATTTTTGTTGTATAAATATAAGAGTAACATAAAAATATAGTATGCATTGCAGTTTTTGTTGTATCAATCTAAAAACATAAAAAATACACATTGTATTGCAGTTTCTATTGTATAAGTCTAAAAATACAACTATATGAGTAACATAAAAACACACATTGCATTACAATTTCTATTGTATAAACCTAAGCCAATTGTTGTACATGGTATTTTATTTATTTGTATTTAATTTTTGTTGTGGTTTAAAATATTGATGAGACTCTTAAATAAATGACAATAATGATGATTTTTGCTATTTGTGTGTTTCCAAAGCTAAATACTAAAAACGCAATCAAATCATAAACTTAAGAAAAAATTGTGATTGCCGTGCGTCGTTAGCTTTGTGTGTGTGTGTATATATATATATATAAATTGTTTATAAAAGGATTTAAAATTTGTAAATTGTAGAATTAGAGATCATGAGGGCTTTGGTCTAAATGGTTCGCGAATCGGTATTAAAATAAATATTTTTTTTAAAGAAATCATTTTTACTTATAATATAAATATTGTGCAACTCTAAATATATCACAAAAATAAGATTGGTGTAGTGGTTTGGGATTTAGGTTTCTTCCAGAGAGAGAGAGAGAGAGAGAGAGAGAGAGAGAGAGAGAGAGAGAGAGAGAGAGAGAGAGAGAGAGAGAGAGAGAGAGAGAGAGAGAGAGAGAGAGAGGAGGGGGGAGATGTTCGTAGGGTTTTGGAATTACCTCGTGTTGAATGTGGCTAGCTCTAGCCATCTAGGGTTTTTCAAAGAATAATTCATATTTGGAAGGAAGATATTCTTTCCCTTAAATGGAGAAATTGAGTCAATTAGGGATTTTGATTAGGATTAAATCCCTAATTGATGATAATATCCCCCAAATAAGTTAATATCCCAAATTGGTGATATTATCTTTAATTGGTGATTATTTTTCTAAATAAAGATAATGTCCCATAAATGAGATAATATCCCTATTTTTGACCTCAATTAATTGACCAAATAAATGGGCCCAATTAATGACCTAGGTGATATTTTTCTTGTCCACTTGGCGCCTTGTGATTGGAAGCTAGAATATTTGCTCCCACAAATTCCCCCAGCTCCTGCATGGCGCTTATGAGGTATGGAGTGTTGAAAATATGCCCTTAAAGCCAACTAATTATGTAATAGTTAGAGTTAAGGACATCTTTGATAAAAGACATATTATGTTATCAATGGGCAAGAAAGGTTGTTTTTATACATTAAATCATCCTATATTATCTTTCAATATGTAGAACAACCATAGTCCAAGGAATACACAAATGGATATGAGAGCTATGTAATGAGATTGCATACATGAAAACTTCTCATCATCTCTAAATCCTGAATATGTTCATGGTCATAGGAATATTGATTGGGCATCAATATTCTGCAAAAACCAGTACACACAGTATCGTCCCTATATGTAGGAAATGTAGAGCCGGCCCTGGCCTAGGGCTACATCCTGGGGCCCAAAGCTGAGAGGGGCCCAATTTTTTTTTTTTTTTTTAAAGCTAATATATATGTATGTAAAAAAATAATAATAATAAAAGAGAGAAGCCAAACCGTACCTGTACCAAAGTGGAAGCCAAATCAATCTTCAATCACTTTTAATATTCTCAACTCAAGAAACGTGTTGAGGAAAGAAGCAAAGTCAATTATTATTTATTAATTATATAATATAATATAAAACAAAGATCGACAAAACATGGGGAAATCAAGTAATCAGCAAACCTTCTTAGCCATAAAAAGAAGAAGAAAAAACCCAGCGAAGAAGCTCATAATGCAAGCAAATATATATATATATATATATATATATTTGATGATTCTCGTGTTCTCCAACACAAAGTTGGAAAACAAATCATCCACAAGCTAGAAGGTAATTATATATATATAGAATCTAGATGTAAATTTTTTGTAAATTGTAATACATGTCTTTATTAACTTTTTTATTATTATTTGATGCAACAGAAAATTTGGTTAGGATTCTTGTTCTATATAATTAGAAGTTTCAAGTTGAAGAAAATATGCTCAAAATCCAGGTTTTATTGTTCTTTGTTAATTAGTTTTATTATTTTTTATTATGTTGTGTTTATTATAAAAATTAAAAAATGTTTCCTAAGAAACAACTTTCTGGAAATCTCAAAGAAAGAAAAAAGAAGAAGAAATTGCTCAAAGTTTAAGAGGATCTTTGGATAAATATTTTGTTAAACAAAACAATGCTTCACTTGAAAATTTAGATGAAGATTTACCAAATGAATATGAACAACCAAGTCAGTTGGAAGAATTAGCAGAAAATGAGAATGATGTAAATGAAGAAGTTGGTGATCTAGATGAAAATGAAAATATTGATGAACCTTACCATAAAAATGAATGTCCCGTAACAAGATTTGATTTGAACATTTATGATCCACGAGTTCGGGATAGTCTTAATCCATTGTGGAGGATGAAAAGAAGATTGATCAAAGGGCACACTTGAGAAAATTTGCCCTGGGGCTTAGAAAATCCAGGACCAACTCTAAGGGAATGGCAAGGTCTCAAGTCATTAAGTGTGGAGACACATCAATATGTGTGTAGGTGCTTGTAGAAGAACAAGTACACTAAACGCGATCCAACACATGAGTTACAACATGGAAGTCTTTACTCACATGTCAAGCTGGAACTTTTAAATTGCAATGGTGCAAACTAATCCTTAGACCTGAGGCATCATAGATGTTTTATGGCTATGTTGTTAATCTTTGAGAGCACTATACGGTCATGTTGAATTAGGCATAGCTTAAAGGTGCTCATCATGATTCTCAATAGAGTCATGGAAACAAATGAATGTATAACAAGGAATCTCTACTCTTAGTAAAGGAGAGAGAATACTCCAAGATATGATTGGTCAAATCTCTGCGCAGAGTAGTGAATAAGACTTGAAAGAAGAAGTCTTCAAATATTACCAGGATATTCATATAAAAGGAATGATTCACATTAGGATATTGAGAATCAGATTCCATGATCTAATAATGTGAATAAGGAGTATTGGCATAAGAGAAGGATTCAATTGCACGGTCATTCCAATTTGAATAGGTTCTTTCACAATGTCTCATTTAGCTCGGATAACCGTGACTTGCTGCTAGGTGACAACCATGGTTTGTGGATGTCCTAAAAGGTTTTGATTAACCTTTATTAATAGGAATAATTAAATTGTGGAATTTAATTCGTATATCATCTCTGAGGAGTTGAGTCAACCCACTACCTTGCTAAAGGGAACATACGGATCTGCACACTCAAAGAATGTGATTAGAGGTACAAAATAGGAGAAATGAAACGAAGAGACACAAGTCAATGGTTGATAATCAAATGTCAAAGTCAAGGGTCAAAAGTTAACATGTGGACCGGAGCAATTGACCAAAGTCAAATAGTTCGAACAGGTCAATTAAGTAAGACTATAATTATAATTAAAAGATTAATTATGGAATTAATATTGACATATAGAAATATTGGATTGGGCTTTTAGATATGATTTAAAAAGAAAGAGACAAAATAGCCCAAAAGGCTATTGGGCCCAAGGGATAAGTGGCAATTAAATGGAGCCCCAAATACCCACCCAAAACTAAGGGGAAGGTCTCCCCTTGCCTTTTGTGTTGTCTTATATAAGCTAGGCATTGGAGAAAACCTATCTAGGGGTTTTGGTTTCCTACTTTGGTTGATGAGTGATCATCTTTGTATCTCATCTTCCATAAATAAAAAATTGGTCCAATCGAGAAGTAGACTAGCATCCATTCTTCTTGATTGCATTCTTTTCATCTCTAGGAGCATTTGGTGTGGTGAGGTAGAGCACTCCATTCTTGGAGCCTTAAGGTGAAGGAGTCAAAATCAAGAGAAACAAAAGGCTTTTCCAACAAAGGTGTTCATTCTTGAGAAATTAAGAAAAGGTCATCAAGGGTAAAGATCTATTCCCTTTTTCCTTTTTCTATTTGTGTTCAAAGAGACTAGGCTAAGATACTTGGTTTAAAATGAAAAAGGTTTAGCTCAACTAGTATAAACAAAATGAATCCGCAATTTAGAATGTTTTTATTGAATAAGTTGTGGCCAAAGTTCATTTCCTAAGCATTAGATGTATGTTTCCTTCATGGAGGAGATGATAAATATTTATCGGGCTCTTCAACTGTATCTGGACTTCCTTTTGTGAGCTAGGCTCCTGATTGGAGGTGACTTCCCAGCTAGAATGGGGTTTTGACTTTTTCTTGGAGTTAGTCTCCTAATGGGAATAGACTTGTGAGTCCTCCTTGACCTAGGATGCCCAACCTTGATAAATACGTCTTCTCTTCACTCCTCTTCAAATTGCAAACTTATCATCCTCTACTTTCTAGCTTGTGAGAGAGATCTTGAAGGATTGTACTGCTTGTTAAGGAAAGGAGTCACCGTGCACCCCAAGGTAAGTCGAATATATATTTCTTTTTCCTTTTTTTTTTCTCCTTTTCGAAAAGAGGACCGATTGGGTGGCTAGTCGGTTGTCGCCTTGACTGGCGTTGGCTAAAGTGGCGTTGGCTGCTGGTGGCCATAGGTGGGACCAGCTGGTTGCGTCACAACCTAATTGGCGAGTTGCAGCATAGATCAAGGTCGTGCCTTGGAGGGCTTGCGAGGCATGATGGCGCTGTCCTGGGTTGCGTTGCCACCTGGGTCGGAGTTCGCTGCTCGGGCTATGCATCTTTTTTTATGTTGCGGGCCTGGGCTGGAACGACTTGGGTAGGAGTTGTTAACGGGCCAGAGCTAGCATGGGTTCGCCTGGGATGCAACTATTCATTGATCATGTCTTATGAGGATGGTAGCTGATCACCAAGTTCGCTAGTGCGTTTGTACTTATGGAGTGGTTCTAAGGTGCACAAGAAGAGATTGTGGCTAATTTGCATCGCGTTACGTTTGAAGCTCTCTTCCAGAAATAGTGTGCCACCTATGCTCCTGCTATACATGATGACAAGCATGTCAAGGTAGCGGAGTCTTCGACCGAAGATGAGCCTTGTGTGGATCCGAATGATCCACATGCTAGGATTATCACATTTTGTCTCTTCTATTTCTCCTTGGGCTTCATGTTCCCGTTGTCGACGTTCTTTAGGAAGGTATTCTGCCCCATGGTGTATGCCCCTAGCGAATGTACTTTGAACGTCTATCGGACGATAATGTGTTTTGGGAATCTGAGCCGTTTCTTCAAGCTAGATCTGATGGTGCGAGAGTTCTTCTACTGTTTTGAAGTGAGGCGCAATGAGAAGTATGCCCAGATTTGTGTATGTAAAGCCAAGTTGTTTGACAATCTTAGCCAAGGTGATTATGTATGTCATGTGGATGTGTTGGAGGTCAACGAATGGTGGGAAGGAGAGGTTGGCGATGGTCCACTTGTTTCCATCACTTATTGTGATGGTATGTCATACTTTTGTAGATCCACTTCCTTTTTATCTGGATTTGATGTGTAAATTGACTTTTGCCTTTTGCTTGCAGAGAATGATATATGCAAGAAAGTGGATCTTGGGCCGGACATGGTTAAGGTTCGTTGAACTCTAAACATCACTGCAAGGTTTCGCGAATGGTGCTTGTTGTTGAGTGAGTATCCAGAGAAAGTTGGTAGTCAGCCATTTTTCAAATATGTTGGGAGATGGAAGTAGTGTGGTCTAGATTCGAATGATCTGCCTGCCAAACATGAGGAGTCCTCAACTTAACCCCACTCAAAGAGGAAGGCCGACGCCAAGTCCTCCAAGGATGAAGCTGTAACTTCAAGGGCAAGAGATGTGTCTCCGCTAAGGAAGAAGCCGAAACTTCCTTATGTTGTGATTAAGTCTTCTTCAAAAGAGGTCTCGTTGCTGGGAAGACTCAAATGAGAGCTGCTCCTTCGTCGTCTGCTAGGGTTAAGCATCTCGTCAGCATGGATAGCAAAAAGGTTGGTAGCATGCGGAATGATCTAGACATTCTGCTAAGTATCACACTGACCAGCTCAAAGATTGCAATCTTCCTTGCAAAGAAGTCTGTTCCAGAGTCAGTTTGCGTGCTGAAAAGCAAAGAGCTACTGACATTCCTTCCCGAAGTTCGACTTGTCTATACTTGTCAAAGGATAAGGATCAAACTGGGAGGATTGTTCCTTCGCCTAACCATCACGATGAACGATCAAAGTCTGAGGCAGTCATTGACGCATACAAGTTGGGCTACTTGGATTGCAAGAGTGGGGCCGTTCCTTGTCATCCCATTGAAGATGAAGATGTTGAGATGTTATGCCCTGACATAGAGGCAACTGAAGAGCATCTGGCTAACGAGGTTGCAGCTAAGGAGGAAGATGCCAAGGAGGGCGCAACTGATAAGGTGGCGGCAGACTTGGCTGAGTAGGCAGCTGGGGTTGCTGAGCAGATGGTTGCATCTAATGAGCAAGTAGTAGTGCTAGGCAAAGTCATGGAGGGGGCAGTTGATCAAGCGGAAGTTGAGGAGATTATTGGCCAGTATATGGAAACTCATTTATTTTTTCAAGCTTTGTAATCTTCTTTTCTGTTTGTAATAATTGGTCTAGTTTGACCATCTTTCTTTTGTTGAACTTTAGCCAGTTGGTCACTTTGCTATAGAAATTTTAAGTATTTAAACCCAAATTTTGTTGAGTCTTGAGACCTGCTTAGGATGCTTGAATGTTTACCCACCGCTTACTGAAAAGGGTGCTCTGCTTCTTCTCCTTTAGGATGCTTTGGTAACTGCCTACATCTCCCTTAGGATGTTTTGGACGGTTGCCAACGTCTCCGTAAGGACGTTTTGGTAGATTGTCTATGTCTCCTTTAGGACATTTTGATGGGTTGTCCTGCGTCTCCCTTAGGACGTTTTGGACGATTGTCTACGTCTCCCTTAGGAAGTTTTGAGGCATTGCATATGTCTCCCTTAGAGCGTTTTGGTGGGTTGTCCAACATCTCCCTTAAGATGTTTTGGACGTTGTGGTAACCAAATTAAATCAAAAACACTAGGTCAAATTTTTCCTTCCATTTGGGGAATATTTGACCTAATTGGGAGTTACCTAATTAAATTGGGATTGATTTGATTCCTACCATCTATGGAATTATTCCTTTGAAACCCTAGCCTCCGAGGCCCCTATAAATAGATGGCTACACACAAGGGTTGAGGTACGTCTAAAATTCCTACTGAAACTCTGCAGAAATAATCCCTCACAAACCCTAGTAGCCACTTTCTCCCTCCTTCTTACACAAGGTTCCGCCCACCCGGTTTACACCATACTTATATATCTCCGTACCCTATTTAGCTATTGTTTTCTATATGAATCAATTGAACTAACTTAGGCATCGGAGGGCCTTTGGCCAACACCCCCCGAGTATGGTCCTCTTATTTGATCTATTTTGCAGGGAGAAAGAGGTGGCGAAGAAGAAAGGGGAATCTTTCCAAATCGAATATTCTCTTGGGAAAAATCACTCCCACAGACGTCTTCCTGCTTCTCCCTTAGGATGGTTGAATGAAAACTTGGAATTGCATTTGATGTTTGTGTGATTACGTCGCTTTATTGAATGGAAATAAATAGATGAAATTACATCGGATGTTGTTCTTCTTCAACTGCGGTAGAGAGGGTTTGGTCACCTACTAGTGGTCAATGGAGGTGAACGGGAGCTTCATGGGTAATAACTTAAGAGGTGATGGGCATTCTACGATCTTGGAATTTCCTTGCCTTCCAGGTATCTAGCGTATAGCTTTTTCTGCCCCCAGTTCGGCTGATCGCTTAAGAACCATCCCAATTGGATTTCATCTTCTTTGATCCATGCCTTTGTGCTATAATGAAGGCTTTTCTGAGCACAAGGTCTCCAAGTTAGAATTGTCTGACTTTGGCTCTTTTGTTGTAATAGGACATCAACTGCTACTAATAAGTTACAACTTGAACAATGACCTTTTCTCTTTCTTCCTCGAGCAGGTCGAGGGTGACCTTTATCTGCTCAAATTTCTGATTCAGGCTGCCTACCTCAATGCTCATGGATGGAATAGTGATATGAGGTAGAATGATTGCTTCAGTTCCGTGGCGAGGGGAAATGGGGTTTCGCCAGTTGATATTCTTTTGGCGGTCCGATAAGCTTACAAGACTCCAGGCAATTCATCGACCCATTTTCCTTCGGTGCCTTCCAATCTCTTCTTCGGGCAATCCAGCAAGATCTTGTTAGATGCCTCTGCTTGGCCATTACCTTGCAGATATTTATGTGTTGACATGTGTTGCTTGATGCTATATTTTGCAAAGAACGCAGTGATCTGCTGGCCAATGAACTGCAACCCGTTATGAGTGACCAACGACTGTGGGCAGCTGAATCGACAGATAATATTTTTCTAGACAAATCGCTCCACGTTGGCTTTTTTAATAGAGGATAGAGCTTCGGCCTTGATCCATTTAGTAAAATAATTTGTGGCCATAATTATCATGTCTTTCTTGGCAGGTACCAACGACATGGGTCCCACTAAGTTAATGGCATATTGCATGAATGACCATGAGCTGTTTTGTGGATGGTACATTTTGGCAGGCAAGCTAGAAACTGGCTTGTATCGTTGGCATCGATCGCATCTTTTGAGATACTCCGTGGAGTCGTGTCTCATGCTAGGTCATAAGTAGTTTATGCTTAGAGCATTCTGAGCGAGTGATCTACCCCTAAAATTATTGCCACACACGCCGTCATGGATTTTGCAGAGCATTTCAAGAGTTTGCAGATACTTGATGCAGGTGAGATGAGGGCCGGAATATGACCTTCGAATAAGCTTGTTGTGCTTCATGTAGTATCTTTCAACTTTCTGCTTGATTTTTCTTGCTTCGGACTTCTCCCTTAACAAATTTTCGTTTACCAAGTAGTCCATGATGGGGTCTTGCTAGCTGGATCCTCATTGATCTGCATCAGGTCCCGAGGCTCTTCTTCTTCGATGCTTGGCTGATCAAGGTGCTCAACCAAAATTGAACGTCTAAACGAGGTACTTAGTGCTGATCCCAGACTTGCCAACACATCTGCATGTGTGTTTTCTTCCCGAGGAATTTTTTGGATAGTGAAGGTATGGAATGCCTTCAAAAACTTTTGGACTTTTCTAGGTACTAGATCATCCTTAGGTGTTTTTCCATGTACTCCCCTAACACTTGATTTGTGATCAGCTGGGAGTCTGAGTAAATGGTTAACCTCTTGATTGACAGTTCATTTGCCGCACACAGGCCGAGCGAGCAGTGCCTCATACTCTACTTCGTTATTTGAGGCTAGAGAGCCCAATGTGGTTGCTTGCTCCAACAAGGTTCCATCTGGGGTGATTATAACAATGCTTGCTCCAGCTCCCTTGTGATTTGACGCTCCTCTATGTACAATTGCCACATGTCTTTGGGCTTGTCAAGATCAGTAGAGGAGGTCTTGTCTACTCTTGAACTTTCCTCGGGTCTTTTAACCATCTTCTCTTCTTCGGCTGATAAAGTGAGGAAGTCGTACTGACTTAATTCAATAGCCCACTTCATAAGTTGCTGAGAAGTGTGGGGACTATGAAGAATTGATCTCAAAGAAAATTATGTCATGACGATGATTCGATGAGCTTGGTAGTAGGGTCTCAACTTTCTTGCAGAAACTACAAGTGACAAAATAAGCCTCTCCATTTTTTGATTGTGAGTCTCTACATCAAGAAGGGCTTTTTTCGTGTAGAATATCGGATGTTGTGTCCCCAGCTCTTCTTTTATGAGAGTTGAGCTGACTGCTGAGTTGGACACCGCTAAGTAAATGAACAGATCTTCACCTGGTACTAGCTTTGAGAGTAAATGAGGTGAAGTGAGGTCGGTCTTCAAGTTTTGAAAAGTTACATTGCACTTTTCATCCCACTTATCTTTTTGTCTTTTCTTCAAGGCTGTGAAGAACGGCCTGCACTTGTCAGTGGATCTCGAAAGGAATTGGTTGAGAGCTGCTGCTCTTCCCGTTAGACTTTGTATCTCTTTTGTTGTGGCAAGTGAGTACATGTTGAGGATGGCCGTGATTTGATTTGGATGCGCTTTGATGCCTCTTTACGTGACTAAGTATCCCAAAAATGGGCCGAATGAGACTCCAAATGTGCACTTGCTCGGATTCAACTTCATGACTTTGTAGTAGTATGTGCCTCTTTCAATTATGAAAGAAGTCTTTGCTTTATTGTCCTCATGCATCATGATTTGATTGTAGCTGGAGTAAGTGTCCATAAAGCTTTGCAATTGATTGTCAGAAGTTGAATTTACAAGCTGATCAATTCTTGGCGAGGAAGAGTTGTATTTTAGGCACGTCTTGTTAAGGTCGGTGCAGTCCACGCACACTCTTCACTTGCCTTAGTCTTTCGTTGTGACTAGAATAACATTGGCTAGCCACTTTGAGTGGGAGACTTCTTCAATGAAACTGGCAACTAGGAGGCTTTCAATCTCGACTTCGATGATGGCAACTCGCTCAGGCTGGCTAGGTTGACACTAAATTATTTGTGGATCGATGCCTGGCATGTCAGATGGTGACCATGCTAGCACGTCTTTGTTGTTCTTAGAGGAAGGGTGTAAGCTCCACCTTCTCTTCTGGGCGTAGGTGTGAGCTGATCCGCACTTTTCCCTCTAGCTTATTAGGATCAAGGGGTACTAGTTTGATGTCTTCTTTGGGTTTCTATCCTTCTTTGAATGTCTAAGCGTTGATTATTAGTGGGGAGTAGATTTCGAGCTTTACTATTCCCGATTATTAGTGGGGAGTAGATTTCGAGCTCTACCGTTCCCATAGTGATCGTGGTTGCTCCGTTGAAGCTAGTCAGTGACTTTGGCTGACCTGTTGATCTTTGCTAGACCACCGAAAATTGTAGGATGTTGGCTGTGCTACGCTTATCTACATGAACTCGGTCGATCATGGCTTGCGCTATTTGGATGCTTACGACGAGGGCTTCATTATTTGGCTAATCAAGGGATCGTCTTCAATTGCTGGGTAGCTAGTTAAGACTTCGGAGATGATTGTGACATGTTAAATCTTCCTTTTCTTTTCCTTGCTAGTCAGCCAGGATTGTGTGGGGGCTCCTTGGCAGCGTCGCGATCTTCTATCTGCTGGATGGCCTTCTTTGCCACTCACTCCGTGCAGTGGCCTACTCTTACAAGCTCTTTGAGGTGCATCTTCCAAGATCGGCATTTGATTGTGTCATGCCCATGGTCATGCCCATGTGTTCCATGGAAGGCACAATACTTATTGGTATTTCTTTTGTCGGGATGGCCTTTCACATGTGGTAGTCTTCTCAGCCAAAACTTAGCATTCACTTGTGCCATGATTTGATGTATTAGGATAGTGAAATTCGTATACCCTTCGTCTGCTGAAGCGCCACATTAGGATGATGCTTTTCACACTCCTTCATAGTTCTTCTTGCTGGGCTTATCACCTTTGTGACCTGCCTCCTTGGGTGATGGGTCAGCTTGCTTAGCAGACTTCTTTGTAGCGATTCAATTGTCGTCCAGAGCGCATAGTGTTCGGCGGCCTTGAAGACCTTTGTTAGAGTCTGGCTGGGAGTGATAGTCAGCTCGCGATATAGGTCATGCTTAGCTAGACGACCTTTCTAGAAGGCAGAGGATGTCATTTGATAATCGCATCCAATAATTTTTGCCTTTTCTACCTTGAATCTCTTAATGTAGTCTTGGAATAACTCATCATGCTTCTTATGCAGGTTGAACAGGTGATCAGGGTTCTTCTTGATCTTCCGATAAGAAGTGTACTCCTTGGTGAAGATGAAAGCTAGCCCCTTGAAGCTGTTGATTGACTCGGATGACAGGGTATGGAACCAATCCTCGGCTGCTCCTCGTAAAGTCATTGCAAACACCTTATACATCAGCGCGTCTTCGGCCTTATGGAGAGTCATGACGCTTTTGAAGTGCTTTAGATGGCTCTCTGGATCAGAATCCTCTTTGAAGTGTGTGAAAGAGAACATTGAGAATCGCTTCAGTAGAGTTGCTTGCTTGATTTTGGTGGTGAATGATATGGATTTTACTTGGTCCACCTCCTTGTGTATGGCATCTTCGGAATCTCCTCCGATCTTTAAGTCTCAAAGTCGGTCATTCACGAGCTTCTCGACATCTTCTGCGCTCATGGCTTGTAGTTCATGTTGGTGTCCTTTATGATTCGAGCACCGTTGGTTTATCTCATCGTTGTCTCTACAGCGCAGATCTCCTCGACTGTCCCACTTACGCGACATGTTGGTGGACTGTGCATGCGAGGGAGCCTCCGTAACTTGTCGTCGTGAGCTGGCTTCTTGGGACTGAGTAGGTGGGAGTCTTTCTTTTCATATTTCATGGGGATGATTGTGAGGCTAATCTCATTGGGGCCTAGCCTTGCTTAGATGCTTCTCCGCGAGGCCTAGCCTTGCGTGAACACTTCTTCGCGGGGCCTAGGTAGGAGTGAACATCGGATCGTGAGCCCAAACTTTCGTGCACGTTGACTCTCGGACTTAATATCGATCGGAGACTCGATCTACTTCTAGTGAGGCTTGCGGATGCTTGTGACATGCCGACATGCTGAGTAGCACTATCTTGTCATTCTCCTTGTCTGCTTGCTCTTACTCGACTTGCATGAGACCTTTTGAACAGCTTCCGGGTGTATTCGTCCATCCTTCTCTCTTTGCCTTGCGGTCCAAGGCTAAGTCTCGGACCAAGTCAATCTGGTTGAGGAGCTGTCCAACCAAGTTATTTTAGTTGTCCACTCTTTGAGTCAGCTGGTCAACTCTAAGACTGAGGTCTGCTTGACATCGTGGATCGGGATGAGAGAATTGTGTGGAGCCCAATTGCACACTGGCAAGAGTTTCTTTAGAGGTGTACATGGGAGCGTACGTCGAGTGCAAAGGCAAATAATGGAATAGATGGACTTGTTCCAAGATCTGGCCGTGGATGGCTGCGACGCCTAGAAGGTTGAGGATGGCGGTTGTGCCGTGTGCCGCGGTGTCATCGTGGTGGAATGCATCGGATTCGGCAACGAAGGCTTGGGGCAGCAAGGTTGTCTCAAGCATGGGGCTGTGTAGCTACGAGGTGGCTCCAGCTGCAGTGCCATGAGGGAGGTGGCTGCTGGAGCCGCGTTGCTGCAAGGTAATGCTAGTCGCGTAGCCATGAGTGGCGTGGTGGTTGGTGCTAGAATGACACTCTTGGTGGCATGGTCGAGAGGGTGGATGGTGGCTGGAACTGTGGCGGAAGCCACGGTGTCGCTAGGGTATTGGGCTGCAACCTCGGCAGCAGAAAGCAGAGGCTATCGTGATGCCGCAGCGTCGTGGAGGCTTGGATCCATCACGGATTGGATCGTCACGATGGTCTTACTTCTCGTGCGCTTGCTTCCAACCATGGTTGTTTGGAGGACTTCGGTTGAGCGATTGAGAAGGAGGAAATAGATTCCTTTGATTCAAGAGCACGCGTTGAGTATGACTCACACTCTCAATGAAAGCACCAGAATGTTTGTGTAAATTTCTCATGAGAGAATATTCGCATGTAGATCCTTCACCCTTTGGGCTTCATTCTCTCTCTTCCTCAGTTCGTGCGAAATAAATAGGAGTAAAAGACCACACCTGAGGGGTGTTGGCCAAAGGCCCTCCGATGCCCAAGTTTGTTCAATTGGATCTTTGAGAAAAGATGCGGCAATAGCTAAAAAGGATGAAGTTTTCTATCACGAGAAGAGCCTGTGGCCAAAGCCTTGTGTGGTGGCACTTAGCCATGTGGGAGAGATGACAGAGGGAGTGGCAAGCGGCTAGAGGGTGGCCGACGACTAGAGAGAGATATTGGGGTTTTTCGTAGTTTTTTGGAATTAACTCATGTGCTGAATGCGGCTATGCATTTATAGGGCTCTAGTCATTTAGGGTTTTTCAAAGAATAATTCATATTTGGAAGGAAGATATTCTTTCCCTTAAATGGAGAGATTGAGTCAATTAGGAATTTTGATTAAGATTAAATCCCTAATTGATGATAATATCCCCAAAATAAGATAATATCCCAAATTGGTGATATTATCTTTACTTGGTGATTATATTCCCAAATAAGATAATATCCCTATTTTTGGCCTCAATTAATTAGCCAAATAAATAGGCCTAATTAATGACCTAGGTAATATTCTTCTTGTCCACGTGGCGCCTTGTGATTGGAAGCCGAAATATTGGCTCCTACAGATAACCACCTCTGAAACTTCTTTGGGACTGGAAACACCATAAAGTGAAAGAGCATTACCACTCAAATTTCAGCTTGACATTTTAGAGAAAATCACATTATCTCTAGCATCCTTCATTATCCCACAACACCAGAGGATAGTAGATCCCACCATATTCATAAACTCCACCTCCACATAAAAGAGATATAAGAAAAACAACCACCAAACTCATAAATTTCAAAAATACAGACAATAGGAGGGCAAAGGTGGAGATCTACCAAGATCAAGCCAAAATCAACCCAGAAGGCTGAGAAGCAGCCCATAAGGTAAGGGAGCAAAAGCCCAGCCTAAAACTTTGGGAGGGGTGTTTACTCATGACGGGGGGAGAGTGCCCAATTTATTAGCCGAAAGGAGATGATTCCAAGGCAAACCCCCTGGAATCAAAGAAGTTTGCAGTGAATTTGGAGGGGTTCTGGTTGGAAGGAGAGGAAGAAGAGGTTTTTGAAAAGAAGGGGATAGAAGACCCTGTAAGAATGAGTGCTTGATAATAAAAAGCACTTTAAAGAGTACTAATTTGTTATTTATTAGGCCATCTCCAACCGCGTTGGGGCTATACTCAAATTTCCACCCTCTAAAATACAACTATTCATGTATTTTCAGGACTCAAATTTTTTTTTTTCCTCCAACCTTGCAGACTCATAATTTGAGTCCGCAACTTTATTAAATTGTTTAAGAATAATTAACCCCTAATTTTTTTTTTCTTTACATTATTTTTGTTTCAACACTCATGATTTAATTTTCTAAACATTTTAACCTTAAAAAATTAAAATTCCAAAACATAATAGACTTTCACTTAAAAATAAAAACAAGTACAACACCATACGTATCCCTAATTTAGATTAATTATAAATATTATTTTGACCGTTGGATTTAAATTTGAGCCGTTGGATGTGAAATTTTACCGTTAAGATTGCCTAAAATTAATCATGATCGTTGATTTTATAGCTGTTGGAATATTTTAAAAAAAAACAGCATGTCAGATTTTTCGCACAAAGTTGCTGCCCAAATAGAAATTGTTAGCAGGCCCAACAAATTTGGTCAGCATGTGGGCTTCCAGCGAAATTAAAAAAAAAAAAAAAAAAAAGCAGATTTTGGGCCCACAAAAAATATCAGTCCAGGCAATAATTGGACTGGAATTCCACCCCAAATTTGAGATTTCTCAAATTTTCGCCCCCAAAAATACATGGGCTTGAGAAGTTTTTTGGACTCAAAACTCAAATTTTGAGTTTCCACCCCTTGGGTTGGAGATGGTCTTAGAGAGTACCAAATTATCATATGAGCAGTGGCGGAGCTAGGATTTCACATTAGAGGGGGCCTTTCACAAAAAATTTAAAAATAATTTGAATAGGAGTCCTCAAGCGCTAAACAGGTTAATAAGTTAACAATATTATTTCATACTAATTAATAATTTATCCATTTATTACAATCATAATTGTCCTGAATTTCATATTTTAACATGGTTGAATATTAATTTCATCATCTACACTATTAAAGACTCAAAATTGAATATTTTATACTTCAACAGAGAGAAGAAATGCAAAAAATTTCATAAATCCCAATATTAAGATACCCTACTTAGACATGTAAAATGGGGGAAAGGGGAATTCACAAAGCTTAAATTAATCAAAAGAGGAAGAGAAGGAGGAAAAAAAAGAAGAATTTTTACTCCAAGAAGCAAACATATAAGTAAAAATATGAGAAAATAAAATAAATGAGTGAGGACCTGGGCCCACCCTGGTCCTTAGGTGGCTCCGCCAGTGCATATGAGTATGACATTATAAACACCAATAGCTCTGCATCGATGAAATTGTTTTCATTTTATAATTTTTTATCATCTACATAATATTTTTGGAGGAAGCAGAAAAGAATGGAACATTTTTAGGAAATAATTAAGGTCATTCCATCCTTTTGGCATGGAAATCATCTGCGCAAACGCCACATTTTGAAGTATAATTTTTTTTCTTCTTAATTTTGAACAATTCATTGACTGCAGTTGACAGCCCACCCTCAATAAACAGTTGAAGATTC
This sequence comes from Prunus persica, assembly GCF_000346465.2. Classification (NCBI taxonomy): domain Eukaryota; kingdom Viridiplantae; phylum Streptophyta; class Magnoliopsida; order Rosales; family Rosaceae; genus Prunus; species Prunus persica. Next base: position 18,800,375 of record NC_034012.1, read on the forward strand.
AAAGCTTCATTTTGCTGTCTTGGACTGGCGGTTCTATTAAGGGTTCAGTAGGTGCCAATTTTTATTTATGAAGTTTTGTATTTAATGGGGGCAAGTTGTTTGATGCAAAGAAAGCCCCTTGCAAAGAGGGGGGGAGAGAATAGGTAGAATGTGTTAGTGTTACTAGTTCGTGCATTGATATGTTTAGATGATTGTATTTTTTTTCTTCTTACATTTAAGAGTCGAATGATTTTCATTATTAGTGACTTTGTAGTAATATTTTTTGCCCCAAAAAAGAAAATTCCTAGATTTATGTGAGTGAGGAAACCAATGCCAAGAGCAATTCCTTTCTTTTCAGCCCTCTATTTCGGTGTCTCACATTGAAAGCTATAGTTGCCCCCCTTTCATATTTTTTTTTTGGGTCATAGATGAGAACAATTTAAAAAGCAGACCCCTCTACTCACACTAAAAACAAGATAATACTCATTCTGAGGAATGCTCAAATAATCCATAATCCTAGCTTTTATATCATGTTCAAATAACCCATAATCTTAAAACAAAACAAAAAACAAAAAAACCCCCATAATCTTAGAGAAAGCTGCAGGAATGTTTAAATAACCCAAGTCTAATTAAGCTTTCCATTCTGACCAAAAAAACAAACACCCATAATCTTAGAGAAAGCTGCAGGATTTAAGGTATATTATTTTTAAGTTGATAATCTTCACCATTAAGAATTCATTTCAAGCACAATCTAGTACGTGACTTGACTTATAAGTGAAATCTTTGTCTAGAACTTGTGGTGCTTTGATACTCTTTTGTGATTGTTTTGTATCTTATTTAACTACTAAATATTAGTGAAGAAAAAACAAAATCCAAGGTAATTAGATGATGATCAGGGGTGTCTTGGAGAAATAGCAATTGGCATGAAAACCAAATACAAAAGACAAGAGTATCAGCATGACAACAAAATTATGCACAAAATTCTCACAAAAAACCACACATAGAATAACCCTTGAAAGACACATTTTTGACCCTAGAAGTGAATTGAGTGTGTTGAAAGGGAGATTATTTAGGTTTTTAAAATCTTTGAAGATTCCTGGCAAAAATAGAAAATAAAAAAAAGAATCTTGGAAGATTAGTTTGGAAGATGGGAAATAATGCTTGATATAAATGAATGACTGAGTGAGGCTCTCCCTCAATTCAGGAGTGAGAACCTCAACACTCAATCTACCCTCCTAAAACTAACCATCCTATTGATCAGAAGCAGCTGCTGCCTATCTCTTTACGTCTCTCACTCTGAAATCTCAAATATATCTCTCATTTTCAACCTCTCATGGAAAACCCAGATGATTTCTCCTCCTATGTGAGTGCCCCAAATAGCCCTGCTCAATGCAGCCCTGGAAATAATTTGTTCTTCTGTAGTGCCCCGGGCAGTCCTAGGAAAAGAACAATATCAAACACTCCATATGATGCATGTTACAGTGATCATGAGTACATGACACCACCAATGACACCCTATCAAGATGCCAATTCCGATCTCGATGACTTTGAATTCGAAACCAGTCGCAGTTTCAATCTTGATGTGTTTGATAATGTGAAAAGTCAGCAGAAGGCTTCGTTGGACCGGAAACAGCAAGAACAAATTAGGCAACAAAGGCAGTGCAAGGAGTCCCTTCCGATGACCATGTCATTTGCTGATGAGCTTTTCTGTGATGGAAAAGTGATGCCACTTGCACCTCCGGCACTCAAACTTCCACCACGTCTTCATCAGAAAAGGAGTGGCAGCCAGAGCCCCATGCCATCTTCCCCAAGGTCTCCCAGTTTTGTTTCGAATTTGCCATTTTCGTACAGGAGGTTGTGGAATGATGACTTTGATCCATTCATGGTGGCATTGGAGCATGTCAGGGAGGAGAAAAGGAGAGGGAAAGAAAAGACAGACGATCATAACATGGTGGGCTTGAATGACCAACAGAACAAGCAAACTGGCCTGCTAACACCAATTCACTCACCTTCTGCAAACTCTGCAGGTCAGCTGGAACCAAGGAAACAAGTTGGGCAAAGTCAAAAGAGGCTGGCTCTTCCCAAAGGACTAGAATTTGCAAGACAAGTTAGACTTATCCAAAATGGTTATAATGAGAGATTTAGTGAACTCAATATGGCAAGACCTGTCTGCAGAGTAGAAGAGACACCTAAGAATAAGATTTTTCAAGGGAGTGGAGATCAAAGGAACATAAGTGCTCCTTGTACAAAGGAAACCAAGGGGCAGAAAATCAAAGGGCTTTCACTGAGTGCTTCTTTCGGGAAAGTAGATGATGACAAGAAGAAGCAAAGAGATCAAAGTTCAGCAATATTGAGCAGAAAGCCAACATTTCTAAGGAGACTAATCTCTAAGTCTGGGGGATCAGCCCACTGCAGTGGGGAGAAAAGGGTATCTGATCAACTCGCCAAGACGACATTTGTACATTTCAGGCCAAGGCTCTTACTTTGCATGGGTTATAAGGCAAGGTATGCTAAGTGAACCAGACATTGCCATATCTATAAAAGTTGTGCTAATTTTAGCTTCTAAATTGATTGTAGAACTGCCAAAAGGGATGAAAAATTTATTATTGTGGTTTATATATTGTTTGCTTGTAATTGTTTTATAGGAATTAATATCTCAATTAATTTGTGCAAATCTTTTTTTTTTATTTTTATAATTAATTTTTTTAACCTTCTGTCTTTATTGAAGCAGCTACTTGTGTTAGGTTGCTCACAACTGTTATAATTTGTAGTTTTCATGCGCTCCCAAACATGAAGTAGACTGCAGAACTATCTTAATGATCCTATTGTTGAACATTAAATTAACACTTAAATGCAAATCAAAAGGGAAAATGTTTTCCAAGGGAACTATAGTAAAATTATGAGGTGAGTTTCACTATGGCTTTCCAAATAATCAATAGGTTTATCTCCACAATCAAGACCTACATTATTTTTTTCCCCTACTAATCGTGTATCTTAGAACTTCAAATTGATTTACTGAAAGCGTTATTCATTCATTAATAATTGGTAATTTTTTGTTTTTGTTACGGTACATATCCTAAACTAGGAAAAACTAGACCAGAACTAAAGGAGGCCTATAAAATAAGCAAAATGAGGTGTATAAACAGAAGAACCAAATCATCTA
>NC_034012.1:19162507-19312647 GCF_000346465.2 Prunus persica
CCTTTTATTTGATCTTGTCATGAACCCCTTTAACAAAACAACCTAATATCATTCAATGAATTTACAAGGGGAAGATAGGGTTTGTACTTACAGGTTGGACGAGCTCACAGATTTGACGGAGCCTGGAGAGTGCAACTTTTAATTAGAGCAGAAGTGAGAGAGCGAAATGTTATGTCGCGCGAAATCTGAAAATTTTAGGTTTCAGGGTTCGAAGTATAAGAATAAGAGCCAAATCTAAAAAAATTTAGGTCGCGCGAAAATTTTTAGAGCTCGCGCGTTTTAAAACGTCGAAAGAAAAACCAAGGCGAAAGTTCTACAAATACCGACGTAAATTTAATATTCCACGACGGAAACTTCATTTTTCGAATTAAGAACGTAAGGCCGTTCATTTTGAAGCTTCATTTTTCGGATTAATTTTAAATTTATTTTGAATTTTTTATATAACGACGACTGAAAAACCACGTCGGTGTTAAGAAATTAAAGACGTTGTAAATTATATAAACCGACTTACATATTAAAATGACGTCGTTTAAAGCGTAAACCATGTCGTATGTTTTTCTGTACGACGTAAAATATGTATTCCACGACGCAACCACCGTCGTTAAAAATTAATACCCTAAACCCATAAAACTAAATTATACAATTTAAAAAATTAAGTTTATAAAAGGTTTTATGGTTTTAAAGCCTAAAATATACCCTAGACTACCCAAAAATTATACTTTAAAAATAAACCCCAATAAATAACAACCCTAATCTCTAAACCCTAGACTCTAAACCCTAAACCATAAAACTAGAAGTGATTTTATGACTCATCAAAACAATTTTGTTTTGGATGGTCATTTTAAATTTTTATTATTCAAAATGAATTTTTTCAAGGTTTATGTGGAAGAAAATATATCAATGACTTCATAGGAGTTGACTTTTCAATTTTCTGATTTATTTTATATTTATTTTGAATATTTTGATATAAAAATAATAAAATATTCTTACCACAACAAGAAACCACGTCGTGGTTAATAAATTGTAGACGTTGTAAATTATAATAGACTACTAAGTCGTTAAAATGACGTCGTTAAAATGAGAAACCATGGCGGCTATTTAACTATACGACGTAAAATATATATTCCACGATTTAACCACTGTCGTTACATAAACGTCGTCGATGATACCCTGAACCCTAAAGAAATTGAAGATATTGTAAACCATTAACGACTTAATTGTTCAAAGAACGTCGTCTAACTATGTTTTTACGTCGTATTTGTTTAAAACACGCAACAACAAAATACGACGGTTATTGACTTTATTAGGTCGTTGGAAAAGTATTACACGTCGGTTAAGCAATTTGTATGTTTGTTTTTTTTTTAATTTAAGAAAACCTCAACAAATTTTTACATTACATATTATAGAGAAAATTGGTACATTATACATAAATATCAAGTGTTCAATAATTGCCCTGTTTAATAATTTGGAAAACAAACTCTGCCCATTCATTCCGGACTTCATCAATGGCTTCTTGGGGGTATGAAGCTTCCTGGTTTCCCTTGGCATACTGCATAAACAATGACTATTAGGGTTTATAAATAAAAAGAAATTCAATCACAGACGACGATATTTTTCATAACCGACGTAGTATATCCATTCAACGACGTTAATTTTACACGACCGTCGTTGATAATACAAAAAACGACGTGAAATGTATGAAGGTAATTTCTTCTTACCTTATTCTCAAACCCCAAGGAAGGATCCATGATGATGTCCCTCATGAAGCGCATTACATAATACCCGCATTCGACATTGCTGGGTTGCTTTGGTGTGCCTGAGAGAGTTTTCCAAATTACATTTTTACGTCCTGCTCGGGCTATGTGGGTATTATATATTTTTAAAGCACTGTTCACGATGTTTTTCGCCTCTTCGTCGACCACACGATGACCTGACAGAGGATCCAGAAAATAGACGGTCTCCTTCTTTGCTCTTACAATCAGCAAGATCCAATGACGGCTGCACAAAATTAATATAAAAACGACGGTTATTTACAAAAACGACGTATTATAGTATTTCACACGACGAAATAAAGTAGATAACGACGACATTATATATTTATCACGACGATAAATAAATACCGACGTGGTTAGTAGTTTCAAACGACTAAATAAAATAAAACACCGACGTGGTTAGTTTATAAGCTGTCATTTATTGAAAATCATAAAAACAAAATCCTAAGGAGACTAACCCTGGATTGTAAGGCATCATGAAAATCTGTTCACCGTCTGTCTTCTGAAGTCGAGCTGCTACCAGTCGTGATCTTTCAGTTATTGTGCCAGAGTTGGCACTAACTGTAGCAGGGTCGATAAAGCCAACCATACTGCACATATTGGCTTTTTTCAAAACATCGTGTAAGTACCTAAACAAATAAAATAATATAAACAAGTCAGCACACAAAACACGACGGTTATGTATAAAAACACGACGTATTATAATATTTCAAACGACGTACTGAAATAGATGAGGACGTTATAATATATTTATCACGACGGTTGTTAGTTAAGACGACGTGGTTAGTTAGTTAAGACGACGCAATATATAAACCAACGAGTTATTATTTTAGAAGTACTAACCTCATATATACAGCCAATACAGTAGCTCCAATTTCTTCCATGCCTGCAAATTGTGTAATATCTTCAGGCAGGAGGAAGGTATCGCGCTCACCACCAAACACCTCCTTATCAATTGTAAATTGGACTGTCTTATCCTCAGGCAGGAGTGTCGTTTCCACAAAACGACAAAGGGTTTTTAAAGAAGATGGCGCCTCCATTTTTGAATAAGCACCAACTTCAATAACCTGTTTAAAGAAATAAAAAAAATGACGTGGTAATTCAATAAAGACGACGGTTTAAGGAATAAAACGTCGTTTGAAAAGTATTTACACGACGGTGAAAAAATGGTCGTGGTAATTTAATAAAGACGACGGTTTTATGAATAAAGAGTCGTCTGAAACCATTTAAACGACGGTGAAAAAACCGTCGTTTAAATATTTTATTACGTCTTAAAAAAATTCCGCCGTCTAAGTTGTAAACAAACGACGGATTAAATAAAAATATCGACGTCTGAAATTTTGAAAAACAAATAAAAAAGGCAAAGTTATGTTAACATACCTTGTCGTCATGCTTTTCTTCATCTTCTTTCTCCTTTTCTTCTTCCTTCTCTTCATCTCTTTTTTCTTCTTCCTTCTCTTCATATCTTTTTTCTTCTTCCTTCTCTTCATCTCTCTTTTCTTCTTCATTCTCTTCATCTGGCTGATGTTTCCCCATTTTGGCAGTATCATCCTCCAAATGTAGGGATCTCACATCACCTCCAGAGCAGCTAGCTTTGTCAGACATTGGATTTTTGGGGCTTTGGCTAATTCTTGCTTTAAGCATGCTTGGATCAAAATTGGGAATTAATTGGGAAAGCTGACTCAGGAAATGCTCCCTCTCAGCCTCTACCAATTGTTTTGTCCTAGCCTCCATCCTTAAGGCCTCTTCCCTTGCCTTAGCCTCCATCTTTTTAGTCTCTTCTTGAAGGAGAACTCTTAAACTCTCCTTCAAACGGTCGTCAAAGCTCACCCTCTGTGGTTTGGGCAAATTGAAATATTGTCTTGGGGAAACACCAGCACCAACTCCCCTCACCCTGCCTGGATGCTCGGGGCCCAAAGCCATGGTCAGCACATCATTGCTGCCATCTACTCTGACTTTGCCTTCCGAGACTTGTTTCTGCAATTCATCCTAAAACAAAGATAAACAAAAAAACACACGACGGTTATTTATGTACAAACGACGTATTATATAATTTCACACGATGCAATAACATATAAAACGACGTTATTATAACTTATCACGACGGTAGTTATACCGACGTGGTTATTTATTTAAAACGACGAAATGAATAAACAACCGACGTCTTATGCTATAATTAAAGAAAACAGAGTAGTGATTCCTATTTAGACCGTTAACGACGTTTTTACAAAATTTTCGACGTGGTAATATCATTTACACGACGCGAGAATGAACCACCGACGTCGTATGCTATAATAACAGAAAACAGAGTAGTGATTCCTATTTAGACCGTTAACGACGTTTTTAAAAACTTTTCGACGTGGTAATATCATTCACACGACGAAAAATATAACATACGACGTAATAAGAATAATTCACAGTTTAATAAAAATTTAAAACAGAGTGAGTAGGCTTACAATTAATTTTGCCTTCTCTGCCACCTTTGGATCAGGGATGTTACCATGTTTGTCCTGTCTAGCTCTCTTCCATAAGGTAGATCGATCAATTTCTACCCCAGGCATGGTTTCCTCCAATTGATCCTCCAATCCAGCATATCCTTTTCGAGACAATCGATGATTGTACTCGAGTTTCTCCCTAATCTGTGAATGTTGAGAATGCACAGACTGAAAATCTTTGGATAGCCTTGAAGCTACAAAGGCATCCCATTGTGCTTTCTCTATGAATTTATATGTTTCAGGGGGTTGGCTTAATTTCTCCCTGTCATTGGTGTATGGAAGGATATAATGCCTCGTTAGTGTAGACTTGAAATCCTTCCATTTTTTGGCAGCAGATGATAAAACAGAGGTCTTGCCCCCTTGGCCTACGACAAAAGCCATGTCAACTGCTTCCCAAATCTGCTCCTTTATATCCTTTGGGATTTGGGACCATTTCTTGTCCACAAGTGGGATCCTGGAGCGTGCCAAGACACCAATATACGACTGCATCTCAATATGTGCTTGGCCAACACCTTTCCCCCTTTTATTGTACTCAACAATTGGCCTCAGTTTCTGAAGCTTTCTCTTCACAACACGAGGCATTGTGCTCATACCTCGACCAGTCTTTGAATCATCAGAGATTGTTGTCTGGCTGGTTGGTTCTGTCTCAGCAGATGATGAAGCAAACTTCATCTTCTTCGAAGACTTCATCTCCTTCGAAGACTTGTCTTGGGGAGCTACCACTCCAAGCTTCTTGGAGCCAGAATCCTTAGTTTGTTGTTGAGAAACCATTTTAACAGACAAAACTGCAAGTGAAAATATTTCAGGAAAACATTAAGAACACAAACGACGGTATTAAAAAAATACGACGTATGATATGATTTTAGACGACGCAATGAAATAATCTCAGACGTAATAAATGTTTAAAACCATTATTTATATAACGTCGTGGTAAATATGTTCACACGACGTCAATAGTAATACACCGTCGTGGTAAAACTATTATTTATATAACGTCGTGGTATTTATGTTCATACGACGTCAATAGTAATACACCGTCGTGGTATGAACATTCACACGACGTAAAACAATAAGATATTTTTCGTCTATATTAGATACCAACCCTAGTTTCTTTTTCTTTATATTTTATCAAATAAGGGAAAAACAAAAACCATTGTTCAGAGAAATCAAACCTGCAATTAAACAAGCATATAAAAAAAGACTATTATTTTAAAAACAACTTTGTCAATTTTCAGACGACGCTAGAACAACTGACGAACCGTCGTGGTCTACCGTCGTCTTATTTAGTTGAGGTAGTTGTCTTCAAAGTTGGAAACTTTCCCTCTTTGTCTGTATATTTTATCAAACTTGGAAAGAAGTAAAATGATTTTGGCCAGAAAAAAGGTAAAAAGATTTTTCAAACAAAAAACGTATGAGCATGCAAAACAGTAACCAAAATAGTGAAAATGAAAGCTTACCTTTTGCGTGCAATGAAAGCAAGAGGAAGATGATCGATGTTTAAGTTCAGAGACGACGAAGAAGACGAGAGGAAGACGATGAGAAACTCTGACAATGCTCTGACAAGGAAAAAAGACGAAAAGGTTTCTCTGGGAGATTGAAATTTTTAATCGGGTTTGGAAACAGTGCATGTGTAAGTCGAAAAGTTGCTCACATATAAAACCATTTCAAAAAAATAATACGGCGGTTACATTTAACTACGTCGTTTTTAACTAAAACGACGCAATATTTTTAGTTCGACGTGGAATATAATACGGCGTTAGGTTAAATAATACGGCGGTTACATAAAAAGACGACGTATAAAGTACAAAATACGACGGTAAATTTAACTTCGGACGTGGTAAATAAATACGACAGTAGTGTTGTAGGTACCGTCGTAGTAAACTCAAAAATTAAAGTACATAAGTAATAACTCGCGTCATGGTAGATTATTTAAGACGTCGGGATTATTAATGTACCGACGTGGAGTTTTTTAATATACGTCGGTAATAACGACGTTGATTTTACAATTTAAACGGCGGTTTTTTGGTAAGGACCGCCGTTGTTTTTAAAAATTTATTCTATAAATTTGTCGCTTTCATTCATTTTCGCGGTTTACATTTAGGGTTCCAAGTTCTTCCTCTCTCAGAGACACTGTCTCTCACATCTCAAAGACAATAATTTGGATGTCTTTCTCAAAGAGAAATTGAGCTTACATGCTAGTTGACAAGAAGAAGCTTGTCAACTAGCCTTCTCACTTCCTTGATCAAGCCTGATAGGACACTTAGTGCTTCTGAATACTCCTTGCTTTCCATCAAAAGAGATGCAAGCCTGGCCTCCACTCGCTGTCGAAGGAAAGTTCGCTTCTCAGGGAAATCTGAAGATCAGATGTGCCTGATCCTCTGCTTGATTTTTTTGACTAAGAAGATCCGTCAGATTTGTGATAGCCTCTTCCTTTATCCGTAGAGCTTCAAGAATGCGATAAAGAATAGAAATGGCTTCAGATGGCCTCTAAAGCATGAGCAATCGAATCAGTAGTTGCTGGGAGATATGATGAAGACATTGTCAATGCTTTTCTCGTCGTCTATATTAAGGTAAGATGGCGGTAGATTTATAATTACCGACGTAGATTATTTTGTTAAACGTCGTTAAGTGTAATACAACCGACGTGGATTTTATTTTTAAATTATAAATAGAGTTTTTTTTCCAGAATTCTTTCAGTTTTAGTTTTCAATTACAAAGCATGATAAATAGATTTTTCTTTCCAGAGGAAATTTAAAATGAGGGAAATTAATGTTCTAGAATTTGTAAACTAACACGACGCAATATTACTAACCCGAGGAAATTATAAATAGATTTTGCTTTCCTGAAGAAATTTTAAATTAATTCAGTTTGAAACAAAACGACGGTTTTTTGTTATGCCGTCGTTTTTAACTAACACGACAGATTTAAATAAAATAAGAATATAAAAACAACGACTGTTTTTGTACTATTGTCGTCGTTTTTCGTCGTCTTAAGTAAGACTAAGACGACGTAATATATTTGTTGAGCGACGTTGATTTGTTTTTAAACGTCGTTAGGTATAATATAACCGTCGTTGAAAATTGTCTATCTGATTGCAAATTTGCAACGACGTTGATCAACTTCCAAAAAATTGTCTCTCTGATTGCAAATCTGTGTCATCTGTTAAGATTATGATGTGGAACAGAGTTCCATCTGGTAAGATTTCGTAACCCTTGGGATCTCAGACAAATCTGATTATGTCGGCGGTTTTCTATATAAACCGTCGTGGTTATTTCAATTCTTGTCATTAAGTAGATCTACCGACGTAGGATAAGAAAATCAAAGATAAAAATTGTTAACAAAAATTCTTATTAAGACGACGGTTTAAATTAAAGGTACGACGTATAAAATGAATAAATACGACGTTAAATTTTATAGTACGATTTAAAGATAACGTCGTAGAACTATACGAGAATGACGTCGATATATTTATATTTTCCGTCGTTGTAAATTAATTTAATACGGCGATATTTTGTATTTTAAAGCCGTGGATTTGTTTATTATTATACGGCGTCTTATACGAAAACCTCGTCGTGTTATTTTATGAGTAAAAACGGCGGTTTTTTTTGAAATCGTCGTCTTTACTTTCTACGTCGGTCGATTCATAACTTCTGCCGTTCTTTGTTGGCTTTGATTTTACACTGCGGAAATCTGTTTCAAATAGACGTCGGTTGTTTAATTAGGTACGTCGTTGTTTTTGAACAGCCATTTGAATCTCCATTTTTTAGTTGTCTAAGGTGGTATTACACGACGGTGTTTTTAGAACCGTCGTCTTTTCAAAAACCACGACGGTTTTCACTTAGACCGTCGTTGTTTTCTGGTCGTCTTTTTCACTTTTTGTAGTAGTGAAGTCCGGTATGCACTCGAAGAATACGGCTGTTTCGTGGCGTTTTATGATAAAGTTTCTGCAGAACTTCTAGACAAAATCTTTGGCCAGACCAAAGATCTGTTTGAGGTTCCAATTGAAAGCAAAATAAAGAACACAAGTGAGGAACCATATCGTGGGTATATTGGGCCAAACCCTCTCATGCCTCTCTATGAAGGCTTGGCCATCGACAATTTCACGTCCCCACAAGATACTCATAAATTCAGACAACTTATGTGGCCCGATGGCAAGAACAACTTCTGGTAATTCCCCTTTTTATACTATTAAATGTTAAAGGGTAATATTCTCTTGCCATACTTATATTCTATAGGGCTAACGACAAAACACACCCTTGATGTTCAGGGTCATTTTCAATATGGCTCCCGGCTTTCAATTTCATCAATTTACACCCTATGATTTTCACATATGACCAATTTACACCTTCCGTGCCGAATTCTTACTCGAAATTGGTTTAAATTTACACTCCAACATATGCATTTGTTTGACAACTTAAATCTCGAAATATCGTTACTCATTTAACAAAATCCTTAAATTTTTTATAACACGTACTTAATTTCTATTTTCTTGTTTTGGACAGTGAGATCATAGATTCATATGCCGAGTTATTAGCAGGCTTGGAGCACACAGTGGAACAAATGCTGTTTGAAAGCTTTGAGGCAGCAAAGCAGTACGAGTCTGTTGCTAGCTACAACAGTCAACTTCTTAGGTTCCTCAAATATAACACACTAAAGGAAACTGATGCCACCTTAAGGTTTGCGAGCCATACAGACAAGAACTTTGCCACCATTGTTGTTCAGCACGATGTTGGTGGGTTGGAGGTCCAAACAAAGGAAGGTGATTGGATTAGCATTGAGTCGGCACCTTCACAGTTCTTGTTCATGGCCGGTGATGGATTGCAGGTGGGTCCCATACATATACGTATTCGTGCTTGTTGATAAATATACAAGGACAATTTTCTAAACCTTAAACAAAATTTTGCTCATCATACCACGATATAATATTTTCTTTTTGGACTTGGTTTAATTAGGTATGGAGTAATGACAGAATACAAGCTTGCCACCATCGAGTGAAGGATTGGGGACAAGATAAGATACTCACTTGGGATGTTTACATTCAACAATGGGGTGTTGCAAGTACCGCAAGAACTAGTGGATGACAGCCACCCACTGCTCTACAACCCATTTGATAGTCGAGGGTTTATAAGGTTTTATACAACGGCTGAGGCCAAAAAAGCGAAGTCTCCTATCAAGGCCTATTGCGGTGTTGGACTTGAAAATTAGCAAATTCTACAGGTTAAAGTTGCGGTATCGTGAAATAAATGTATGTGGAATTTGGTGGTTTCTTCCTTTCCAAGGAGAATACTCCAAAGGCAATGCTGTAATTATATGCTTACGGAATTCAACTTTGATTTTCTTCAACTATGAGAAATATTGTATTGTAAACTTAACGGCAGCTCTAAGATTTTAGGAGTCCTGTGCAAAAACAACAAGGGATTCTCCTAAAATATTTAAAGTCTTGAACGAAAAATTATAAAAAGATCGAACTATATAATGAAAATCTTGTGATCATTAAATTACTAATAATCATTAAACAAGAAAAAAAAAAACAATAATATACAAAATATGTCAACAACAAATAATCAATGATTGTTCTTGCATTTTCCGCTCCACTCAACCTCAAGTAACCACTTCGTCTTGTGTAGACTAAAGCTTCACTTGAAAATTGTTCTTCTTGCATTTTTAGCTGCAAAATCATTAGCTAAATGTTCACAATCAATTTCTTGTAGGAGTTCATTTTCAATTGAAATCAATGCTAGCCCATTTAATTTCTTGCGACATGGTTGATCGCAGGTAAGTCTTCAATAATTTTAGTTTTGAAAAACTCCTTTCGGTAGATGCAACTGTAACAGGCACAGTTAATAACGCTTTATATGCAATGATTGCAGTTGGGAAACAATTCAACCTTTTTATAAAATTTAATATATCAATAGCTGGCATTTTTTTCTTTCGATAAAAGCTCTCGTAGGAATTTCAATTCTGCACACAATTCATCCCCATCGATATCAGAAAGTTCACCATTTCTGAGAATGGTTTCAAGATTACTGTTTACCTGTTTTGATGTAGTTCTTGTGGTGGTAGGGTAAAGTTCCACATTGACCTAAAAACCATTGGTGGTAAACAAGTCAACTTTCTTTTGTGTGCAAGCGTGCCACTTTTTACGATTAAAAACCCTAACAGACTGTGGAACATAATAACTTGCGTCCCAAGCTATTGACTTTGATCAAGTGATTGTGAATTTGAGTGAGGAATATCTTCTAAGAAAGTTCTTTTCTTGCTTCAGACAGGTGAGGACTTTATAATTTTCCACAGTAAAAACTTGTAAGTTTAGCCAAAATAAGTGTTTGAAAATAAAATAAACAAGTTCAAAGAGAACTGCTTATTATACATTTCAACAAAAAGAAACTACCAAGTCTGGAAAGACATCTGAACATTGGGCTTTGATTTCTGCTTAGATTGTTGTCTGTAACTCAGGCTGGACTGGATGTATCTTTCCAGGAATTGCACGTCAGCACCTTCAACTAATAGAGATTAGCTGAAAATTGATACTAATGTTGAGATTGGCAGAGCTATATTTGAGCCATGGAGGGGCTTGTCGAGTGGGTAGAACTGAGATTTCTCGGATCTGGATTGGATTGGAAGTGGCTGGATTGATAGTTGCTGGTCTAGAATTGCACTTCAGTTAACAAGACTAGACCCAAATTCCACTTTGGAATCCATGTTAAACCCTGTGTGAGTCCAACACCTGGTAGGTGTGGAGATGAATTTGCCCTTTGTGAGTTGAGACCACATATCGTAGTTCTTCTCGGTGAGGGTAATTTCGGCATGGAACTTTGCGTTGTCAGATTGAACAACGACGGAAGTAGTATTAGAAGCGGCAGCAGATTCGTCATCCTTAGACATCGCAAGAAACTAGGAGTTTCAATAAGAATGAAGATGAGAGGTGATGCAAAGCGGTTGGGCTAGGAGCCAAGGAGGCGAGTCGGCTGGGCGATGCTACTGTGATGTAGGAGGTGTCAAACGAGCTGTGCCGGGCTGGCCGATCCTATTTAAACTCGTGCTTTTAACGTTTTTGTGTCGAGCCGGGCTGACCCATTTAATTTATCGGGCCGTGCTGTACCGTGCCGGCATATTTAGTAAAATCATTGATCCCGGCCCGGCCCAAAGCCCATGTCCATATTGAAACGGGCCGGGTCAGGCTCGTGCCATACTCGGGCCCAAGAACCAATCCATTCAATTTGAATTTTTTTCACTTGATTTTTTTTCCACTAGATAATTCAAATTATAAACATTAAAAATATAATTAGAGGCAAGAAATGATGAACTATTTGAAAACATTAATCAATCAAACATCCAAACAATATGAAATGGCGGAGGGCAAAAAGTGTCTAACTCTATAAAGTCCACTTCAACTTTTCATCTTTAAACAACTTATTATTTTATATGTGAAAAAATGTCTTCCTTTGATTATAAGAGAAGCGTATATGTCATATGTACTGATTAGATATCAAGTCCAATGTTGTTTAATTAATTTGTAGTTGATATGTTTAATTAATTAAGGACCCAAGTAATTTCCCTAAAATGAAAGACATCAAATATATGTTTATGATTGAAAAAAAAACATATAAACAATGACATTAGATGTCAAATTATTGCATTTTGACTTTTGAGAAAGAAAAAAATGTTAAGTGGGCCGTGCTTAGGCCGTGCTTGAAGCGTGCTTGGGCTCGTGCCGTGCTTGAAGCTGGTTAGGGCCAAGCCGAGCACGGCCCATTAATATTTGTGCTCATGCCGTGCCGTGCCTCATTTAAACAGATTGGGCTCGTGCCGTGGTAGACCAGCCCGTCCTATTTGACGCCTCTATGCTGAATTCAGCAAGGGCAGTGGCTTCTTCAAGTCGACTTTGTGGGATGCTGCAACGTTGGGTAAGTGCGGAGGCAGAGCATTGAGTTCGTGCAGTGGCAACGTGGAGGATTCACGTAAGGGTTTTTCCTTTTTTATTTTTATTTTTTTATAACCTGGCTCGGTGCCAAGAAGAATAATACTATTTGGTTTAATATTGTTGTGTGTTGTTCATCTCACAAAGAGGGATATATGTACACGAAGGGCAACAATCCTAATCCCAATATTACTGGGAGTAAATATAGGACTATACTAGGAAACCTAATATTACAAGGAATTACTTAAAATATAATACAAAAGTCAACAAACCCACCATTGGGAAAAACTGGGGGTCATCAACCAACCAAGCAATCCACTAAGAAATAAGAATAGTTACAGAAAATACCAGGCACAAGCTTAAGGATCCTAGATCTATTAAGGACCAGCTATACCTTTCCAAGCTATCTTCTTCTCTCAGCCATGGTGCTTGCAACTAGTCTTTCATGATGATGGCAACTTCCTTCTTCAGCTAGTTCACCTCATGGCACAAAAAGCACATCACAACTTGAAAGATGGAATGATGAAATGTAGATTCTAAAAAGAGAATCAACTTTCTTAAGAAACCATTCTTCAAGAAAATCAATCCAAGAACCTGAAATCTAAATCTAGAATGATGTTACAATTTATAGAACAACTAGATGTAGATTTGATGCACAATAGCAAATTTAAAAAATGATATTTTAGAAACTTCACAATGCACACTCACAGACTTCACCAGAGAAAGAGTAGAGAAAGGAAAACCTCACAAAACTTTCCCAAACTGCAAAAGATCTAAGTGAAGTGACGGCTTCTCAAAAACTTTGCCTCCTTATACTAAGAAGGACAATGGAGCTCGTTTGGTACAAGGGATTGGCTTGGACTAGATTGGCCAAACTTTATTCTCATGTTTGTTTTACATGGTTCTAATCTTAAATGGGATTAACTAATATTGGGCCCACCAAAAACACCTACTTAGGTGTTCTTACGGAAGCCTGTGTGAAAAGGGCAGACAAATTGTCCCGAGCCCTTCGCTAGTGACATCGCATCGCAGTGCCCTTCTCCCTCAACAAGCAATGTAGCCTGCAACCAACCACAAAAAACAACCAAGAGCCAGTAGACCCACCCACCACCACTGCTTTCTCTCTCCACCAGTCGCGACACAGATTCACCATATCCACCATGGCCACTACATCATCGTCCCAAGCCATAACCAGTTCAAAATTCAAAGGAAAAAAAACACCACATAAAACCACTGCATCAACGTCCCAATCTTCCCCCACCCCCAGCAACATTGATGTTCCCCTCTCCCTTAACTCCTTCTCTACCCCTTTGCAAATCCCAAAAAAAAAAAAAAAAAAAAATTACAGAACAAAAAAGAACATTAATGGTTTCAATTTTGGCTAAGAAAAGAAAGAAACATGAGTTTTTTGGTGTTTGGGGAAGGGATGTTGTGAGATGATGCCGAATTGACTTGGGTTCTTTGCTTGTTTTTTGTCTGAAAATTTTCGAAGAGAAAAAGAGGAGAAGGGAAGACATAATAGAAGAGCAAGAAGAGAAAATTTTCAAAAAATAAATAAAGAGAAAAGTAGACAAAAGAAGAGGAGAAAGGATAGAGAAGAAGAAGATGAAATAGATGCAGAGAATAAGAAGATGAAAGAGATGTAGAGAGGAAGAAGAAGAAAGAGAATCAGAGAGAAAGAAGAGGAAGAAGAGGAAAGAGAGAGAGAGAAGAAAAGTAAAAAATAAATAAATAAATAAAAACTTACTTTTCACAACAAATTTTTTTATTTTATTTTAAATTTAGTCCTAGTCCAATCAAACATACACCAAATACAATACAAGTGCTATCCAACTTATGACATGCCAAGCCAATCCAAGACAGTCCCAATATTTAGTCCAGTCCATAACAATCCGCCGTACCAAACGACCCCGACAGCCTTAAAATTCCTTGACGTTCTCTGCAAATGATTGGCTACCTAATAGGGTAAAAATAATTTGGGCAGAGGAGCAATAGCTGGCAGAAAAGAAACAAAATTG
Organism: Prunus persica; assembly: GCF_000346465.2. Taxonomy (NCBI): domain Eukaryota; kingdom Viridiplantae; phylum Streptophyta; class Magnoliopsida; order Rosales; family Rosaceae; genus Prunus; species Prunus persica. The sequence goes on from NC_034012.1 coordinate 19,176,714, forward strand.
TACACATCGGTTGACTAGTCAATCTTCTTATCATTTAAAAAAGAAATGCAAAAATGCAATGCAATGCTTGATTTTTACCTCCAACATTCTTGAGACCTTTTGAGAGAAAACCTTGATTGTCTGTTGATCTTGCAAAATGCTTCTTGAATTTAGCAGCCTCATTCTAGTCTAGGACCATTGAGCAAGTCTATTACAAGAAGGACTACACGTGTCAAGGAAAGCTAAAAACCAATTAGTTAAACATAACCTAACAAAGGTAATGAAATATCCTTAAAAGTTACATCAGTATTACCCAATTCATGTGTTAGTTAAAGATCGTGTAGTGTGAGTACAGTGCAACACTATGTATATGTGTGGTTGCAAGTAGTGTTTATGCAGATGGGAGATTCAATGTATTCTCGCTTCTGTTTGTCGAAAAGTGACAAAAAGTGGATTTCTAAAGAGAAAGAGTCTTGGAAGTCAGTGGATGGCTTGAAAATTCTGAGAAAGCAAAAGAAATGTGATTGTGTTGTGATGTATTGTATTGAGATTACCATGGTAATACATGGATTGTATGATGCTCTAAATAAGTGGATGTGTGATGTTGATTATGTGAAAAGATACATATGTTACTTGTTGTGGTTTACTCATATGAGCTGTAAAAAGCTTACCGGGTTTGTAAATGATGACCCGGTACACTATTCGATGGTGTAGGGGTTAACTCTGTAGGTGAGGGAAATCAAGGATAGGAGCAAGAGGCTTCTTGTACAGTTTTGGTAGGTGTGTTTTGTTTCCACTATTGTAATAAACTATGAAGAAGCAATTATGTAGTAGGTAGTTTCAATTTGTTATGTAATGTTGTAAAGTAATATACAACTTTGAAGTGAGTCTGTATTAACATTGTGAGTTCGGAATTGTTGAGTGCTGAAAAAGAAGTAAAAATGTTGTGGTGCATTTTTGTGCATTCCGAGCTTCACTTCTTGTATGTGTAGTTTGTTAACTAAGCAGGTTATTCTTGTATTGAAACTTTGGGTGAGAGAACGCTAGGTTTCAGAGTAATGGATCCTCTGGACTATACTCTTGAGTGGTTAAGTGTGAACTACGAATTTAAAGAGGAATGGGTCCTTTGAATGCAGTTGATTTGTTTTAGTTGGGGATGGTCTTCAAATTTGAGCTTGGGCTAAGACAGAAAAGGTACATTACATTGCTACCTTTTTGTTATTCTTTCTTCTTTGGTTGACGTAAATGTTTTCTTGTCGGCACAACATTTTTATCCAGATGAAACAAAAAGCATGTACATAGCTGCCCTCATTATATTGATTACTAGCTTAGGTTGGACAATCAATTTCAAATGGAGTCTGACATATAAAACGGGGGTCTAGGGGCTTTCTTGGTTTTTTTTTTTGTTTTTTGTTTTTTTTTGTTTGGGGTCTGATAGGGGCTTTCTTGTTTAGGTTTCATGAATTTGTGGTTTTTTTCCCCTGGCGATTCCCATTTTTGTTTTTGTTTTTTGGATAAATCTGATTGGAACTGGCTATGGGATCCCATTTCATTTCGTCTATTTTCATAACATATTTTTTGATTGTTTTTTAATGAACAATATATTACACAAGAGTTTGAAATGTCGCCGCCTGTGACTAATAAAACATATAATAAAATTAATATTTCTCCTTGCAAATGACGTCCAGTTTGAAATCTACACCTGACCAACAAAACACACAATAAATTTAATATTAGGTAAATTACTCAAATGGTCATCAATCTTATACCTAATTTATATTTTGGTCCTTTAATTAAATTATTTGTTCAAATGATCCATCAACTCTATATTATTCGCTCCAGTGGTCCTACCGTTCAATTTTCTATTAGATTTAACCTAATTTTAGGGTAAATAATGACCAATTTGCCCTCATATTTAACAGAAATATTGACAGAATATAACGGTAGGACAATGAAGCGAATAATATGGAGTTGTCGCCGCCTGTGACTAATAAAACATATAATAAAATTAATATTTCTCCTTGCAAATGACGTCCGGTTTGAAATCTACACTTGACCAACAAAACACACAATAAATTTAATATTAGGTAAATTACTCAAATGGTTCTCAATCTTATACCTAATTTATATTTTGGTCCTTTAACTAAATTATTTGTTCAAATGGTCCATCAACTCTATATTATTGGCTCCAGTGGTCCTACCGTCCAATTTTCTATTAGATTTAACCTAATTTTAGGGTAAATAATGATCAATTTGCCCTCATATTTAACGGGAAATATTGACAGAATGTAACGGTAGGACCAATGAAGCAAATAATATAGAGTTGATGGACCATTTGAACGAATAATTTAATTGAGGAACCAAAATGTAAATCGAGTATAAGTTTGAGGACCATTTGAGTAATTTACCCTTAATATTATTTCGCTGCGATATGCACGTTCTTAACCATTATATATTTACAGAAAATATGTAATGAAATTATTAGAGTATCTTCAATAATAATAGTAAATTAAACTCTTTAAATTATATTTCCTCCCAATGTAACCCAAAAATAAAGAGGTGTAGGTTTTTATTATTTTCAATGTAGGTTGTGGGCCCTTCCCCTTCCCCCTTACAAAATTAAATGTTTTAAAGGGCAAAGGTCAACTTGTCAATCCTGAAGAGAGAGAGATGGGTTGCACTTGCAGCTTTGGTGACTAAGTTTGACACGTCCGTTGGAGGGAGTTTTGTTGATGTGGCTCACTTATTTTAGCATTTCAAAGTTGTTGAAGAGGCTATTAGAAATGCTCTTAGTTCACAGTTATTTTTTTTCTTTTTTGAAAAGCTCTTATTTATTATTTGACAGAAATTGGATGGAGTTCAGAAAATCTACGGTAAAGGGGAGGCTGACTATTTTTTATATAGTTTAGTATCCTTAAGAAAAAGTAGTTTGAGAGGTTAGTTCTCAATCGGTAGAAAAATTGTAGTTTCCTAAAAAAAAACAAAAAAAAGGATAACGTTGACCTAGTATTTATTCTGGTTTTTGTCCTAATTTCTTTTGGAAAACAAGTGATCGCATGAATAACTACTACAAAAGGACCTTGAAACCTTCATTTTTCACATCCATCAGTTTTCTCTCCAAGCTTGTGCCAGCAACAGCTTACCAAGTAGAGAGAAAAATATTCCATAAACATCCCAGTTCTAGTGAAATGGGTTCCCAAACAAAGCCTACGCTTCCTACCATCAACTTCTCCATTGAAGACTTGAAGCCTGGCTCAGCTTCTTGGCTGTCCACCGCCAAACAAGTCCGTTTTGGCCTCGAAGAATACGGCTGTTTCGTGGCACAGTATGAGCAAATTTCTGGGGAACTTTTAAACAGCATCTTCGGGCAGGCCAAAGATTTGTTTGAGGTTCCCAAAGAAAACAAAGTAAAGAACGTTGGTGAGGAACCTTATCGTGGGCATATGGGTCCAAACCCCCTTCTGCCACTCTATGAAAGCTTGTGTATTGATAATGTGACATCCCCACAGGAAACTCAAAAGTTCAAAAATCTCATGTGGCCTGAAGGAAAGACCAACTTCTGGTAACGATGTTCACTCTCTATAGCTACATAAGTTTACCAAGAGAACACAACTCGTTTAATTTCTTATTTTCTTGTTTATTGTACGTACTTCAATCTAATTTTTTCTTGTCTTGGCGCAGCGAAACCACAGATTCATTTGGGCAGTTATTGGCAGATTTGGAACGCACAGTTGAACAATTGATATTCGAAAGCTATGGGATTGGAAAGCAGTACGAGTCAGTTGGTAGTTCCAACGGTCACCTTCTTAGATTCATCAAATATACAGTACCAGAGGACAACGATACCACCTTAAGGTTTCCGAGCCACACAGACATAAACTTCACCACCATTGTTGTTCAGCATGATATCCCTGGCTTGGAGGTAAAAACCAAGGAAGGCGATTGGATTGATGTTGAGTGCGCACCCTCTCAATTCGTATTCATGGCAGGTGATGGATTGCAGGTGGGTCCCATATATCAACCAAAAATTTAATACTTAATTTTTAATTTACGAACTAACCTAATCGATGTTGACTTTTTACAAAAAGCCTCTGATATTCTTTTCCTTAATTAAACTTAAGGGCGTCCAAAAATACATATATAATTTGCTCTGTGTACCTGGTCAATTAAAGCATACGACTTCCATAGAAAAATATTTATAATAGAATACACATATAAATAAATAAACAAGACTCTCTATATACATGTTCCTGCTATAAAGCTTTTTTTTTTTCCATATATATATATATATATATATATATATATACAGAGCTTTTCATTAAAGGATTTTTCAAATATGCTTATTTGAGGGACACCTTTGTAAGGCCCACTTTATATTGTATTTCGCTAATCCCAACCGTTTATTTTGTAGATACTCATTCAAAGATCATCTCTACAAAAAAATTACTTGAATCCGATATCATTTGACCACTCAATTGAATTATTGATATTTTAATACTTTCTTGAAAAACAGTGTTTATTGATTTTGTAGGACACAGTTGGATATCGAAACGGTTTCCGATTTGTCTAATTTTTTGCAAGAATGATCTATAAATGTAGACTTAAAAAACAGATGGTTTCGATCGTTGAAAAAATATTTGTAGGGGACCCTAAAGGATGTCCCTAAAATAAAATAATAAAATATATATATATTATTCTCTCATCATGATATCCGCATTTTATTACTGTGTGAATGTCATTGTAAACGGGTAGGAAATTATGGAGGGCTAATAGAAAATATATGGTGTCTGATAATAACGTCCGGGTGTCTGATAATAATGTCCGGATGTCCACATAGAAGAATTTCTGTACATATATATATATCAATGAGATCTAGGTTAGTGAAAAATGACAGTGACTTAGAGACTAATAATATTATTTATTTTTTAAATTGAAGGGCATTAATAAATAAATAAATAAATTGCTCTGCAGGCGTGCCTTCTTAAATAAGCATATTGATTTTGTTATATATAGCCAAATTTGCAGTAATTTAATGTGAAAGTTCAATTAGGTGTGGAGCAATGACAGAGTGAAAGCTTGCCATCACCGAGTGAAGCATTGCGGAAACAAAACAAGATACTCAATTGGACTGTTTACTTTCAACAACGGGATTTTCCAAGTGCCGCAAGAATTAGTGGACGAAAGCCACCCACTCCTCTACAACCCATTTGATAGCCGTGCCTTTATTCGAAAATATGCTACTACTCCTGAGCTGAAGAAGGAACCCTCTCCTATCAAGGCCTTCGCCGGTGTCAAAGCTTAATTTGCAGAGTTATGGTTGCTGATGGTTTGTCTTCTACTGGTAAATTATGGTCGCTGATGTTTATAATAAGCCATAATAAATGTGTTCTTGGTTGCTTGGAATCTGTCTTAATTTCCTTGGCTTCCGGGAACTGTGTGTCACGTCGTGCTGTTATTGCTATTGACTGGTATATTTTTATGGGATTCAATGCGATGCTAGTATATTCTAATGTATTGACTACATCTATTTTATAAAAATAAATAAATTTTCATTGGTTAGACCGACTACTCAGGCCTAATCTTTTAAGGCCTAGTGGGTGGTTTTTATTTTTGGTATTTGTTACTTCCTTATGTTAATAAAATCTTATCGCTTTTAAAACCAAAAACTAAGTCAAAACTTTCATGTTCTTCACCTTCAAATAGTGCTGCTATTGAGAAAAGAACCCGGATTTGAAGGGAATTTATAATGTAGGGATTTCTAAATCTCATGAAATTATGAGAATACAAATCATCTAGTACATGCATATCTAATATGAAATCAAATAAAGTGGACGCAAGACTAAAATGTAGAGATTCATATAAGTCTCATTTTAGGTACCAATCTTTCTAGGCTTATGAAAATCTCACCCAATGATTCTCCAAGACAACTATTGCAAGAAGGATTAAGAACACATACTCTTGGAGCGAATCTTGAAACCAAAGATGGTGTTCAAGTAGAGGGATTGGTCCTTTTGATGTTGGCTTTCCATACTTGTTTGCAAATAAGTACACAAAGGGTGCACCTCCCCAAAGAATCTTCACCAAGGATGAAGGAGAATAGGAGAATAAGAAAGCTAGAAAAGATGGGCGCTAGCCTCTTCTCTCCAAGTTGGCCGGCCAAAGGGAGACTAGGGAGGGAGGCTTGATTTTCCTCTCTCCCTAAATGTCCAACTTGAAACTCTAAGGAGTAGCGGCAGATTCAGGATTCCAAAGCCGACTGGGTGAAATTTACGTTAAAAACTCAACGATATGAATTTTATTAACAAACATACAAAAATACACCTAGCCAATAGACGTAAGAGTTTTTATTATAAATTTAAAAAAAAGTCAAAATTTACCCCCTACTCTCATAAATGTCTTTTTATAAAAACTTTCAAAAATAACCAAAAACTCACTTAAACATACTCAAATGTCCTCAAAATTAAAAACAAATAAAAGAAGGAATGAAGCCTAAATTCATGATTAGAATAGAATTTATCAACACCACATTAAACAAGATAAACTACTGCATAATTATAACAAATGAAAATCAGGAACATCGAAAACAGAGAACAACTAGAACCCAGAAAGCAATCAATAATATATAATTAAAAATTATTTCATCAGAAAAATCATCTATAATAAATGTTGGCATAACTTGTGGACCATTACTTTCTTTCCTTACAAACAAAGGATTCCCATTATAATTATATTTGATTTACTGTAATTCTTGAACTCCTACCACTACTACATTTTACTATTTGTAATTAAAAAAGTAAAAAACTAATAAAAAAATGTTCCAAAATCTACGTGGTTGTCTTGCAAATGCAGCTCGGAGGTCTGGACATTGTCGACAGGGGGGTAGAGGTGTGGTGGCCATGCTTTGGTTGGAGGGGCTCGCAGGTTGACGAGGGACCAAAATGCGGGATTGGAATGCTGGACCGAGCGAGGGACTCTAGAAGCTGTGACATCTAGGTACTATACAAGGCGAGTTGGGTCTTAAGCTCGGCCACCTCTGTTGTCAAAGCAGTCACCTGACTGTTTGAATGTTACAATGAAGGGGCTCTAGGTTCCCGCCGCGGGGCATTCCCCATCCCTCGACAATATGTCCTTGGTCTCCTCCCGAGAGTCTGATCCAAGGTCTCCGTCAGGATCTGAAATCCCGTATCCTGTGGAGGATCCATAGACTTGAGCGGAGTATTGGGAGGAAGTTGGGAGGCGAACTCCTAAAGAACCAACTGGCTCTTCTCCATCATCGTCGCCTGTTTAACATAACATAAAATATGAATTAAAACATTCATATAAGAACAATGAAACTTGAATGCGTAAGATAATAATTAAAATTAAAGAATACTTACATGAAAGGACTCGGCCAACTCATTCCCAGGTCAAACATAAACGTCGCCAAAGACGTCGATCTCTGGGAATTTGGACCCCCCTGAATTGAATAAGAGAAGAAAAATGTTAGTACGAAAAAAATAAATTAATATTAATGACATATTAAAAATTGAATATAAACGACTTCTCGAAGTGCCTCACCTCAAAAAAGTAGAAGAACTATCGCACCATTAGCTCCAGCTTAAAGAAACGGCTCAAGTTTTCAAAACAAATGATCGCCCAGTAGATGTTCAGGGTACACTGAATTGGAGAACACTCCATGGCGTAGAACACCTCCTCCATTCAGGAGCCCAAATCCAAGGAGCAAGCCCAGTTACAGCTGGACAGCCCAACAAATAATTTACATCTTCTACATACCACCACGCGCCATGCAAAAGCTGGAAGGGCATTTGTGGGAACCAAATTAAATCAAAACTCTAGGTCAAATATTTCCTTCCATTTGGGGATTATTTGACCTAATTGGGAATTGAGAGTTACTCAATTTAATTGGGAGTTACATTATTAAATTAGAATTGATTTGATTCCTACCACAATTAGGGATTTGATTTAAATCCCCAATAAATCAAATCCCTAATTATCAAATCTCGCCAAATCGAGGAGGACTAGTTCCTTTCCATCTATGGAATTATTCCTCTGAAACCCTAGCCTCCGAGGCCCCTATAAATAGATAGTCACACACAAGGGTTGAGGTACGTCTGAATTCCTACTGAAACTCTGCATAAATAATCCCTCACAAACCCTAACCACCACACTCTCTCTCCCTCTTACACAAGGCTCTGGCCACCATTTCGGCCACTCGGTTTACACTTTATACATATATCTCCGTACCCTATTTAGTTGTTGTTTTCTATAAGAATCAATTGAACTAGCTTAGGCATCGGAGGGCCTTTGGCCAACACCTCCCTGGTGTGGTCCTCTTATTTGATCTATTTTGCACGGAGAAAGAGGCGGCGAAGAAGAAAGGAGAATCTTTCAATCGAATATTCTCGTGGAAAAATCGCTCCCATAGCTACCGCTGTTATCACTCTCCTACCCGACGTACCTATGTGACCTTGGATGTGACTTTTTTAGAATATGAGATGTTCTTCCATAACCCATCATCCAATTCTATGCTTCAAGGGGAGATGCGAAGTGAAGAACATAATTATAGCAACTTGAAAAATGAAGAAATTCTCCTCTGTACAGAAACGATCGATTGTCCAGAGTTTGGAGCACTAAGGCTTCGTTGTATTACAAATATGACCTCCTAAAAGGAGAATAATTCACAGAAAATTCCCACAAACAAATATTCTCTCATACTTCTCATATTTTAGCAATAAAGTATCCACATAAAGCCATTCTCAATAATTTGAAATTCAATTTACCAACAATAACAAAGAAAGAGAATTATATTACTTGAAGAATTAAAAAAAAAATTAAAACAAGAAGAAGAACGAAATAATCATACCATTCTCAAATTGAATTCTTCTTTTTTGGTTATGTCAAAAAAATTTAAAAAGAAGAAGAAGGAAAAATCATCTGTAATCTTGGTCTCTTGTTCTTTTGAGGAAATTCAGTGTTTGAATATGGGTTTGGCTTGCTGTCGCCTCGATGTCTTCTCTTTAATGAAAGATAGTTTCTAAACCCTAAACATGGGAAATTAATTGCTTTCCCATGTTTGGTAAGTCGAGCCATGAGAAATCGTTTCCTGGCCCATGAGAAAGTAGTGGGGAAAGTGATACCATCCTCCAAACTTGGGTTATGTTTTCCCTCATCATGGGAAAGTTTGGGAAAATGAGCCAATATTAAATAAACATTTTTCAGAACAATTTTGTCCCCATTAACAATTTAGTATTACAATAAATCATTAAATGCATTCTTTTTGTATTTGATTTAATATTGAAAATTTATATAAATTTTGTTTTCCATTCCTACTCAAAACAAACATGGGAAGGGAAATAAAGTGATATCTCTCGGTTACTTTCCCAGCATTACCAAACGTGGGAAATGAATCTTCCATTTTCCATCCCTTGAGAAATAACATGAGAAATGATTTCTCCTCAAATTCATTTCGTGAACCAAATGGGGCCTTAGAGACAAATTATTTTTAACCTTAAAAGTATTTAAGTTTATTTAAGTGGATTTTTTTTACTATATTTGAAACTTTTTATAGTAAATTTAGATTTTAGCCGTAAAAAAACTTTCACTTTTGGAAAAAGCTAAAGATTTTTTAAAAAAGACAGAAAAATCTCTCAACTTTCAAATCAAAGACATGCAAATGTAAAGGATTCCTTAGGAAATCCAAAAATAAATAAGGGCAATTTTGTCCATTTTGACTTCTTTTAAAAAATTTCTCTCTTCTTTGAATTTTTCCAAATTTTATTTTTATCAAGAACCCTCTGAATCAGTACCGAGCCGGCACCAATTGATCAAGTTGAAGGTCAAAGAAAGACGATGATATTGAATCGTGTACGTATACAACCGAGAAAGAAGAGACAAAGCTATTTCAAGGTAAAGCCGGTGAGCCAGCAACTTGCAATGGATTTATTCAGGAGTTTGAATGTTTTTGTCATGTAGCGGTGCGCATGTCATCATTGTAACTAGACCGCTTCTATTTGGTTTTTTAGCCTGAAAAGTTTTAGCTGCTTCTATCGTTTTATTTCTTCATTACATTTGGACTGCACTAATAGCTAGAAAGTATATGTTTTTTTATTTTATTTCAACTAAATATAATTTTTTATTTTTTAAACATAAATAATATAAAGACTTGTTATTCATATTTTACACTTCAGACCGAATTGCATTACAATTCCAACTAAATAATTTCTTTACCATTATATTTAGCTTGGTGGCAACCAGTAAGGACTAATCACAATAGTCAGCACCAATAGGAAGAATTATAAATGAGGGCTTTAGTAATTCACTAATTATAATAGGCATTGTCTTATTAATTAGAACCTAATTGATTGCACGTCGATAAATTTAATTTTTGAAAAAACCAATAAATATAGTTAAGTTAGTTGAGCAAGTCTAGATTAAGTTTGATTTCTGAAAAATCACTACTACAAAAAAGCAAAAAGACGACGGTAAATCACCGTCGTGTATTTGGTTTTTCAATGGTCGTGGAATCCACCGTCATCTTTTCCCTCATAAACCACGACGCTAAATAACCGTCGTTGTTAAACTATACAACGTCATCAAAAAATACAAAACGACGTCTTTGTACTGCAAAAAGATCTAAAAAAAGCAATCGAGGATGATAATAGACGACCAATTCTCTAACACGACCGTCGTTAAAAAGGGAAAATATGACACATATTAAGAGAACAAGGCCGCAAGATAGACATACAACGACGACAATAAAACTAAGCCGACGTTAAATATAATTTTCACGACAATAAAAAATATGACGTCTTTAAATACATTAGAAGACGACGTTATTGATACCTACTACGTCGCACATATAAACACAACCGTCGTACAATTAATTTTCCACTTCGATTTTTCGATAAAAGATGACGTGGAAATAGTTGTCAGTGTCATTATTTACGACGTATGTGTTTCTATAGTAGACGTTGAAAAACTAAACAACGTCAGTTACAAATATATGAGAGTCGTATTAAAAAATTTATACGTCCTATTTTCAGAAACAAACAACGACGATAAATATTAGACGTTGTTAAATACAACAACGTCGGAAAACAATAAAAACAGACGTGTTTAGTCTGCTAAAGTTCTAGAAAATAGTCGAGGATGAGAATAGACGACCAACTCAAAAAAATCACCGTCGTTAAAAAAGAAAAATATGACACATATTAAAAGAACAAGGCCGCAAGATATACATTCAGAAACAAACAACGACCATAAATATTAGACGTTGTTAAATACAACAACGTCGGAAAACAATAAAAACAGACGTGTTTAGTCTGCTAAAGTTCTACAACGTCTCTTATTTACAAAAAACCGTCGTGAAATAAATTTTCCACTTCGATTTTTCTAAAAAAGATGACGTGGAAATAGTTGTCAGTGTCATTATTTACGACGTATACATTTATATAGTCGACGTTGTATTTATATGTATTCATTACTCACGACGCACTTAATAATATAGACGACGTTGAACTTCTAAACAACGTCGGTTCCAAATAAATGAGAGCCGTATTACAGAACATATAGACGGCGTAGATTATGATGGGAGCCGTATTACAAATAACGTCGTTTAATTGTTATTAGACGGCGGTTATAATGAATTTCCGTCGGAATTAATTTCGTTCCTCTTCGTTTATAAAAGAACTTGCGACGTGGAAAATGTATGATGACGTCGTATTTTTTAACGTTCAGATTATATATCTCGTTTTTTAGACGTCGGTATTATGGGATTGGAGTCGTGTTATTTTGAATTACATGGCGGTTCTTTATCCTTCACCGACGTGATATCCTGAATAATTGCTTCACAATAGCGTCGTGGTTCTTCATTGTTACGTTGCTTTAAGACGTCGGTAAATATGCTGAATAACTGATTCACAATAACGTCGTGTTTTATTTGAACGTAGAAAGTGAAGAAATCACATTACAATATATTACAAAATTAATGTCATACACTGCCAATTACATAAGCATCATTCAATCCATATATCTTCACACCCATCTCGAATATTTTGACCGCCTAACTCACCTACCAGTTCATCAAATGTGTCAACATTTGGCATCCCTCTAGTAAATGGCTCACACTCAATTATCACATCACCTAATACTTCATCACCAATAACATCATTATATTCTCTACTAGGCATTGATAACACTACCGACCAACCACGATGCATCGGGTCGTCAACAAAAAATATTTGTTTGACTTGAGAAGCCAAAACAAATTGGTCATTCCTATGTCCAATTTTACTCAAATCTACAAGGGTAAATCCAAGTTCGTCGACTACAAGACCAGAACTATCTATCCAATCACACCTAAAGACTGGGATTGTAAACTTTTGGTAGTCAAGGTCCCAAATTTCTTGAATGACACCATAGAAACCCATATTTGAGAGAATTGGGTTTTTATCCTTGGCACTAGCAACTTGCATGGTATGTGCAAGTAAATAAACTCCACTATTTTGAGTTGTCCGCACATCATCTTGTGCCTTGATATTGAATTTAATACCTTTAATAAGATAGCTCCTATATAATGGCACTGACATGTTTGGACCAGCTGCTAGCCACCTTAAATTTTCTGATACGCCATGATTGTCTTCCTCAAGTTCACTTTGAACCTGCAAATTAATCATATCTTAATTCATCCTAACATATAAATAAGAAGAAAATTAAAAGAGAAATATGTTATTCAACAACATATACCTTGAAGCGTAGCCATTGAATGAAAGTGCTATTGTGCTTATCCTGCAGCCACTTTGTTCTCTTTCTAAATTTTGGATAAGCAGTCTTGATGTGGATCATATGTTGCCTACATGACACGAAAAATTCAAGCATTACGGTCCCAAATATATAAGATAAACATAAGAAATAATTTTAAATGGAAACTTAAAGAATAAAACTCATACGTACTCGATATAAGGTAGGACTTCCTCCGTATTCTCCAAGACATATAGATGTGCTTGATTCAACAGGTCCTGATCAACTACGCTCACTGTGCAACCTGATAATGGCTTTGAAACTCCCATCTTTTGGCTTGAAGGCACTCCAACTGTACTAACATCAGATAAATGCTGAGTACAAAACTCTACCGCTTCTTCAGCTATATACCGCTCAGCAATGCAACCTTCGGGACGAGTACGATTCTGAACATACCCCTTCAGCACTTTCATATATCTTTCAAACGGATACATCCACCTAAAATATACTGGCCCACATAGACGAACTTCTCTGACAAGATGTACTACTAGATGAACCATGATATCAAAGAATGAAGGGGGAAAGTACTTCTCAAGCAAACACAGAGTAACTACTACATCTTCTTCCAACTTATCTAGCTTGGAAACATCAACAGTCTTTGCACATATAGCATTGAAGAAGAAGCACAAACGAGTTATTGCATACCTTGCAGGCTTCTCCAAAACAGAACGAATTGCCACAGGGAGCAATTGTTGCATTAAGGTATGACAATCATGTGATTTAAGGCCAAGAAGTCTTGAATCTTGTACAGATACAAGATTTTTAATATTTGAAGAATAACCTTCAGGGACCTTCATACCATAGAAAGAATTGCAAACCTCTCTCTTCTCTGCTCTTGACAAATTCCAAGGGCCAGGAGGCAAACGAGTACGTCTTTCTCCATACTCGGGTTGCAAATCAGTTTTGACCCCCATGTTCAATAAATCTAATCGAGCAGCAATCCCATCTTTATTTTTTCCAGGGATCTCCAGCAATGTACCAATGATACTATCGCAAACATTCTTCTCAATGTGCATAACATCTAGGGCATGCCTCACAGGAAGGTATTTCCAATACTCGAGATCAAAGAATATTGATTTCTTCTTCCAACAAACTCTGTCACCATTTTCAACCATATGCAGCACTTCTTCTCCGGTTAATGGCTCTGGAGGTATGCCATATTCAGGTTTCCCATTAAAAGCTGCACGTTGCCTCCTATATGGATGATTGATTGGTAACCATTTTCTATGCCCAATGTAACAAATTTTGTGGCCATTTTTCAACCTGTGACTAGGTGTATCATCGCCGCATATTGGACAAGCTTTATATCCTTTAACAACACAACCAGATAAGTTTCCATAGGCGGGGAAATCATTAATTGTCCACATTAATGCAGCTCTGAGTGTAAAGTATTCTCCATTATGTGCATCATACACTCCTCTAATCCCAACCCACAAGGATTTTAAATCATCAATCAAAGGCTCCAAGTAGACGTCTATATCATTTCCGGGTTGTTTAGGACCGGAAATCAATAAGGTTAACATCATGAACTTTCGTTTCATGCACAGCCATGGAGGGAGATTATATGTAACTAAGATAACCGGCCAACAACTATATCTGCTACTTAGAGAACTGTGGGGATTGAATCCATCAGATGAAAGAGCCAATCTCAAGTTTCTCGGCTCATTACCAAACTCAGGCCATTTATCATCAAGAAGTTTCCAAGACGGGGAATCCGCCGGATGAGACATCTGACCGTCAATTGATTTTCTAGCAACATGCCACCAAGTCAAACTCTTAGCTGTCTCATGTGATTGAAACATCCTTTTAAACCTTGGAATTGGGGGAAAATACCACACCACCTTCGCTGGCACACCCTCTTTCAAGATTGCATCTTTGCCTTCCTTCCACCTTGAGATACCACAAGTAGGACAATTAGTTGAATCCTCATACTCCTTCCTATACAAGATGCAATCATTGGGGCATGCGTGCATTTTCTCATAACTCAGCCCCAATGCACACAAAGTCTTTTTAGCCTCATACATGGAGGTTGGTATTGTATTTCCTTCTGGAAGCAAATCGCCTTGAAGTATCAATAATTCTATAAAACAGACATCACTCATCCCATGTTTTGCCTTCAAATTATACAACTTCACTAATGCCGATAACTTCGTGTACTTTCTACAACCAGGGTACACTGGTTGATCTCCATCCCCAATCACATTGGCAAACTCATACGGATCCGAACCAAAATCACCAAAATCATTATCATCCATATCAATTTCTTCAGACACAAAACTGTACCTACTATGGCCATCATCTTCTTCAACATTTCTGCTAGCATTAGTAGTTGCTTCCCAAGGTTCTCCGTGAAATGTCCAATTCTTATAGCTTTGGTCAATTCCATTAAAGTATAAGTGATCCCTTATAATTCCAACCCCAAACAACTTCAAATTAACACATTTAACACATGGACAACGGATATGTGTTGTAGTTAGAAGATTTTCTACAGCAAAGTTCAAAAATGCTTCCACCCCAAACTCATATGCCTTCGATCTTCTATCCGAGTGCATCCATGACTTATCCATCTCCGACACTATAACCTATTATCTATAATAAAGTGAAAATACAGGCAATGACCATCAATATAGCAGATTATACAACGATCTAATCGCAAGTAATAAACAACAGAGACGACGGGTTTTAATCAAAAACAGACGTATTTGGCATATATAGACGACGGATTTTCAACAGACGTCGTCTATTATAAGTAATACAAACGACGGTTTATGAAAAAACCGTCGTGTATAAGTAATACAACGACGGTTTTTTCATAAACCGTCGTGTAATCGTCGTCGTACGCCTAAAAAGGCGTCGTGTCTCAGTTTATTTTCAAGAACACAAAACCCATTAAGAACACAACATATATATGAAACCAAGCAAGAAACCAACATATACATGAAACCAAGCATGAAAACAATAAATCCATTCCCAATTCAACATAACATAGGGTGATTAAAAGATACGACAAAATTAAATCCATTCCCAATTCAACATAACAGATAATGTAATCCATGAACCCATTAAACAGAAAATCCATGAACCCATACCTATAAGCATTGGTGCACTTTGCACCTTCTCCAGAGCGGAAAATGACAAGATCAAATAAAGGTGTCCTTTTGCTGGAAATCATTTGGAAGTTGGTGATCTGTGTCTTTTTGTGTTGATTTCCAGCAAAAGTACACCTTTATTTGATCTTGTCATGAACCCATTAAACAGAAAATCCATGAACCCATACCTATAAGCACATTATTAACAGATCGCAAAGCATATACCTAAAACCCTTTAACAAAACAACCTAATATCATTCAATGAATTTATAAGGGGAAGATAGGGTTTGTACTTACAGGTTGGACGAGCTCACAGATTCGACGAGCCTGGAGAGTGCAACTTTTAATTAGAGCAGAAGTGAGAGAGCGAAATGTTATGTCGCGTGAAATCTGAAATTTTAGGTTTCAGGGATCGAAGTATAAGACTAAGAGCCAAATCTAAAAAAATTTAGGTCGCGCGAAAATTTTTAGAGCGCGCGCGTTATAAAACGTCGAAAGCAAAACCAAGGCGAAAGTTCTACAAGTACCGACGTAAACTTAATATTCCACGACGGAAACTTCATTTTTCGGATTAAGAACGTAAGGCCGTTCATTTTTCGGATTAATTTTAAATTTATTTTGAATTTTTTATATAACGACGACTGAAAAACCACGTCGGTGTTAAGAAATTAAAGACGTTGTAAATTATATAAACCGACTTACATATTAAAATAACGTCGTTTAAAGCGTAAACCATGTCGTATGTTTTACTGTACGACGTAAAATATGTATTCCACGACCCAACCACCGTCGTTAAAAATTAATACACTAAACCCATAAAATTAAATTATACAATTTAAAAAATTAAGTTTATAAAAGGTTTTATGGTTTTAAAGCCTAACATATAACCTAGACTACCCAAAAATTATACTTTAAAAATAAACCCCAATAAATAACAACACTAATCTCTAAACCCTAGACTCTAAACCCTAAACCATAAAACTAGAAGTGATTTTATGACTCATCAAAACAATTTTGTTTTGGATGGTCATTTTAAATTTTTGTTATTCAAAATGAATTTTTTCAAGGTTTATGTGGAAGAAAATATATCAATGACTTCATAGGAGTTGACTTTTCAATTTTCTGATTTATTTTATATTTATTTTGAATATTTTGATATAAACATAATAAAATATTCTTACCATACAACAAACCACGTCGGTGTTAAATAAATTGTAGACGTTGTAAATTGTAATAGACTACTAAGTCGTTAAAATAACGTCGTTAAAATGAGAAACCACGTCGGTGTTAAGAAATTAAAAACGTTGTAAATTATATAAACCGACTTACATATTAAAATGACGTCGTTTAAAGCGTAAACCATGTCGTATGTTTTACTGTACGACGTAAAATATGTATTCCACGACCCAAACACCGTCGTTAAAAATTAATACCCTAAACCCATAAAACTAAATTATACAATTTAAAAAATTAAGTTTATAAAAGGTTTTATGGTTTTAAAGCCTAAAATATACCCTAGACTACCCAAAAATTATACTTTAAAAATAAACCCCAATAAATAACAACCCTAATCTCTAAACCCTAGACTCTAAACCCTAAACCATAAAACTAGAAGTGATTTTATGACTCATCAAAACAATTTTGTTTTGGATGGTCATTTTAAATTTTTATTATTCAAAATGAATTTTTTCAAGGTTTATGTGGAAGAAAATATATCAATGACTTCATAGGAGTTGACTTTTCAATTTTCTGATTTATTTTATATTTATTTTGAATATTTTGATATAAAAATAATAAAATATTCTTACCACAACAAGAAACCACGTCGTGGTTAATAAATTGTAGACGTTGTAAATTATAATAGACTACTAAGTCGTTAAAATGACGTCGTTAAAATGAGAAACCATGGCGGCTATTTAACTATACGACGTAAAATATATATTCCACGATTTAACCACTGTCGTTACATAAACGTCGTCGATGATACCCTGAACCCTAAAGAAATTGAAGATATTGTAAACCATTAACGACTTAATTGTTCAAAGAACGTCGTCTAACTATGTTTTTACGTCGTATTTGTTTAAAACACGCAACAACAAAATACGACGGTTATTGACTTTATTAGGTCGTTGGAAAAGTATTACACGTCGGTTAAGCAATTTGTATGTTTGTTTTTTTTTTAATTTAAGAAAACCTCAACAAATTTTTACATTACATATTATAGAGAAAATTGGTACATTATACATAAATATCAAGTGTTCAATAATTGCCCTGTTTAATAATTTGGAAAACAAACTCTGCCCATTCATTCCGGACTTCATCAATGGCTTCTTGGGGGTATGAAGCTTCCTGGTTTCCCTTGGCATACTGCATAAACAATGACTATTAGGGTTTATAAATAAAAAGAAATTCAATCACAGACGACGATATTTTTCATAACCGACGTAGTATATCCATTCAACGACGTTAATTTTACACGACCGTCGTTGATAATACAAAAAACGACGTGAAATGTATGAAGGTAATTTCTTCTTACCTTATTCTCAAACCCCAAGGAAGGATCCATGATGATGTCCCTCATGAAGCGCATTACATAATACCCGCATTCGACATTGCTGGGTTGCTTTGGTGTGCCTGAGAGAGTTTTCCAAATTACATTTTTACGTCCTGCTCGGGCTATGTGGGTATTATATATTTTTAAAGCACTGTTCACGATGTTTTTCGCCTCTTCGTCGACCACACGATGACCTGGCAGAGGATCCAGAAAATAGACGGTCTCCTTCTTTGCTCTTACAATCAGCAAGATCCAATGACGGCTGCACAAAATTAATATAAAAACGACGGTTATTTACAAAAACGACGTATTATAGTATTTCACACGACGAAGTAAAGTAGCTAACGACGACATTATATATTTATCACGACGATAAATAAATACCGACGTGGTTAGTAGTTTCAAACGACTAAATAAAATAAAACACCGACGTGGTTAGTTTATAAGCTGTCATTTATTGAAAATCATAAAAACAAAATCCTAAGGAGACTAACCCTGGATTGTAAGGCATCATGAAAATCTGTTCACCGTCTGTCTTCTGAAGTCGAGCTGCTACGAGTCGTGATCTTTCAGTTATTGTGCCAGAGTTGGCACTAACTGTAGCAGGGTCGATAAAGCCAACCATACTGCACATATTGGCTTTTTTCAAAACATCGTGTAAGTACCTAAACAAATAAAATAATATAAACAAGTCAGCACACAAAACACGACGGTTATGTATAAAAACACGACGTACTGAAATAGATGAGGACGTTATAATATATTTATCACGACGGTTGTTAGTTAAGACGACGTGGTTAGTTAGTTAAGACGACGCAATATATAAACCAACGAGTTATTATTTTAGAAGTACTAACCTCATATATACAGCCAATACAGTAGCTCCAATTTCTTCCATGCCTGCAAATTGTGTAATATCTTCAGGCAGGAGGAAGGTATCGCGCTCACCACCAAACACCTCCTTATCAATTGTAAATTGGACTGTCTTATCCTCAGGCAGGAGTGTCGTTTCCACAAAACGACAAAGGGTTTTTAAAGAAGATGGCGCCTCCATTTTTGAATAAGCACCAACTTCAATAACCTGTTTAAAGAAATAAAAAAAATGACGTGGTAATTCAATAAAGACGACGGTTTAAGTAATAAAACGTCGTCTTAAAAGTATTTAAACGACGGTGAAAAAACTGTCGTGGTAATTCAATAAAGACGACGGTTTTATGAATAAAGCGTCGTCTGAAACCATTTAAACGACGGTGCAAAAACCGTCGTTTAAATATTTTATTACGTCTTAAAAAAATTCCGCCGTCTAAGTTTTAAACAAACGACGGATTAAATAAAAATATCGACGTCTGAAATTTTGAAAAACAAATAAAAAAGGCAAAGTTATGTGAACATACCTTGTCGTCATGCTTTTCTTCATCTTCTTTCTCCTTTTCTTCTTCCTTCTCTTCATCTCTTTTTTCTTCTTCCTTCTCTTCATCTGGCTGATGTTTCCCCATTTTGGCAGTATCATCCTCCAAATGTAGGGATCTCACATCACCTCCAGAGCAGCTAGCTTTGTCAGACATTGGATTTTTGGGGCTTTGGCTAATTCTTGCTTTAAGCATGCTTGGATCAAAATTGGGAATTAATTGGGAAAGCTGACTCAGGAAATGCTCCCTCTCAGCCTCTACCAATTGTTTTGTCCTAGCCTCCATCCTTAAGGCCTCTTCCCTTGCCTTAGCCTCCATCTTTTTAGTCTCTTCTTGAAGGAGAACTCTTAAACTCTCCTTCAAACGGTCGTCAAAGCTCACCCTCTGTGGTTTGGGCAAATTGAAATATTGCCTTGGGGAAACACCAGCACCAACTCCCCTCACCCTGCCTGGATGCTCGGGGCCCAAAGCCATGGTCAGCACATCATTGCTGCCATCTACTCTGACTTTGCCTTCCGAGACTTGTTTCTGCAATTCATCCTAAAACAAAGATAAACAAAAAAACACACGACGGTTATTTATGTACAAACGACGTATTATATAATTTCACACGACGCAATAACATATAAAACGACGTTATTATAACTTATCACGACGGTAGTTATACCGACGTGGTTATTTATTTAAAACGACGAAATGAATAAACAACCGACGTCTTATGCTATAATTAAAGAAAACAGAGTAGTGATTCCTATTTAGACCGTTAACGACGTTTTTACAAAATTTTCGACGTGGTAATATCATTTACACGACGCGAGAATGAACCACCGACGTCGTATGCTATAATAACAGAAAACAGAGTAGTGATTCCTATTTAGACCGTTAACGACGTTTTTAAAAACTTTTCGACGTGGTAATATCATTCACACGACGAAAAATATAACATACGACGTAATAAGAATAATTCACAGTTTAATAAAAATTTAAAACAGAGTGAGTAGGCTTACAATTAATTTTGCCTTCTCTGCCACCTTTGGATCAGGGATGTTACCATGTTTGTCCTGTCTAGCTCTCTTCCATAAGGTAGATCGATCAATTTCTACCCCAGGCATGGTTTCCTCCAATTGATCCTCCAATCCAGCATATCCTTTTCGAGACAATCGATGATTGTACTCGAGTTTCTCCCTAATCTGTGAATGTTGAGAATGCACAGACTGAAAATCTTTGGATAGCCTTGAAGCTACAAAGGCATCCCATTGTGCTTTCTCTATGAATTTATATGTTTCAGGGGGTTGGCTTAATTTCTCCCTGTCATTGGTGTATGGAAGGATATAATGCCTCGTTAGTGTAGACTTGAAATCCTTCCATTTTTTGGCAGCAGATGATAAAACAGAGGTCTTGCCCCCTTGGCCTACGACAAAAGCCATGTCAACTGCTTCCCAAATCTGCTCCTTTATATCCTTTGGGATTTGGGACCATTTCTTGTCCACAAGTGGGATCCTGGAGCGTGCCAAGACACCAATATACGACTGCATCTCAATATGTGCTTGGCCAACACCTTTCCCCCTTTTATTGTACTCAACAATTGGCCTCAGTTTCTGAAGCTTTCTCTTCACAACACGAGGCATTGTGCTCATACCTCGACCAGTCTTTGAATCATCAGAGATTGTTGTCTGGCTGGTTGGTTCTGTCTCAGCAGATGATGAAGCAAACTTCATCTTCTTCGAAGACTTCATCTCCTTCGAAGACTTGTCTTGGGGAGCTACCACTCCAAGCTTCTTGGAGCCAGAATCCTTAGTTTGTTGTTGAGAAACCATTTTAACAGACAAAACTGCAAGTGAAAATATTTCAGGAAAACATTAAGAACACAAACGACGGTATTAAAAAAATACGACGTATGATATGATTTTAGACGACGCAATGAAATAATCTCAGACGTAATAAATGTTTAAAACCATTATTTATATAACGTCGTGGTAAATATGTTCACACGACGTCAATAGTAATACACCGTCGTGGTAAAACTATTATTTATATAACGTCGTGGTATTTATGTTCATACGACGTCAATAGTAATACACCGTCGTGGTATGAACATTCACACGACGTAAAACAATAAGATATTTTTCGTCTATATTAGATACCAACCCTAGTTTCTTTTTCTTTATATTTTATCAAATAAGGGAAAAACAAAAACCATTGTTCAGAGAAATCAAACCTGCAATTAAACAAGCATATAAAAAAAGACTATTATTTTAAAAACAACTTTGTCAATTTTCAGACGACGCTAGAACAACTGACGAACCGTCGTGGTCTACCGTCGTCTTATTTAGTTGAGGTAGTTGTCTTCAAAGTTGGAAACTTTCCCTCTTTGTCTGTATATTTTATCAAACTTGGAAAGAAGTAAAATGATTTTGGCCAGAAAAAAGGTAAAAAGATTTTTCAAACAAAAAACGTATGAGCATGCAAAACAGTAACCAAAATAGTGAAAATGAAAGCTTACCTTTTGCGTGCAATGAAAGCAAGAGGAAGATGATCGATGTTTAAGTTCAGAGACGACGAAGAAGACGAGAGGAAGACGATGAGAAACTCTGACAATGCTCTGACAAGGAAAAAAGACGAAAAGGTTTCTCTGGGAGATTGAAATTTTTAATCGGGTTTGGAAACAGTGCATGTGTAAGTCGAAAAGTTGCTCACATATAAAACCATTTCAAAAAAATAATACGGCGGTTACATTTAACTACGTCGTTTTTAACTAAAACGACGCAATATTTTTAGTTCGACGTGGAATATAATACGGCGTTAGGTTAAATAATACGGCGGTTACATAAAAAGACGACGTATAAAGTACAAAATACGACGGTAAATTTAACTTCGGACGTGGTAAATAAATACGACAGTAGTGTTGTAGGTACCGTGGTAGTAAACTCAAAAATTAAAGTACATAAGTAATAACTCGCGTCATGGTAGATTATTTAAGACGTCGGGATTATTAATGTACCGACGTGGAGTTTTTTAATATACGTCGGTAATAACGACGTTGATTTTACAATTTAAACGGCGGTTTTTTGGTAAGGACCGCCGTTGTTTTTAAAAATTTATTCTATAAATTTGTCGCTTTCATTCATTTTCGCGGTTTACATTTAGGGTTCCAAGTTCTTCCTCTCTCAGAGACACTGTCTCTCACATCTCAAAGACAATAATTTGGATGTCTTTCTCAAAGAGAAATTGAGCTTACATGCTAGTTGACAAGAAGAAGCTTGTCAACTAGCCTTCTCACTTCCTTGATCAAGCCTGATAGGACACTTAGTGCTTCTGAATACTCCTTGCTTTCCATCAAAAGAGATGCAAGCCTGGCCTCCACTCGCTGTCGAAGGAAAGTTCGCTTCTCAGGGAAATCTGAAGATCAGATGTGCCTGATCCTCTGCTTGATTTTTTTGACTAAGAAGATCCGTCAGATTTGTGATAGCCTCTTCCTTTATCCGTAGAGCTTCAAGAATGCGATAAAGAATAGAAATGGCTTCAGATGGCCTCTAAAGCATGAGCAATCGAATCAGTAGTTGCTGGGAGATATGATGAAGACATTGTCAATGCTTTTCTCGTCGTCTATATTAAGGTAAGATGGCGGTAGATTTATAATTACCGACGTAGATTATTTTGTTAAACGTCGTTAAGTGTAATACAACCGACGTGGATTTTATTTTTAAATTATAAATAGAGTTTTTTTTTCAGAATTCTTTCAGTTTTAGTTTTCAATTACAAAGCATGATAAATAGATTTTTCTTTCCAGAGGAAATTTAAAATGAGGGAAATTAATGTTCTAGAATTTGTAAACTAACACGACGCAATATTACTAACCCGAGGAAATTATAAATAGATTTTGCTTTCCTGAAGAAATTTTAAATTAATTCAGTTTGAAACAAAACGACGGTTTTTTGTTATGCCGTCGTTTTTAACTAACACGACAGATTTAAATAAAATAAGAATATAAAAACAACGACTGTTTTTGTACTATTGTCGTCGTTTTTCGTCGTCTTAAGTAAGACTAAGACGACGTAATATATTTGTTGAGCGACGTTGATTTGTTTTTAAACGTCGTTAGGTATAATATAACCGTCGTTGAAAATTGTCTCTCTGATTGCAAATTTGCAACGACGTTGATCAACTTCCAAAAAATTGTCTCTCTGATTGCAAATCTGTGTCATCTGTTAAGATTATGATGTGGAACAGAGTTCCATCTGGTAAGATTTTGTAACCCTTGGGATCTCAGACAAATCTGATTATGTCGGCGGTTTTCTATATAAACCGTCGTGGTTATTTCAATTCTTGTCATTAAGTAGATCTACCGACGTAGGATAAGAAAATCAAAGAAAAAAATTGTTAACAAAAATTCTTATTAAGACGACGGTTTAAATTAAAGGTACGACGTATAAAATGAATAAATACGACGTTAAATTTTATAGTACGATTTAAAGATAACGTCGTAGAACTATACGAGAATGACGTCGATATATTTATATTTTCCGTCGTTGTAAATTAATTTAATACGGCGATATTTTGTATTTTAAAGCCGTGGATTTGTTTATTATTATACGGCGTCTTGTACGAAAACCTCGTCGTGTTATTTTATGAGTAAAAACGGCGGTTTTTTTTGAAATCGTCGTCTTTACTTTCTACGTCGGTCGATTCATAACTTCTGCCGTTCTTTGTTGGCTTTGATTTTACACTGCGGAAATCTGTTTCAAATAGACGTCGGTTGTTTAATTAGGTACGTCGTTGTTTTTGAACAGCCATTTGAATCTCCATTTTTTAGTTGTCTAAGGTGGTATTACACGACGGTGTTTTTAGAACCGTCGTCTTTTCAAAAACCACGACGGTTTTCACTTAGACCGTCGTTGTTTTCTGGTCGTCTTTTTCACTTTTTGTAGTAGTGAATGAATCTACTGAACTTTACAAGTACTGAGGCCGCACCAATTGATCAAGTTCCAGGTCAAGAAAGACGACGATGCTAATTAATCAAAACGCGGGATCATCATGCATGTGCCTCAGTGACAACCAATATATTAAAAAACAATATTCAAACTTCAACTCAATGAAATCATACATGGCGTACAGTCTGAAATGTCGACGCAGCAAGACTTATAATATAAAAATTGTATTATATAATGGCGTTCTTGACCATTATATATTCTTTTTTGGTAAATATTACGAGATGTCTTCACACTCAAATGGTGGAATTAATTCTCGTTTGGGATTCGGTTTGTCTTTGGCCACAAAGTGCTTTTAAAGGGTTTCGAACCCCTGCCATTGAGACATCAAATAGCTCACCAACTGGAAGTGATAGTTTGCAAACCGCACCACACCTTGTGGTTCCCATTATAAATTCTTTTCCTTCTTATTTTCTTGGAATAAAAATTGTATAAACAACCACGTGGTGGTGACATGAAATGCTTCACCAGAAACCCACACAAAAAAGAAAAACAAGAAAAAAGAATGGAAGCATATATGACGAAGCCAAAGAGAAATTTCCCTGTGAGTTTAGGTCGAGTAACACAACATGTAATAAAATAAAATTATTAGTTCACTGCGATGTGCTTGAACATTGACTAAATATTTTATGGAAGACAAGTTGCATGAGGAACCACTATAAGAAGGAGCATGAAACATATCATTTTTCATATCCATCAGTTTTCTCTCAAAGCTTTTGCTACCAACAGCTTACCAAGTAGAGAGAACAATATTCCATAAACATCCCAGTTTTAGTGAAATGGGTTCCGTGCCTAAGCTCCCTACCATCAATTTCTCCATTGAAGACTTGAAGCCTGGTTCAGCTTCTTGGCTGTCCACCGCCAAACAAGTCCGGTTTGCGCTCGAAGAATACGGCTGTTTCGTGGCACTGTATGAGCAAATTTCTGAGGAACTATTAAACAACATGTTTGGCCAAGCCAAAGATTTGTTTGAGATCCCCAAAGAAAACAAAGTCAAGAACGTTGGCGAGGAACCCTATCGTGGGCATATGGGTCCAAACCCTGGCTTGCCACTCTATGAAAGCTTGTGCATTGATAACGTGACATCCCCACAAGAAACCCAAAAGTTCAAAAATCTCATGTGGCCTGAAGGAAAGAGCAACTTCTGGTAATTTCATTTATATATAAAAATATTTTACTCCTCTATATTATTTGCAGTGTATTTGAATTCACAATCAGAAAATATAAACATTTTTCCGGCGACATAAGTTTACTTAGAAAACATAACTCGTTTGATATCTTACTTTCTTATTTTATTTCTTCTTGTTTTGGCTATGCAGTGAAACCACAGATTCATTTGGGCAGTTATTGGCAGATTTGGAACGCACTGTTGAGCAATTGCTGTTCGAAAGCTATGGGATTGGAAAGCAGTACGAGTCGGTTGGTAGTTCCAACGGTCACCTTCTTAGATTCATCAAATATACAGTACCAGAGGACAACGATACCACCTTAAGGTTTCCGAGCCACACAGACATAAACTTCACCACCATTGTTGTTCAGCATGATATCGCTGGCTTGGAGGTCAAAACCAAGGAAGGAGATTGGATTAATGTTGAGTGTAAACCCTCACAAGTACAGTTGGTATTCATGGCGGGTGATGGATTGCAGGTGGGTCAACCAATACGTATACTTCATTTTTAATTACGAAGTACTAAATACCTTATTATTTTAATGTTAAGGCTAAATAAATAAAGAAGTCTCGCTATACATGTGCATGTTTAGTTTATAAATATATTGCTTTTATTATATACAGCCAAATTTGCATTCATCCGGCAAATTTCAAAAGTCTACTCAAACATAACTTATAAGAAAAAAATATGATAGCGGATCAATTAGATTAGTCATACACTCCCACATCCTTATATTTAGTTTAAGAATTTTCCTTATCTAGCTGTTTATCGTTTGAAATTTGACTTTTTTGATTATAAGATCGTACGAAAATCTTCTTTTTAACTTCCTATTTACTTATAGTGAAAAATAAAAACCAAATTTCCATTCCTTGACACATACATATAAACTTGGTGCTTGATTATAATTAGGTATGGAGCAATGACAGAGTGAAAGCTTGCCACCACAGAGTGAAGCACTGTGGAAACAAGACACGATACTCAATTGGGCTCTTTACATTCAATAATGGGGTTTTCCAAGTGCCAGATGAATTAGTGGACGAAAGCCACCCACTCCTCTATAACGCATTTGATAGCCGTGCCTTTATTCGAAAATATGCTACTACTCCTGAGCTCAAGAAGGAAGCTTCTCCTATCAAGGCCTTCGCCGGTGTCAAAGCTTAATTGCAGTATGTTATGGTCGAGGCTGTCTTGAGAATTTGAGAGTTATGTGCGAAACTTAAATTGAGTTAAATTATTAATTTTTTTAATAATTATGGTTGTTTATTTAATAAAGGAGTATACAAGCCATAATAAATGTATTTGTAGTTTTCTTGGCTTCCCCGCTGATGAAGGAGTGGGTAAGCATATAAAATGGGAACCAGTACCCACCACATGAACGTGATGACAGATTTAAGATTGGGCATAGTCAATAAAAATATAATTATTAAATATAATAGCAATTTATGTTTAAGTTTAAGGACATAGATAATAATAATAAAAAATCATGGAATGGGTCTATAATAAAATATCCCTTAAATATAATAACATTTTAAGTTTCTGGACATGGATCTAAAATCCTTTAAGAAATGTTGGTGTGAAAATATGAAAAGTTTAAAAAGAGGGTAAACAGCTGAATACCCTCCTGGACTATTTCGATTGTCAAAATGTCCACCTTGGATTATTTTTTCAGTCAATTTAGCCTTCGTATTAAATTTATTCGCCAATTTCACCTATGCCGTTAGGTTTTCCCCAATTCCATCCAAATACCCGTCAAAAACACCACGTGAAAGACACGTGAGCCGTTTGCTGAGGGATTTCTAAATACAGAGGCTCGGATCCTATGGTCACTACCCCAAAAGTTTTTTAGTTATACTAAAAAATGTGCCTAATTAGTACCAAAAGTTAATTATACATAATTAAACATGTGGTTATATTTTTATATAAAAAATTTAATCTTATGCGGACATCCGGATGTCAAATAAAAGAATAACTATATATATAGGGTTTAGGCAAGTTCACAAATTATTTGATTGTAACTTGGTTAATTATACCTAACGATAAAGCATCAAAACTTACATCTAGAAATCAAGGATGCAACAATTCAAGAATATTAGAAAATTTACAATAAACAAAAGTTGTCAAATAGAAGGAAAGAAATTTTGGAGTATCGATCTTGAATGTCAAATAGAAAAATAAATAAGAGTCACAACCACTATGATAAGCCCGATTGACTAAAACTTAATCTTTTTGACTAAAAAAAGTGACGTGTAGTTTACAAATAACAAACAAATAACAAATGGACAATATTTCATTGATGAAGTTGAAGGTCAAGAAAGACGATATTATCATATATTATGTATGTGCCTGATGGCTCAAAGAAAATATAAAATATAGTGAGAACCTATTTCTCTCATGATAGAGCACAGTCGACGCCTTTGACAGAACGAAGGATATAATAAATTAATATTTCTCCTTGCGGATAACCACAGAGAGAGAGAGAGAGAGAGCCCATTCAAACTTCACGTGAATTAATTGGAAAATCAAAATGAGATCATGTCGTGATATTATTTTTGTACAAATGATAAATTTTACACTTCTTTTATTTTGTAATTGCATTTAATATATTTTTCTTCAAATAAATATAATTTATTTGGACATAAAAGATTTAAAGACTATATATTCTTTAGTATTCTACTTAGCTCGGTGTCACTGTCACTTCTTTCTTGTGGAAGTTGTGAGGAATAATCATAAAAGTCCACACTAATGGCCAAGGAGAATTGAAATGAGAGTTTTAATTCACAATCAATTAGGAAGAATTCTGAGTACGCACTATATTTTTGTTTATTAGAACATAATTGACAGAACACCAATAAATTTGAATATATATTATGAAAGTCAATAATTATGATTAAGTCAGTTAATTGAAGAATTGATTATATCAGAGCTTTTCCACTTGTAGGTGTTTTTTATTCCCAATTCCTAAAACTAGTAGAGAGTTCTATCTCTCATATGATTTTCTTACAGCACCGGATGCAATTGCTTTATGGATCCTCTTATGTTTTTTCAGTTCTTGATGAGTTAGGTTTTTGAGATGTAAAATTATTTTTTATCATTGTCTTACAATATTTGGGTTTTGTGTTTTCTAAAAAAATGTAGTCAAGTATGAGATGTAGAATTGGGCGTGAAAAAAAAAGGGTGATTATAGAGTATTACAGTAGTACAACCATGTGATACATTTTATATGTGTTATAAAAATCAAAGAGACGAATGATTTAATTGTATCAGAGGATAAAGGATAAAAAAAATTAGATTCACAAGATTACCTATGTGCAGGTGGGTCAACCAATAGATACAAGTCAAGAATGCACCACTAGAATAATATTTGAAAAAAGTTTGCAGCAGACAAAGTTTGATCCTTTCATTAACCAGACAAATGATCCTTTCAATGTTGATCAAGTTGAAGGTCAAGAAAGACGATGAGTCAAAAATGATGAGCAAAAAATAATATATTGAGAAACTACTTAAAACGAAATCAGTGAGCCAGAAACAAACAATGGAAAACTACACAAGACTAGGACATATGATTTGAAATGTCTACGCCTGACCAACGAACGCATAATAAAACTAATATTATTTCGCCGCGATACGTATTTTTTATAAGAAAGTCACACGATATTGGTTTTGGTCCAAAATTCCTTCTGGAAAAACAAGTGATAGCATGAAGAACTACTATAAAAGGAGCAGCAAACCCATCATTTTTCACATCCATCAGTTTTCTCTCAAAGCTTGTGCCACCAATAACATCCCAGTTCTAGTGAAATGGGTTCCCTAACAACAGCGCATAAGCTTCCTACCATCAACTTCTCCATTGAAGACTTGAAGCCTGGCTCAGCTTCTTGGTTGTCTACCGCCAAACAAGTCCGGTTTGCACTCGAAGAATACGGCTCTTTCGTGGCACAATATGATCAAATTTCTGCTGAACTTTTAAACAACATGTTTGGCCAAGCCAAAGATTTGTTTGAGGTTCCCAAAGAAAACAAAGTGAAGAACGTTGGTGACGAACCCTATCGTGGGCATATGGGTCCAAACCCCCTCCTGCCACTCTATGAAAGCTTGTGCATCGACAATGTCACATCCCCACAAGAAACCCAAAAGTTCAAAAATCTCATGTGGCCTGAGGGAAAGAGCAACTTCTGGTAATTTCAATTATATTTATCGATACCTTAACACACAATGTTCACTATCGATAACTTATTCCTATTATTTATAGTATCGATAATTTAATTCAATTTCACAGTAAGACATTATAAATATTTTTTTGGCGACATAAGTTTACCGAGAGAACATTACTCGATTAATTGTTATTTATTGTACGTACTTCAATCTTATTTTTTCTTGTTTTGTCACATGCAGTGAAACCACAGATTCATTTGGGCAGTTATTGGCAAATTTGGAACGCACAGTTGAGCAACTGCTATTCGAAGGCTATGGGATTGGAAAGCAGTACGAGTCGGTTGGTAGTTCCAACGGTCACCTTCTTAGATTCATCAGATATACAGTACCAGAGGACAAGGATGCCACCGTAAGGTTTCCGAGCCACACAGACATAAACTTCACCACCATTGTTGTTCAGCATGATATCGCTGGCTTGGAGATCAAAACAAAGGAAGGTGATTGGATTAATGTTGAGTGTGCACCCTCACAAGCACAGTTCGTATTCATGGCGGGTGATGGACTGCAGGTGGGTCCCTATTAATTTTTTACTTAAGAATACCCTATTTATTTGTTAATGAATGTTGACATTTATGTGCAAGTTGTGGTTTTTTTTTCTTAATTAAACTTAAGAGCATCAAAAAATACATATATAATTTGCTCTGTGTACCTGGTCAATTAAAGCATACGACATTCATAGAACAATATTTATAATAGAACACAGATATAAATAAATAAACAAGACTCTCTATATACCTGTTTATTCTTAGTTAAACAGATAAATCTCTCATATATATGTTTACGGGGTCTAGGTCAATAAAAAATGATATTGACCATGCAGACGAGTGATCTTATTTATTTTTTAAATTGACCGGCATCGATAAATAAATAAAGAAATTTCTCTACACATGTGCCTGCTTAGTTAAACATATTGCTTTTTGTTATATAAAACCAAATTTGCATTAATTTGATGTGAAAATTCAACTTGGTGTTTGATTGATTAGGTGTGGAGCAATGACAGAGTGAAAGCTTGCCACCACAGAGTAAAGCATTGTGGAGACAAGACAAGATACTCAATTGGGATGTTCACATTCAACAATGGGATTTTCCAAGTGCCGGAAGAACTAGTAGACGAAAGCCACCCACTGCTCTATAACGCATTTGATAGCCGTGCCTTTATTCGAAAATATGCTACAACTCCAGAGCTGAAGAAGGCCGCGTGTCCGATCAAGGCCTTTGCCGGTGTCAAAGCTTAATTTATAGAATTACGATTGCTGATGTTCATAATAAGCTATAATAAATTGTTCTTGGTTGCTTGGAATCTGTCTTAATTTCCTTGGCTTCCGGGAGCTGTGGCACGTCGTGCTATAATTTGTATTGGCTATGATAACATCTTATTTGTAGCCTAATCTTTTTTTTTTTGGGTACTTGTTACTTCCTCATGTTAATAAAATCTTATTGCTTAATCTTTTAAAAAAAAAGAAAAAAGAGTCAACTTTCATGTTCTTCACCTTCAAATTGTAAGCTGATTGAGCATCGTTTTCGTCATTTATTGATATATTTACAAAATGGAGAATTATCGTCGCCTTTGTTTATTCAAAGCCGTCATGGTTGAGCCCGTGTTTTCATACCCCAACTACAACGGTGTTTCATAGTCGTTGATATTATGTCTAACGGTACTCATTCTTGAAGTGTCGTCTAGTCAAATTCTGCGGACTGATGACATGGGAGTTCATGTCGCTGAGCTTTTAAATATCTTGATAAAAAGAGGGAAGAATTTTATTAAATCAACAGGAATAAAGAGTACAAAAAACACATATTATAAATGGAGTCATTCTAATAATAATATGGCAAACATGAGTAAACTAGAGTTCATAATATAGCCCGCGATCCATACACCAAAATGGGTTGCCCTGAGTCAATGAGATCAAAACTCGGTCCTGCCCAACCCAATTGCTTGATGAGTAAGGCCTAGGATAAAACTTTAAAACCCAGGCATGATACAACTGAGCCTGTTATGATACAATCAAGCTCAGTCTGTTAGGCCCTCCCAAACCCGCCCATATTATAAATAAGATCTATGTAATATTCTATAAATATTTCAGGTATGTTAATAATTACCCTTTCCATGTAAGAGATATTTATAGTTAGTAAAATACGGAAAGAGAAAAATACGAACAAAATACATACATGTTTTATTAGGCAAAATTTTTGCAAAGACAAATGAAAAGTTCAGCCACTATAAAATATTTTAATTTTAAAAAAATATATTTTAATTCAATAATATGTGAAAAATACGTCTATACTATGTAAATTTTTGTCTGTATTATTGAAAATTTTGAGAAAAACACGTGTATTAAACGTGAAGAAAACATACATATGTGTATAATAAGTGTATTGTACATCTGATTTTAAAAAAAAATTTATTTTACCAAGTCTTTAAAACATTGATGGAAAATGGAATTATTTTTTAAATATACGTTTTTAAATATACATTTTTTAAAAACATGTATTGTATATATATTTTTAAATATACTATATGAACAAAAAATGCAAAAACAAAATAAATAAATAAAAAACAAAGCCAACCCTGCCGTTGGAGCTTTGAATTTGAAGAATGCAATGCTAATTGCAATTAAGTGGTCTATAGAATAATTGTTATTAATTAGGCTAATTTCTAGGTATATTGAATATAACAATCATATTAAAAAATATTCAGAATATAAATTCTATCAAAAAGAAGAAAATATTGATTACGTTGTGTAAATTCAAGAGTGGAAGGCTTTCTTGCAAATGTAAAGTGATGTGGATTAAATTTAGGCCTCATCATTTGGCCCGCAGGCTCATGGGCCGATGGAGGCCCGCCCGGCCCATCGAAAAAAAACCCGGCTCGGTCCGTTATGGGCTTTGAGATGGCTCAGCCCACTTTGGGCCGGGTTAGGCTTGGGCTTGGGTGTCTAAAGCCCGACCCGACCCATAAGCCCAGCCTGATTAAGCCCAAGAAAGCCCGGCTATGCCTGCCCACAAAAGCCTGGCCTGTTAGGCCTGCATACATATATAATTATGTATAAATAAGAGTTTAGGTTTAGAATTATATCACTTAAATCACATATATAATTTGTTTCATTTCATTTACTTTTCTTTACTCATTCCTAGTTTATAATTGGATGATTAGCACATTAATTTGTGTCAATTATTAATTCAACAACTATATATATATATATAAATAAGATGAACTACATATCACATCACCAAATATAATCATATCACGAAACATAATCGCACCACCAAATATAATCATGCTTTTCTTGAACACATCACCAAATATTTGCATATTTATTCATACCATCCTTTAAAAAAATATTTTTTTGATACTTATTATTTTTAAAAATTATTTTTTAAAACGTATTACGATCTAATTATGTAATAACCTCAAAAATAATACTTGGTTTTATTATTTTTGTGGAAAATCTTATAAGTTGTATGACTTTATTGGGTGTTTTATGATTTGGTTTGATGTGAAAATATTGGAATTAAGTGAGTTTAATCTCAAATTTGGACTAAAATGCCCTTATGATTAAGTTTATGATTTTTTTTTAATGAAGTAGGGCCCGTTTAGGCCTGGCCCGTTGGGCTTAGCCTGGCCCAGTCCGATGAGCTTTCTCAAGCCCGGCTCATGGGTTGGGCTTGGGCTTTGAATTTTCTAAAAAAAAGGGGTTCGGCCCGGCCTGATATTTTCTCTCTCCTCTTTAAAGCCCGGCCCGGCCTGGCCCAAGCCCATTAAATTTGGGCCGGGCCCATTGACGAGCCCTAATTAAATTCATTGCCCTATTGGTAGGATGCCTTGAGAACCATGACACATTCAGCCCTATTTATTTTTCCAGATTGTTAATAGAGAGAGTTTTTTTATTTTATAAATATTTTTTTTCCAAACAATAAGTTTTTATTCATCAAGAAAGGATGTCTACATCGCTTGCCAGTGTTGGAGAGAGCCAGTCTGGGGGCAGCTCGTTCCAACAACAACCACTATCAAAAGTGGCTGCAAACTTTGCTACCAAATGAGCTGCTGAATTACAACAGCGAGGAACAAAAGAAAACAGAACACAACTACACTCCTTAACTAAGCTAATAATGTCATGGAAGATACCATCAAGAATCATGTCCGGGCCGGCCCGCTACCATGTTGGAGGGCCTCAATCATTATTTTAGAATCAGATTCAAGAAAATCCTTTACCAGCCGTGTTGAAAACCCGCCGCCAGTCCCACCCAAATAGCCTGAAATGCCTAGAGGGAGTGAATATGCCAATTTAAAATTATAATTAATAAATAAAATAAACTTCAGTAGCAGAATTGATATGACTTATTAATCCTGAAACGCGTTGAACATAAAATAAAGGAACACGTAGAGAATTATTTTACGTGGTAAAACCTCACCTCCCAGGAAAATCTACAGGACTCCTTAGTCTGACACAAATCCACTATAGAACGATGATTACAATAAGTACTCACACACTTATCCTAGTCACATTCTAGATAATGTTTACCGACTTCTTCGTAACTCAACTTCTGTCACGGGATGATCATCGACACTCCTTATGTTGAATGCAATATTGGTCATGATTGCTTCAAGCTCGCCGGAGGAAAACCGCCACCACGGTCTTGGTGCCTTCAACTGTATAAGTCACCGAACAATGCAAATGAATGCAATATGAATGATTAAAGCTTTTGATAAATCACCAAGTAAATATGAAACAATTGATGATTTATCTCAAATATATGCACATCGGCTTCTTGGAATTCTATATGCTCACAACAAATATATCAAAGCTGTGTTAAAAGAAGAGAGGCACGCCATGTTTGTTATATAGACATATTCTCCTATTTGCAAGAGAAGTCCACCAAGCCACGTGATCAATCTCTTGCAATAGATGAGATTTGATTCTTCTAATCCTATTTAAAGTTGCCAGCTTATTCACTATCTCAAATAGCTTTTGCTCCAATCTATTGTTATACAAGAAAACTAAATATAACAAGATGATACAATAAAACCAATAGAACGTGCTATCCAAGTCAAGAATAATGAAAACATAAAATTTTAACTTAAATCAAAATAGAGTCCAACTAGGAAAGAATCTCAAGAGATAAAATCTAAGGTCATCTCATTCTCTTGTCTATTTAAGAAGTGTTATTCTACCAAATTGATCACACAACACACAATCTCCTTCAATCTCATTCTCCTTCTTACAATGAATTCACTTGGGAATGCTATACAAAATTTCTTCAATGATGATTCTGATGATGATGACCTTCATCAACAGAGGGTTGCAATGGCCGTTCAACAGCCATACGTTTTTGTTGGAGCAATATGCTCAACAATCCAAACATGGTGGTTTTGTTGTAGGCTGTGAATACAAGAATCAGAAGAGAGAAAAACATCATAAGAGTCTCATGGAGGACTACTTCTATGAAAAACCACTTTATCACCAAGTGGACTTTCACAAGTGGTTCCGCATGAGAAAAGAGCTTTTCTACCACATCTTGAATGATGTTGTTGCACATGATCCATACTTTACCTAGAATATGGGCGCTTGTGGACGACAAAGTCTATCCCCAAAGCATAAGCTAATAGCCGTTTTTCAAATGCTCGCATATGGATGCTCGGCAGACTCCACCGATGAGTACTGTAGATTGGGTGAATCTACAACCCTTGAATGTTTGCGAAAGTTTTGTTCCATTATTGAAGTCGTGTATGGCCAGTGGTACCTCCGTTCCCCAAATCCGGCCGACCTTTACAGGCTCTTGCACAAGACTAGTCACAGAGGATTCCCAGGCATGTTAGGTAGTCTTGTTTACATGCACTGGGAATGGAAGAACTGCCCCACTCCTTGGGCAGGCCAGTTTACTGGTTACAAGTATAAGCCAACTATCGTTCTAGAAGTAGTGGCCTCATATGACACTTGGATATGGCATGCCTTTTTTGGAGTCTTCAGATTGAACAATGATATCAACGTCCTATCTCGTTCCCCGTTGGTCAATGATGTAGTCAATGGAGTGTCTCCCCATATCCAATATGTTGTCAATGGAAATGAATACAATCTGGGTTATTACTTGGCTGATGGTATCTACCCTCGTTGGGCTACATTGGTTAAGACGATTTCCCAACCGGATACTCCAAAAAAAAGACTATTTTCCCAAAAACAAGAGGCTTATAGGAAGGATGTCGAAAGAGCCTTCGGAATACTTCTGGTTCAATGGACAATTGTTAGAGGACCTGCACCTATGTGGCTTCATTCAATCATGATGACGTGCATAATATTGCACAACATGATTGTTGAGGATGAGTATGAGGATCTAGATGTAGAATCTGATGATGATGATAATTTTTCACGAACATCTAGAAGAGCAAGAGCAAGACTTGCTTATGAGCTTGAGCCAACTATCACGTACAGTATAAACTGAGACAGACAAACTATCTCAGATTACATGGTCCGTCATAATAGAGTTCGTGCTTTGCAAGTGCATCACAATCTAAGAAATGATTTGATCAACCACATTTGGAGATGCGAAGGAGAGGGGCAATGAGCTACGTTGTGTGTGTTAAATTATGTAAGTGTGTTTAAATTGTGTAAACGTGTTTAAATTATGTTGTGTGTTTAAATTATCAAAGTGTGTTTAAATTATAAAAGTGATTGTGTGATTTTAATGAATTATGTGGTTTATCATTGAATTTAAAAAGAGACTAATCGTAGAAAAATAAACAACAATCATAAATAAAGATAAACAATAATTATAAATAAATATAAAACAACAATTACAAATAAAGATAAATGATAATTATAAATAAAGATAAATAACAATTAAAACAACAATTAGAAATAAAGATAAACGACAATTATAAATAAAGATAAACAACAATTACAAATAAACATAAATTAATAACTACTATGTGGAGGGCTTGGATAATAGTCTCCAGAGTTGTCTTCTGGATTGTAGGGGGAACTTGTATTCATCTGGGCCTTAGTAATTTCATCTTGCTTATTCCCCCAATACTTCTTCTTTCTTGGAGTAAATTTCGATAGGTCCATGGACATTATCCTTTGTTCATTGGCCTCCTTATCTTGTTAGATTTGATAGGTATGTTGCTCTTGTAGAAACTCTAACTTCTGCCTCCTTATCTTGTTAGATTTGATAGGTATGTTGCTCTTGTAGACAAGAACTTTCCACTTTGGTTGAGATAACCTTCAACACCTTTCCCTTTCTTTTTTTAATCCTTCTATTTATCTCTTCCCAACGGCCTTGGAGTGGGCATGACAACATCATCTTCATCTTCCTCTAAATTGATTATATTGCCACTATGAGAAGAATCTTTGAATGTTTGTGTGAGAGATTCACATAGGTCGATCTATTTTGGGCAATCTTTTAAGATTTGCCAAGCATGATACAACTTGAAAGGCCTATTCGGAGGTTTATTATCATTCAAGAAAAGTGTTTTTGCATTCATATCCTACCCATTAAATAAAATAAAAATCAAGTTAATAATTTAAAAGAATTAGAATTATAAATTTAAGCATTGAAAAAAATGGGTACTCACCACATCTTCAAGATTGGAGCCACTCATATGCCTTGCATTGACCCTTGTCATACATGCCTTCCATAGAGAACATTGTTGGTTGATGATCTTAAACCGAGAAGCAATAGCTTGCAGTGATCGTACCCTGGCTCCGCTCATGCCCGGATCATTTTTCAAAAACTTTTGGCACACACGCAACCAAAATGAGTCGTTTGATTGATTGGTGCCAATAGCCCCATCTTCAGAAATAGAAACTCACCCTTTGCACAATGCCTCATCTTCTTGTGGTTTTCAATTCACACCTCTTTGGGGTTTTGGGGCCATTCTCAACAAGAATAAAAGTAGAATGAAAAAAATATAACAAAGGGATAAAGGAAAACAAATGGAGCAAGGAAAAAAAAATGATTTTTGGTGGATTATTTACCAAATGAATGGCTATTTATAGAGTTTGGAATCAGTTTTGGGGTTGGATTTGATTTAGATTAATTATAAATATTATCTTGACCGTTGGATTTAAATTTGAGTCGTTGGATGTGAAATTTTATCGTTCAGATTGCCTAAAATTAATCATGATCGTTGATAATATAGCTATTGGAATAAATAAAAAAAATAAAAAAAACAGCATAACACAACTTTTGAAAATATAGCCGTTGGAATCAACTTGCAAAGGCAGCCAGCAGTGTCGCATAACTTGCTGACCAGACAGCAAACCTGTCACGTGGGGCCCAGCAACTTTTCTCCTTCACATGGGCTTCCAAGCCCAAAAAAAAAAAAAAAAGCCAAGTTTGGGCTCCACATAAAATACCAGTCCATGCAAAACTTGGACTGGAATTCTATCCCAAATTTGACATTTCTCAAATTTTTACCCCCCAAAATACATAGGTTGGAGAAGATTTTTGGACTCAAAACTCATAATTTGGGCTTCCACCCCTTGGGTTGGAGATGGCCTAACTATTCAGATATTGCTAGCTACATACTTGAATTGTGAGTTTTTGAACAAATGGAAACACAAAATGGCTATTATAAAATAGCCCAAGATTCAACCACAAAGTGTATGAGTTATAGTTGTCCATCAATGAACTCAAGCAAGCTAGTGGGGGCTAGAAACATTCACTTTGATAAGAAAGTCAAAATGGTTTGAATCTTTTCAAAGATATGAATGAATCTCTTGTATTACAACAACATTGTATTCCTCTTCATAAAGTTATGGCTAAAACATTCTTTAGGAATGATTTGGGATAAAAGCATAATGAAAAATGATTTATCATGATAAATCTAAAATATAAATTGAGCTGATTAGATTATCTCAAACCATGTGCAAAGAAGTTCCAAGGTAGAAACTTCTAAATAGAAAGGTTAATTTCCTGTAGGATATGGAAGTCAATTTTCAAAAGGGGCATACCATTAAATCCCAAAAGAGGGTAACAAATAAATAGATATTTTATATTGTGCAATTAGCTATGATATCATTTATGATGGGAGCATCATAGTAGATATCAATTAAGCCCAGGATCAAAACCATGGCAACTGTCAAGTGCATCCTTTAGTATTTAAGAAAAACTGAGGACATGTTCCAATATTAGTAAAAGAATATCAAAGTAGAAAATGAAAGCGTGAAATAACTCACATTTGGAATATGAAGTTGACACCAGAAACTCCTTATTGGATATTGTTAGTTGACAAGGATATAAGTAAAGTACTATGTCATGTTCAACAACAAAAGCAGATAATGTCGCCGCTTTAGAAATCAACATGAAGGTGTTTGGACAAGAATAATTCATATATGAGCTATTGAATGATTCTAACCATAAGGTTGGTAGTGTACCCACACTCCAACAATAAACCAAGGTCTCATAAAGAGTCCAAAACACACTGAGAGACTTAACCACAAGATTAGGGAATCATGAGTAGAGATAAAGTCAAAAATCTCAAGTTGCTTTTGCGGATAACGTATCAGACCCACTGCCTAAGCCTACAATGCGTAGAAGAATAGTCGTATTAGATGCACATCTGATTGGCTTTAGTGCAAGTAAGAGATTGTTAATAGTATGCCCTTAAGGCCAACTAATTATATGATAATTAATGTTAATGAAATCTTATGTAATAACTTATTAAGTTATTCATGGGCAAGACCAGTTGTTTTCAACAATTATATTTGGTATTTTATCATAACAATAAAACAGCTATAGTCCTAGGAATATATAAGTGAACATGAGAACTATGTAATGATATTGCATACATCGAGACTTATCATGGTCCCTACTCCTAAATATGTTCTTGGTCATAGGAGTATCAATTGGGCGTTGATAATCCGTCAAGACCAGTACACACAGTATCGTCTCTATATGTGGAGAGTGAAAAGGTCTCAAGTTATTGAGTGTAGTGATACCAAGATATGTGTGTTGGTGCTTGCAGGAGACTCAGTACACTGAATGCGATCAAATACATGAGTTCTAGAATGGAAGTCTTTACTCACATGTCAAAGTAGAACTCATAGATTCCAATGGTACAAATTAATCCTTAGACATGGGACATCATAGAAGTCTTGTTGCTATGTTGTTTGTCTTTGAGGGCACTATGCATTTGTGTTGTAAAAGACATGTCCTAAAGATGGTTATCAGGACTCTCAATAAATAAATGTACAACAAGGAATCTTTATTCTCAGTAAAGAGAAAGAATGCTCCAAGGATATGATTGATCAAATCTCTGGACACAGTAGTGGATAAGATTTGAAGATTGTCTTACCAGGATAATCATATAAAGGAATAATTCACATTAAGATATTGTTCACCCGTTTTATGTTTGTTCCTGTGATGGTAGGGCAAAGTTCCTCATTGTCTTGAAAACCATTGACTGGTCAACAAATCAACTTCCTTTAGTGTGCGAGTGTGCCATTGCTAGTAATGAAAAATCCTAGCAGACTTCTTTAAAATAGATAACTTGCGCCCCAAGTTACTAATTTCTAAACAAGCGATTGTGAATTTGGGTGAGGAATATCTCCCAAGTAAGTTCTTTTCTTGCCTCAGACTGGTGAGGACTTCACAATTTTTCACTGTACAAAACTGGTAGTTCTGGGCAGAATAAATGATAAGATAGTAAACTATTTTAGGCAGAATTTTACAAAACTCAAAAAGGGAAAAACCAACTCTAAAAAAGACAAAAAGAGGGCTAGACTTCCATTTCTGCCTGGATGAATGCTTCTGATCCGGGCTGGACTGGGTATGTATGTGCTAGATTGGACTATCAACACCTTTAACCATCAGGTTTCAACTATAAATCGATACCAACGTTCGAGTTTGACAGAGCTTTAACTTATTTTAAGCCTTGGAAGGCTTTTGGCACGGGCAGAATTGGATCCTTCTCAGTCTGAAAGGGGCAAAAGTGGCTGGATTTTTTGATTACTGAGCTGGAACTATACTGTGGTACCTGTTCTGCTTGATCAAGGCTCTCCATAAATTTGTCGAGGTTTTCATATTTGATAAAAACTTGAACTCTGCTTGATTTGGCTTAAGCTGAACCAAATTTGTAACGAGAGAAATCTCACTTTGAATGACTATTTCTCTGAAACTGAACTGAAGTTAGAGATTCTGGATTGTAGCTGACTTGTTTCTTGTGGCTCAATGAGCTTTTGGTTGCTTCAGTGCTTTGAAGGCTTTTGAGATCAAATGATCATTTTGAGTTTCTGTTTTTGATTGATTTTTTGGCTGTCCTTGATCTGTTCACCTTCTCTTAGTTTTATAGGAAATGCTGGAGTGAGAATTCTAATCTTTTAATAATGGGCGGTAGATCTTCAAAAAAAATCTTCTCT
Organism: Prunus persica; assembly: GCF_000346465.2. Classification (NCBI taxonomy): domain Eukaryota; kingdom Viridiplantae; phylum Streptophyta; class Magnoliopsida; order Rosales; family Rosaceae; genus Prunus; species Prunus persica. Next base: position 19,218,269 of record NC_034012.1, read on the forward strand.
TTTCAAAGCCGTAAAAGAAGGAAGTCATTGTTTTCGTAGATAAGAACCATCAACAATCAGCTTTTATAGAGGTCTTTTCTTTGCTTTTCTGAAAAAAACTAACTCCCTTTGTTCTCTGCTTGTTCCTTATAAAGAGAAGGACTCAATCTGCCATGATGGTCAATTTGCTTTCCCTGTTTGAACAACTCCCTTGCTCTCTACTTATCTCTTGAAATCGTAGTCTGCTTATCTCTTGGAAAGGCCACCTGCTTTGGTGCAGAGTTTCTATAATAATTAAAAAAAAGGATTTTGATCTTCTTCCTTTGGCTGCAAAAATGGGGAAGTCCTCCTACAAGACCTGCCTTTATTAACTCTTTGCCAGCTCCTCTGTGATAGTTGAGATTTTTGACTTCTTCAAAGTCAAGTAGCCACGTGGGCTTCTTTGAGATTAGACCTTCCAAAAAGATCTGCTGACTTGCACTATGGGTTTTTGAGATAAATGGTGAGAATTTAGAAGCTGGGCCCAATCCAATTTTTCTTTAGAAATGTATCGATCTATTGTGGTGATGAATTGCCATTAATTGGCAATTTTATTGACTTATTTTGTGGTTTTTACACCTCTGCCACTTAGAAGACATGGGCCTATTTTGTTTGGTTTAGGCTGCTTTTCTGGAATCAAGGCCCATTCTTTTTCTGTTTTGTGGGCTTTTTGATTTTGGACTGGGCGTGCCAAATTAGGCCCAAACAATGCCCCCTAAGTCTGAATCGTTTTGGAATGGTTTCAGACTTAATGATTTGGCCATTAATTGTGCGCGCCATTTCCTTCTGTTAGCCCACGTTTGCCTATTATGAACTAGGCTTCGTGGGAAAATGGGCAGTTACTAGCTAGTTGCTAGCTAGTTATTATCAAGTGGCGTCTTGTCTTCTTCTTCCCATGATTTCGACCCTTTTTTAAGGAATTTAAAACTTCAGCTTCTGTTCACTTCAAAACCTAACTTCCTCAGACCTTTGATTTTCTCAGATTTTCTTAGAACTTTTGCCCTTTTCTTTGAAACAAACCTTGCCTTCTTTCAGTTTCACTCCTCCTATTCTAGCTCAAAATTCAAAATGGTCTTGTCCAAAAACTCGCGCCAAGGGTTCTTCTTCTTCACGATTTCCTGCTTCTCTCATTGGAGTGGCGTTGATAATCATGCCATAGAGGTTCGCAGCAAGCTTCACCCTTTTGCCCAAAAGAATCAGGACAAAAATGTCCTTCACCTTTTTGAAAACACCTTGGTTCTAGGCCCTCACTGGTTTGGCCCTGTTCCTGCTGAAATGGCAAATTTGTTCAAGGGTGACGCTGAAGCTCCTTTGTGTTTTTAGAGTTCTTCTGCCTTGGCATCCCACACTTAGGTCGGCAAGAACCTGAGCCGCTCTTTTCCCTCCAGTGAAGTAAGGAATAGTCCAGTGAAGTGGGCAGACTGGATTGACAGGCTCCTCCCAAGGTATGGAGCTCACTGGAAAAGGGCTGGCATATATGATGCCATACTTCTGTCAAAACAGTCCGTGAATAAGGATGAGAACCTGCTAGCTGCTGCTTTTTGATTCTGGAATTCTACCAGCAACACCTTCGACTTCCATCTGGGCCCAATGTCTTCAACTCTGTTGGACATGGCTCAAATTTTTGGTTTCAGGCCCCATGGAAGGCCTGTGGAAGCGGTCGGTGATTTTCATAGAAGGAAGAATCAGGAAAAATTGATGAAGCCCTTCACTATCCCCCCCACCTCAATCAACCAGAACTGCTCATTCTCTAATTACCTGAAGAAATTGAGCTTAGAGAAGGATAAGGATCAACATCATATGTTGTTCCTTCTGTACTGGCTAAACAAATTTGTCTATCCAAATCGTTCCTCTGCAGTTCTGCTTGAATACAGGCACCTGGTAGAAGCACTTCACAACCATACTGATGTAGGGCTTGGGCCTACGGTTTTGGCTCACTTGTTTAAGAACCTGCACACTGCCACTTTGGAGAATCCTTTGAACCTGTCTGCTCTTGGTGTGTTCTGGATGATCCAGATCTGGCTATAGGTCTACTTTCCAGAGTTGAGATTTCCGGACATCGTTCTGCCTGAAAACCAAATCCTGGCGCTTCCACTAATGTCAGCAGAAGTGCCCTAGCGCTCAATTGAAGAGTACCTGATGTTTTTCAGGCATTGCACCAAGAGATCTACAGCTCAGTGGCAGGTGGTGTTTAGAAGAACCTATCCTTGGTTCCAGCCTGGATTCAGACTTTTTGAGAAAGAACCAGAGGAAGAAGTAACCAGAATTGATTTTAGGAAGAAGTTCCTGAGCGTGACCCTACCGAGAGACCTGCCCTATGGAGGTGGAAAGCCTTCGTATTATCATTTGGGGGCAGAAGTCTATCATCCTAACTTCTGCGCAAGGCAGCTTGGCTGCCCTCAGCTCATTCCACTTAAATCCTACAGAAGCTGTAATCGGGCCATTTCTTGGAGGGATTCGGATGATCTGGAAGTGCATAAGGATGCCAGATGTGCGGTAAACAAGATAAATAATAGTGCAGATGCCCTTTATCCATTATGAGGGCCTAATTCATGCAGTTCTGCCGAGTTTGACGCTTGGTGGAAAGCCAGATTCCGTGGTCTGCCTGCCTCGGTCATTGCACTCAAAGTACTTTTTGTTGGCTGGGATTCTTGGACCGTCTATGCAGAGGCAGAGGCCAAGAACTTCATGGTGCAAACCATCAAAGATATCAATGCTCAAGTCATAGCAGGTATATTCTCTATTCAGCCTCTTTTTCTTTTGTTCTGTTCGTATCAGTCCTACTTTACCTGCTGTTATGATGTCTAACGATCTGTTCTGTCTGTACCAAATCCTTCTATGACATAGAACATTGGGAGCCAGGCTGTGCATTCTGGAGAATTGACTGGTAAGTTTCCTAAATTTTGTCCTTCTATACTTTTCTGCTCGATTGCCTTTTAATTTCTTCTTTTCTGTGTAGTTAATTCTACCATAGCTGCTGGGGACCTAGAGCTTCCTATTGGGGATGAAGAAGATCATCATGAGCCCCTGGCAGAGCAGCCAGCTGTTGAGGCTGAGGCCACTCCTTTTGCTAGAAGAAAAAGAAAAGAAACCGCTCCTGCTCAAGACAGTGCTGTCCAGCCTGAAGTTTCTGGTGAGATTCTGACATTTTGAACTATTTTCTTGAATTTGTTCTGTTCTGCCCATTCTCCTAACCTTCATCTTTTGTCCTGTGCAGCTAAAAGCCCTCCTCCTCCTCCTCCTAGTAGATCAAAAAGACTTAGAAAGAGGACTAGAGATGAATCTGATGAGATAGAAGACCCTGCAACTGTTCCAACTGAGACTTCTGGAACTGATGATGAGCCACAAGAGGCTTTCAAAGCTGTTGAGCAGGAGAAGGAATAAGAAAAATAAGAAGATGTTCCCACAAAAGAAAAAGAAAAAGAGTTTGAAGAAGAGGTGAGACTTCATTCTGGCCGTATGATTATTTTGCATCTGCTCTTCTTCTAACTTCTGACTTCTGTCCATCTGTAGGAGGAGATTCCTACTGAGGTAATAGTAGAAAGCATTGCCTTGACGAAACAAGAAGAAGAAGCTTAGAGGGCAGAACCCACAAGCTCAGAATTAGCCCTTTTTGATGATGTGGAGGGAGAACATTCTGCTGCTGCCCCAGAACTTGAAGTAGAAGCAGAATACTCTGCTGCTGCTCCTGTTCCTGAGGTAACTTCAGTTTTTCTGTTTTGTCTTCATAGTTATGTTTGTCTTGTCATTCTCTAATTTTGTTATTTTTTGTCTTTCCAGGCAGCAGAGAACAAGACTGCTGAGATCCTAGCTGTGGTGACCAGTCCCCTCAAGCCTCCCATTGTGGCCATGAGTATTTTTGTGCCGTAGCCTTTCCTTTCTTTACCTATTCTGATTTTGCCTGAAACTGACTTGATTTTGTTTTGCAGATGCCCATCCATTCTCTCCCATGTTCATCTACCACGGCCTCCTTTGCTGATCCAGAATTGGCAGAGTTTGAAGCCATGGATTTGGACGCTCAGCTGGACAAGCTTGAGAAGCTCAACTCTACTCCTGGCAAGGCAAAATCCAAGGCAGTGGATAGAGTGAAGATCTGGCAATCCATTGAATTGGATTTGGATGAAAACCAAGAAGCTGTTGACCAGCTGATGAAAGACCTGGACCTACTACATAGAGAAAATATGGCTCCTAGGCCCATCCTTGAAATCAGCCTAGGCTTGGCAAGAGATGTGCTCAATCTCCACAATCACTATGAAGATCTCAAGCCCTCCTTCAAAGCCTTCAAGTTCTGCAAGGCTACTCATGAAGCCAACGTGGCTGATTATGCAAAACAGAAAGTAGAGCTGGACCAAATGGTTGTTGGCTATAAAGAGGCCAAGGCCACTGCCGATAAGCTGGAGAAGCAAATTGAAGAACTCCAAAAACAGCTGGCAGAATGCAGGGAGGTGCAGAACAAGCTTGGGGTTGGACTGAGTTCTAAGACAAAAACAACTTTCCTTGTGCAGAATATGGTCTCAGCTTCCAGGCCAGCATTGGAGATTGCAGAGGCTTCAATCCACCAGGGGGTGCTGCTTCAAAAGGAACTCTCAATCAAGAAGACTAGTTTGCATGAAACCCTTAGGAAATTAGGGTTTTAAACTTAGATTCTGAATGTAATAAACAATTAGTCATAAAAAATGACTATATTTTTAATAAAAGCTATTTATTTTTGTGGAATTTCTTTATTTTCAATTTCTTCAGACAAAAATAAAAGAAAGCAGAAAATAAAATATACTTAATAAATTACATCAAGAGAACAACTCTGTATAGTTTTTTTAAACAACAGTTCCATCTTGTTCCCTCTCTATTCCAGGATCTGTTTGCACTGCTTGTAAATCCCACATAGTTGGATAGAATTTCTTCAACCATTTGCCATTGATTGGTGCTGCATGGATTTCTCCATCTCGATCCTGTAATTTGTATGGCCCCAATCCAAGGATTTGCTTAATTATGAAAGGACCTTCTCATGTAGGTGACCACTTTCCATTACCAGCTATGTGTGTTCCAAGGGGCAAAACTGCTTTCCAGATTATTTCTCCTTCTTCAAAACTCTTGTTTTTAACTCTTTTGTTGTAGGTCCTTGATACAGCCTGTTTTCCTGCTAAGAGTTTGTTGGGGGTGTCAATTCTACTTGCATCCAATCCTTCCAGTTCTAGAAGCATGGCTTGAGAGTAGTTTTCTCTAGTTAGATTGTGTTGCTGAGCAATTTTGAGAGATTGGACTGCTATTTCCATAGGCAGAATTGCATCATGACCATAGGTTAAAGCATATGGGGTCATGCTAGTTGCCTCTCTCTTTGAAGTTCTATATGCCCATAGAGTTTCTGATAATTTCTCATGCCATTGCTTGGATTTTTCTCAAGCATTTTCCTGATAATGTTGATGATCACTTTGTTATTTGATTCTGCCTGTCCATTAGCTTGGGCATAATAAGGAGTGGATTGAAGTAGCTTGAATTTGAATGCTTCTGCCACATCTAGCATCTCTCCAGATTTGAAAGAAGATCCTCTGTCAGTTGTGATTGATTCTGGAATGCCAAACCTTTGTATAATCTGTTTTTCTATGAAGGTGATGATTTCTTGAGATGTAGTAGATTTAACAGGTTTGGCTTCCACCCATTTGGTGAAACAGTCTGTAGCTACAATGATAAAACAGTGTTGTTAGCTATTGGCTGGATAGATTTTGCCAATAAGATCCATTGCCCATCCTCTGAATGGCTATGGCTTGACTACTAAATTCATGGGAACTGAAGAAGCCTGCTGGATTAGACCATGCCTTTGACAAGCCTCACATCCCTTGGAATACTCAATGCAATCCTTCATCATGGTTGACCAGAAATAGCCATATCTTCTAATTAACCAGCACATTTTCCTTCCACCTTGATGAGCTCCGCAGATTTCTTCATGGGTTTCTCTTATGACCTTCATGTACTCTTTCTTTCCTAGGCATCTCAAAAGTAACTCATCTTTGCTTTTTCGGACCAAATCTCCATTCCACATAAGGTAGTTTAAAGCCATGATCCTAACTCTTTTTTCAGAAGGCAGAGTTGGATACTGCAAGTAATTTATGATGAGAGTTCTCCAGTCATCTTCAGTGATTATGGCAGAATTAACATCTATCTCCATTCCTCTGGTCAGAACAGATGGTAGACTTTTCTTTCCTACCTTGATGATCCTTTGCATAGTCTTCAGGCATTTGTACCCTTGTTGCTATCTGAGCCATTTCATTGGCTGCAAAGTTTTCTTCTCTTGCGATATGTTCCCAAGTAGCTTCCCTGAATTATGTCAAAAGATTTCTGGCTGCCACTAGATATACCGCTAGAGAAGGATTTAGACACTTGTATTCTCCAGCAATCTGCTTTAACACAAGCATAGAATCTCCCAAGATTTCCACATATTGGATTCCTAATTCCACCAGCATTTTGAAGCCAATGATTAAAGCTTCATATTCAGCCCTGTTGTTGGTGCATTGGAAATCTAACTGGAAAGAATAACAGTGTCTGATCCCTTGTGGCTCCTTCAGAACAATTCCTGCCCCAGAGGCTATATCAGTCTTTGATCCATCAAAGTACAGCTTCCAAGGTGTGAGGTGGACTGAATAGATAGGATTGTTAAGGTAAGTATGAGCTCTAGTCTATAGATCTGCATTTGCTATATCCAAGGAATCCATGTTTTCGATTTCTTCCCCTAGATGATCTGCTAGGAAATCTGCTACAGCTTGACCTTTGACAGCTTTCTAAGGAACATATCTGAAAGCAAATTCTGTCAAAGCCAAAGTCCATTGGCCAATTCTGCCTCTCAACATTGGCCTTGTTAACATGTACTTAATTAGGCCTGTCTTGGCAATGATGTAGACGGTGAATGGCAGCATGTAGTGTCTGAGTTTCACAGCAGTGAAGTATAAGGCTAGACAAAGTCTTTCAATTGCATAATATTTCCTTTATACTTCTGTTTGAGTTCTGCTTAGATAATAGACAGCCTGTTCCTTCCCTTCCTTGTTATCTTGAACTAATAGACTCCCAATGGACACTTCTGATGCAGAAACATATAATTTGAGTGGTCTGCCTCTCTTTGGTGGGGACAGAACTGGTGGATTTGAGAGGTAGTGTTTGATTTCCTCAAAAGCCTGCTAGTGCTGTTCCTTCCACTTAAACGTCGGTTCCTGCTTCAATCTTAACAATGAGGAGAAAGGCTGGATTTTTCCTGCATAATTGGATATGAATCTTCTTAGAAAGTTGATCTTTCCTAGGAGACTCTGCAATTCTTTCTTGTTCTGAGGTGATAGAGCTTCTATGATGGATTTTGCCTTATTTTTATCAATCTCTATGCCTCTTTGGTGGACCAAGAAACCTAAGAAATTTCCTGCTTGAACTCCAAAAACACACTTCTTGGGATTCATTTTCAACTTATGTTGTCTCATTCTTAGAAATGCCCTTTTCAGATTTGACACATGATCTCCTTCTTCTGGGGATTTAATCACCACATCATCTATATACACTTCTAAAGAATGACCTATCATGTCATGGAAAACAGAATTCATTGCTCTTTGATAAGTGGCTCCTGCATTTCTTAAGCCAAAAGGCATTACAGTGTATTCAAAAGCACCTATATGTCCCGGACACATAAAGGCTGTCTTATGGATGTCTTCTTCTGCCACCATAATTTGATTATATCATGCATTTCCATCCATAAAAGATAGCATTTGGTTATGAGCGGCTCAATCAACTAGCATATCTACCATTGGCATAAGATATTCATCTTTGGGAGATGCTTCATTCAGATTCCTATAATCCACACAGATCCTAACTGCCCATGTTTTTCTTTTCAAAACTGGCACAATATTGGCTAGCCAATCAACATAAATGGCTGGTCTGATGAATCATGCTTTGACCAGTCTTTCTATCTCTTCTTTGACTTTCAGTTCCGTTTCCATAGACATTCTTCTTCTGGCCTGTTTGACTGGAAGGTAGCCCTCTTTGATTGGCAACTTGTGTTCTACCAATTTTTTGTCCAATCCAGGCATCTCATGGTAATGCCAAGCAAAACAGTCTCTAAAATCATGTAAAAGTGCAATGATTTCACTCTTGAGTGGTTCTTTCAACAATGCACTAATGAAAGTAGGTTTTGGTTCCTCTTCTGTACCTAAGTTTATCTCCTGTAATGGATCTTCTACTTCTGGTAAAGAGTTATCTAGTGCCGCTGGTACAAAATCTAGTACTTTTCCCTGTAAACTCTCTTCCTGTTCTTCAGTGCTCTCATGGGTGAATTCTGCCATATTGATGGCTGGATTCTGCATAAAGAGTTTCCTTTCTTCCCAATATGTCAACAATCTTTTTGTAATGGATCGGATTGTTGCAACTCGATCCTTTTCTTGTTGATTAGGACTAAACATCAGAGTTCTGGAGGTTCAGAACAAAAGGTCTATTCCAGTCCTCTAGAGAACTGGCCGGACCATTTTCAATGAGTCTCTGGGCCGTGACACCATGAGGGAGCCGTTTTGGTTAACTCCAAAGAATGTGAAAGGACCAAGATCATCATGATAGTACCTGGCCTCAAAACACATGGCAGAAGGCATAAATGGTCGTGGATCGGCCTCTACTACTTCCATGAAACCTTCTTCATGCCAAAGGGCTAATTGCTGATGTAGAGTGGAAGGAACACATAGACTCTGGTGGATCCAGTCTCTGCCAAGCAGCACATTGTAAGTGGTAGAAGTGGTGTCTACCACAAAAAATGCAATCTTCAGCTCCTTGGTTCCAACTATGACATCTATATCTAAGATTCCATGAGTCTTAGTGATGCCCCCAACAAAGTTGGTGACCCCCAAAGTTTGCTGTTATGAACAGAGGTCTGAGGTGATTAGCCATTTTCTCAGTGGGTTTGGAGAAACAGAGCTATTCTGCAGCCAATTTTATGGTGGTTATACCTGCTTTGGCAGTAAGTGTTTGCTATTCTGGCGCTTTCTCTACCTTTGCCAATCTGCACTGAAAACTTTCCTGAGAGAGCACGTCTCCCTCCAGAGTGTTTTCTTGTCCTTCTACTGCACTGAACTTTTCTGGCAGGATAAACACCATATTAATGCCTAGATCACCCTATAACAAGCTCTCTAATTCTGCACCGAAAGCCTCAGTCTCTTCGTCTAGTTCTCCATCATACTCCATCTGTTCTTCCCCATATTCTTCCGTCCAGTCTTCTTGCTCTCCTGTTTCGAGGAGCCCAATCTGGTCATCTGCAGATGATTCATAGTCCAACTTTTCCCCTTCATATTCATCAGTCCAATCTTCATGTCCTTCTACTAGAATAGGTCCAGATTCAGCTCGTGATTGTGAAGGTTCAAGTTGATTGACTGGGGATGAGGCAAGATGGATGAAAGGTCTGCCTGGAGATTTTGTCTTTGCCAGCTCTTGTGGTTGACATGTTGTTTGTTCTGCTTGAGGAGTTATCTCTGGATTCTTCTCTCTTCTAGCAGAACTGGTCTCTGGAAGTACCTGTGTGTCATTCCTGTTCTTGAGAAAGGTGCAGTATTGCCTTTGAACTCTCCTTTTCTGTGTTCTAGTTAGTTCCAGAGTTGGTCTACCGCTCTTTCCAATAGAATACCACCTGCCCTTTATGATAGTTGCCAAAGGCTTGTTATTTCCAGGCATCTTAATTGGTATCTCCTTCTTAGGATGCTCTGTCACTCTTCTGCTGCGTTGGGCAGGCCTTAGATAGTCCTTATGTCTGGCTCTGTCTTTAGGTGGGGCCGGAACTGGGCCCTGTTGGTATGACGTTCCAATCCTGTCAAAAACGCTAGGTGTGGGCTGATTTTGCCTACCCAAGGTTACTTCTAACTCACTTTCACATTTGCACTTGCTGCACAGAACTACCCCAGTCGAGATGGTTGTCTTTGGCCTTTGATTAGACTCCATTCTCTCTCTTTTGCCTCTGCTGGAGCTAGCTTCAGTCGTTAGTTTGCCTCTGTTCTGTTCTAGCCAATTTAAGTTAACCATGTTGACTTGAGGTTGGGGAAATGATCTGTTGTTACTGAGGGAGGTTTCTCTGCCAGTTTTAGCCTTCCTGCTGTTATTCCTTCTTATATGACATCCCTGAAGACAACACAACTGTTGGTGGACTGGTTCCAAGAGTTGTGCCATTTGCAATATTGTCTGCCTTTGAGTTCCTCTGGCTTGGGCAACCTGTGGGGTGTCTCTATTATCAAACAGAGCATCAACCTTGGTTAGATCGAAGGAATAGACCTTGTTCTGTGTTGGTTTGTTTGGGACAAACCCTCCTATGAATGATGGCGGCATCTAGTCCTTTGGTGGCTTTGTCAGAGCCTTGCAGCTCATGGGATGTTTCAACTTTGCTATTTCTGATACTACAATTTCTCTTTTTTCTGAGCCTTATGTGTCTTCTTCTGATTCTACCTCAACCAGATGTATTGAAGAAGAAGGGGTTTTGTAGTATGTGCCTTTGGAAGAGTTCCTCTTCTGTTGTTCTTCCTTGAGTAGCTCCTGGTATTTGGATGCCTTGTCTACCAGTTTTGCCAGGTCTCCAAACAGCATCCCATCAAATCTCTTCCAGAGAGATTTTAAGGGCGGTTTGAGCCATCTAAATGAAGTGTCTTTCTTCCATAGGGATTCAGCATTTTATTTTGAGCTTTCTGAACCTAGTGATGAAGTCTTGAGCAGGCTCATCTTCACTCTGTTTGAGGGCAGCAAGATCACTGATGGTGACTTCTGGCTGGATCCTGAAATAGTAGTCATGGAAAACATTTTCCATCTGCTCCCAGGTTTGAACAGAATTGGCTACTAGGGTAGTATACTAGGTGAAGGCTTGTCCAGAGAGAGAATTTCCAAAAAGCCTCAGTTTTAACAGATGTTTATTTTCTATGGCTATGCACTGGACAAAGAATCTGCCTATATGCTCAACTGATGAAGCATGGGGGTCTTCTCCGTTGAACAAGGTAAAGTTTGGTACCTTGAAACCCGGGGATAGAGGTATCTGATCAATGTAAGCCGGATATGGCTTTCTGTAGGTGGGTCTTTCTCCTCTTCTGGCTTCAGGCCCCATCATCTCCCTGATCATTCTTTGAAGTGCCCCCATGTCATTCAAAGCATTGACAGGGTGTGGATTTCGCCCTTATTCTAGTTAGATGTGGTCAATCCTGTGCTTCATTCTGTATGGCCTAGGCAGAACTTCCTCCTTGTGTTCTTCCTCTTCCTCAAAATCTGGATGATTCCTCCAGTTTTCCCCTAGTCTGTTCCTGTCATTGTTGGCAAAGGGGTTAACTCCCCATCTGCCTCTCCTGCCTCTTGCTAGTGGATGGAATGGATTGGGGTCCATTCTTCTGGGTATGTAGGGCAACACAGCTAGTGCCTCAGGCAGAAGTGCCAAAGGCTGATCACGTGGGGCCACAGGTTGTGGAATAGGTGGAGGTTCTGGCTAATTCTAGGGGACCTGAACTGGTGCAGGGCCTTCTGGCCTAACTGGAACCTCATGTTCTTGGATGGGAAGGGCTCATCCCCTCTAAACAGCTTGGATTTCTCCACATCCTGGTATTCCGGCTATCTGTGTGATGAGAAGGTTCTCTTGGTATGGCCATGCCAGTCCTGGTGGAGGTCCATAAGGGAGGACTAGCTGTTGGACCACAACATCTGGGTTTGGAATTCTGGCCATAGCATCCTCACGGTCCTTCCTAAACTGCCTGTTAACTTACCATTGCATCATGGTTGTCATGTTGTTTAGAGTATCCTGGGTCCTTTGTGCTGTGGCCTCTTGACGGAACACAACCTCCTGTATTTGGTTTAGCCTTCTGAAGCCAGTCCTAGAACGTCTACTCCTCATACTGCTATGAGTTGATTGCCTAGCATCACTTTCTTCTGACTCCAGTCCTTCCCGGAGAGCTACTTGGTCTCTTTCCATGGCACAACGTGGATTCTGGCTAGAACTTCCAATATTCATATACTTTAGAAGATGTTTCTAGGAGTATGTAGAACTTCCACTGGGCGTGCCAAATTGTTCACCCGTTTTATGTTTGTTCCTGTGATGGTAGGGCAAAGTTCCTCATTGCCTTGAAAACCATTGACTGGTCAGCAAATCAACTTTCTTTAGTGTGCGATCGTGCCACTACTAGTAATGAAAAATCCTAGCAGACTTCTTAAAAATAGATAACTTGCGCCCCAAGTTACTAATTTCTAAACAAGCGATTGTGAATTTGGGTGAGGAATATCTCCCAAGTAAGTTCTTTTCTTGCCTTAGACTGGTGAGGACTTCACAATTTTTCACAGTACAAAACTGGTAGTTCTGGCCAGAATAAATGATAAGATAGTAAATTGTTTTAGGCAGAATTTTACAAAACTCAAAAAGGAAAAAACCAACTCTAAAAAAGACAAAAAGAGGGCTGGACTTCCATTTCTGCCGGGATGAATGCTTCCATTTCTACTTGATCAAGGCTCTCCATAAATTTGTTGAGGTTTTCATATTTGATAAAAACCTGAACTCTACTTGATTTGGCTTAAGCTGAACCAAATTTGTAACAAGAGAAATCTCGCTTTGAATGACTATTTCTCCGAAACTGAACTGAAGTTAGAGATTCTGGATTATAGCTGACTTGTTTCTTGTGGCTCAATGAGCTTTTGGTTGCTTCAGTGCTTTGAAGGCTTTTGAGATCAAGTGATCATTTTGAGTTTCTGTTTTTGATTGATTTTTTGGCTGTCCTTGATCTGTTCACCTTCTCTTGATTTTTTGTGTTGTCATACAACACTTATCCATTGGCCCAACAGGCTTTTGAGTATTTTGCCTTTGTCCTTTATATCATATTTAAAGCCCAATCCAATTCCTTATGTTCAAAGTTAATTCCATAATTAACTCTTAATTATGAATTATGATTTAACTCCTAAGTCACTATTATAGTCTCACTAATTTGGCTCGGTCAATTGCTCTAGTCAAACATGCTGGCTTTCACTTGACCGTTGACTTTGATGTTTGACTTTCGACCTTTGACTTTTGACCTTTGACTTTTGACTACTAAAACCTTTCCTCTTCATTTATTCCTCTAATCTCATTTCTCAGTGTGCGATCTATAGGTTCCTTTTAAAAAGGTAGTGGATTGACTGAACTCCTCTGAGTTGACTTGTTAATTAAATCTCACTATTTAATTCTTCATATTAGTGAAGGTCAATTGTGATTGGACCTTTTGGAACTTCCACAAACCATGGTTGACGCCTTGCAGCATGTATGGTTATCTAAGCTAACTAGGTTGTACGGAAGAACCTATTCAAATTGGCATGATCTTGCAATTGAATCTTTCTCTTGTATAATACTCCTTATTTGTAATGCCCCGACTTCAAATTAAATGTCTATTATTTAAAATGAATTACGAATTTACCCTTGGGGTAGGGGTAAATTGGTCATTTTCTTATCTGGAAGGATTTGGGACCACGAATGGTATTTTTGGGTAGGTGGTACTGAGACGAATTCGTAGACACGCGGTAGGCTTGAAACGGAGTTGTAACGAAAAAGTTACGAGCAAAACATCATCAGTGGCAAAACTGTAATTATTTCGAAAAGGGTTAGAGTAAAAATCTGATTTTTCATTTTTACCTCACACACTCTCTCTCTCTCTCTCTCTCTCTCTCTCTCTCTCCCGATTCTCTCTCTCCCGCGTCGTTCCCTCCCCCTCCTTCGACTGGAATTGCACAGCCACCGTCACAGGCCACGACCAGCCTCGAGACCGGACCCAAAACGTCCGACCAGACCTCGCCGACGTTCCCCAGTCCACCTCTAGCCGCCAGCCGTCGCCACGTTGCCGGAAAATACGAATTTCAGGCCGGTTTTCATCCGAATTTTCAGTCACTCGATCTCTCTCCTCCGACCACTAATTCCGACGGGTGAGGTATGGTTTCTCATCCATTTTCCGAGTTCTAGCTGACTGTTGTATAGGTTTGGATCGATTTGCTGGGTAGAAACTGATTTTTGAAAACCTAGGTTTTGGCTGGATTTCAAAGTGAAATTCCGGCCAGTTGCCGCCCGAATTGGACCTTCCCGTAGTTGAATGAAGTGATCCTGACCTTGAGTAGAAGCTAGGATAGGAAGGATGAGCTCGGGTGTGGAGTTTTTCCGTCACGGGAATTACTCTACACACCCACGCGCTGCCGGCGCGTGTGGCGGCGCGTGGGTGAGGCTGGTGAAGCTGCAATTTAACCCGATGAGATCCTTAGGTTGTCACGAGCGCATAGGAATTCGCGGATTTCAATTCGGATGTCGTTTGACTATCGAACGGATTTTCGCATATTGTGCGTTATCCGGGGTCGATAGGTTCTGACCGTTAGATCTTTTCCGAATTAAAATATGTTGTTCTAGGTATTCCTAGGACCGTTTGGGACTTCACGGATTATGAATCGAAGCCCCGAATGTTCCGATTCAATAATGCAAAGTTTGCGGGTTAGCAATAACCGTACTATGGTGAACGATTCCTAAACCTATAATCGGACCTTAGGATACCTTCTTCAACATGCACGTATTGGGAATTTGGGGATTTAAGCATTTAATTTGTGATTTCCGCTTCGACGTAATTTTATATTAATTAAAGGTTCGTATCTCGAAATAGGTGTTTCGACTGCACGTACTCAGCGGGCAGGACCCTCACGTGGTCAAGCAGCGTGGGAATATTTGTGAGTGGACTTTGTTTTCAATCATATGCATGGTTTTATTGATGAAAGATTTTTGCATAATGTTTTAATGGCTTATTGAATATATTATATTCATGAGATGAATTTGAATGTTATATAGCGCTTTAGCAATATATTGTGAGTTTGGCATTTTGGGTATCGAGAGTGTGTTTTATAAGGATTTTGGGGAAGCATGTATATATATATATTCTCTATAGGCGAGATACTTGGGTTGTTATAGTGTGTTGTGGAAGAACTTGATTATGAGGGGTTGTTGAGAGAAGTTGTATGATTACACTATGTAAGTACCTTCCCCAGTTATTAGACTTTCCACACGCGGCGTTGGATGTTCCGGCGTGTGAGACACTTTCCATATGCGGCGTTGGATGTTCCGGCGTATGGAAAGACTCTGTATAGTGTTTAGGGTCATCACCCATGGCGTTGGATGTTCCGGTGTGTGATGATCCAGTCTGCGCGCGTAGGACATAGTTTGGGAGCTACACATGGCGTTGGATGTTCCGGTGTGGGAGCTTTGGAGTTTCATCCCCCGGTTGGACTGCTCATCCCTAGACGCAGGATAGCACCTAGAAATCCTGCGGACTAGTCAAACGATCCCCCAGTTGGATTGTTTCCCCGGTACCTAGGTAGTGTGATGAGTATATCGTATAGCTATGTATAGTTATTTATATATATATGTATATTTACATGCATATGTATAGTTGAGTGAGTGAAGAATTTGAGTTTTTCAGTGGGTTGACAGGAGTTGTAAGTTTGAGAGAATGGGGTTTATGAAGGAGATGATTTGTATTTTGAAGAGTTTTAAATGATTCATGTTTTGAGTAATTAAATATTGAATTGTGAACCTGCATGACTTGAGCATTATTTTTACACGGTAGGGTTACTATATTGTTTTTAACTGCAAATCTGGTTTTTGTCCACTCATATGTTTTCTGTTTTGCGCCCCCCCAGCCAGTAGTCGCTCTAGGAAGCGTGCAAGTGGTGTACGAGGCTCGAACTGTGAACCTTCCTAGTTAGGATTTGAGTAATTTATTCTACTCAACTGTTCTTGTAATCTAAATTCAGTAGATGCTCTGTTATCGCCCATGGTAGATTTTACTTGTGAGGCCGGAGGCCATTTAGTATGACTTGTTGAATTATGAAAGCATGCTGCCGGTTGGGATTTGTATTTTTTGTGTATTGCAGGTTGAAATATTTGTTGGGTTTGCTTAAATTACAGGAGAGACTCTGCCAAAATTTTGGTAAAAAGTCTCGGTTTCTTAGTAAGTGGGCCCGGCATCGGGAAGATGTCGGAACAAAGACGGGATTCGCCCCGGTTTCCGGGAAATTCTGGGGCGGGTCCTGTCATTATTCATATTATTAGATAATGGAATCTAATGTCAAATATCCTAATGTGAATTATTCCTTTAAATGATTATCCCAGAAAGATTTGAAGACTACTTATTTCAAATTTTATCCACTACTGTGAGTAGAGATTTGATCAATCATATCTTATTGGAGCATTTTTTCTTTTTATTGAGAATAGAGATCCCTTGTTGTACATTTATTGAGAGTCGTGATAAACACATTTTAGTCATGTCTTATACAACACAACTGTATAGGCCCTCGAAGACAAACAACCTAGCCACAAGACATCGATGATGTCTCAGGTCTAAGGATTAGTTTGCAGCATTGCAATCTATGAGTTCTAGTTGACATGTGAGTAAAGACTTTTATTCTAGAACTTATGTATTTGATCGCATTCAGTGTACTTATTCTCCTGCAAGCACCTACACACATATCTTGGTGTAGACACACTCAATGACTTGTACTGGTCTTAGTGGAATATCAATGCCCAATTGATACTCCTATGAACAAGAATATATTTAGGATTAGGGACCATGATAAGTCTCGATGTATGTTATCTCATTACATAGTTCTTAAATCCACTTATATATTCTTAGGACTATAGTTGTTTTACATTTCATAAGATAACATAATCATGAATTAAAACAACCGTTCTTGCCCATAAATAACTTAATAAGTAATTACAAAAGATGTCCTTAACACTAACTATTACATAATTAGTGACTTTAAGGGCATATATGTAACAAGCATTGTAGCTCACCGTTGTCACACACTCCATCACCCATTGGCATCATTGCTCTGCAAACCCAAGCTTCCGCAACATTGCTACCAGGAACCTCCTTTCTACACGACCATACGCCTTGGCCATGTCTAATTTCATCCCTACATCTCCGGTTTTACCCGTCTTTCGCTTCTTAAAAGTGTGAAGAAGAGAATAGATATAACCTATGAATAGCCTCTAGGACATCCGACCCCACTATGTCCCATTAGCTTTGGTAAAAACTCCCAGTTAACCCATTCGGTGCGGGGACTTGAAAGGATTAATTTGAAATGCAGCCTACTTTATTTCTTCACTAGTTACAGGCGCCGATAGATCCTCATTTTGCTGCTCAGTAATTTTGCAGTCAACACATACCATAATCTCTTCAAGATTAATCACTTGGTTAGCTGTGAAAAGCCCTTCAAAGTATCGTAAAGCAATCCCTTCTATCTCTCTCTCCTCCTCACACCACACTCAATGTTCATCTTCAAGCCCTCAATTTGATTCCTATGTCTTCGCTAGACTGTTTTAGCATGGAAGAACTTCATATTTTTGTCTCCTTCCTGCAACCATTGATTTCTTGATTTTATCTACCAGTATATCTCCTCTCCATGTATGGAATTAGTCAAGGCACCTTCAAGTGCCAAAACTTTATCCCGATCATAGTCCCTGGCTTGATAACAAATTTGAAGTTCAGCTTTTGTCGCTTCAATTCTCTTATGGGTATTAGTTTTTGCCCCTCGTTGCCATTTTAAAATATTGATTCGCACCTGTTTAAGCTTTTTTACCAACCAAAAACAAGCATATCCCTGCACTTCATTTCCCCAACACTATTTTATTGCCCCCCTACACTCCTCCTTCGATTTCCACCTTGTGTCAAAGATAAATCAACATTGTCCCTAGCTATGCTTTAGTTCTAGGTCCAGGATACGCATGGCATGGTCAGAGCCAAACTTAAGATGTAGGACAACTTTGCATCAACATACAAGTTAATCCAAGATGAGGAGACCAAAGCTCGATCCAATATCATTAAAATCACCAATAATACAAACTAGTTCAATATATTGCTGGAGTTTGGATTCCAGGATGTGCCACTGTCTTTCTCAGGTGCGATCTTTGGCACTTGCATAGAGTGCTATCAAACGCCACAACACATTTCGGTGAGCATCCGTAACTAGACCCTCGATGAAATAATCATAGTACTTGGCTAAAACAACTCTTTGGGGATCCTTCCAAATCATGATCAAACCTCCACTAAGCCCCCTTGAGTCAACCCCATGCATGCATTCCTAGTTTACGTTTCAAAAATTCAAGTCAGTGTCCTTTATTTTTAGTTTCCAATAGTACCAAGCTAGTTTTGCTCCATAAGGTTGGGAACTATCAAGGCTCCTCCAATACCTTGACAGTTTCACACCAGGATTTTCATGGTGACTGTGAAGACCCTTCACGGGTTGTCTACACCTCCTGATATGATTGTAAACTGGTCATCCATTGCACCTTGCTTCTCTCATATTATTCTTCATGCACAATCTCTTCTTCTCCTTCAATCACATGCTTCCTTTTTCTCCCAACTTGACCTGATTGCTCGATCAAGTTCCAAGGTTAAAAGGGTCAGAGTTCTGGGAGAGTGTGAACCTCCCAGATCTGGGGGCCACCTCTCTTTGTGTTGTAACATGTTGCAGCTGCACCACTTCACTATTCCCTACTTCCTGGTTTGGGTTCACAGCCATATGGGGATCAATTGATAGAATTCATAGATTTTGTATGTGTTTGGGAGAGAAAATGAGAGAGCGTTGCTCTCTGTGAGAGAACTGAAAAATTGAAGGAATGAATTCTGCTACTATTCATTACAAGCCAAAAAAGAGATATATCCGTTGAGGAGAGAGAAGAGAGATTCTTCTCTAACTGCCTCAATACAAAACTCAATCCTAGCCTTTGAACTATCATCCTATAAGATGATTACACTTGTCTCAATCTAAACCCTCACTTAAAGAGCCACTTGGACTCTAATCCAAGGGTCCTTATTACAAGTAGCAGAAAACTAAAGTTTTTTTTTTTTTTTAAAAAAAACTAAACAACAGAAATATTTAAATGAAATGGGATTAGGCGGCAAGGAGGATTTTAGCTCAGCTCAAAGGGTTACACGTCAACACTCCCTTCTAACCCTTTGACTGATTTAACTCCAAGCAAATCTCTGAGGTACACAAAACGTTCCTTGGATAAAGCCTTGGTTAGGATGTCTGCAATTTGATCTTCAGATTTGCAGTAGATTAGCTCAATTTCCTTTGCTTGGATGGCTTCTCGGATGAAATGGAATTTCCTGCTTATATGCCTGGATTTCTGATGAAAGACAGGATTCTTTGCCATTGCTATGGCAGATGTGTTGTCACACAGAATTGGTGTGCCTTCCACTTGCTCTTCTCCAAAGTCCTCAAGTATAAACCTTAGCCACTTAGCTTGTGATGTTGCTTCAGCAGCACTCACATATTCAGCTTCAGCAGTAGATAAAGCTACTGTATTTTGTTTGATTGAGGCCCAAGAAAACATGCCAGATCCCAGAGTGAACACATATCCTGATGTACTCCTTCTGTCATCTTCACTGCCTGCCCAGTCACTGTCACAGTAGCCAATTAAGGTAGCTGCCTTGCCCTTTTTATACTCAACTCCATATTCAAGTGTGCCTTGAACATACCTCAACACCCTTTTGGCTGTTCCCATGTGCTTTCTAGTAGGATTATGCATAAATCTAGCAAGCAAACTTGAGGCAAACATGATGTCTGGTCTTGTAGCTGTCAGATACAGCAGGCTGCCTACAATCTGTCTATATTCACTCTCATCTGCCATCTCACTTCCATCTTCTTTGCACAGCCTTTCATTTGCTACCAAGGGGGTTGCCACTGATTTATAGCCTTTTAAACCAAATTTCTCAACCACTTTCATTGCATACTTCTTCTGATGGAGAAATATGTATTTCTCAGTCTGCACAACTCCCATGCCAAGAAAATGATAGAGTAGCCCGAGATCAGTCATCTCATAATGCCTCATCATGTCATTTTTGAACTCTTCAAGCATTTTTACACAACTTCCAGTATAAACAATATCATCCACATAGAGAGAAACAATAAGAATACCTGAGCCTTCATCAGTTTTAATGTAAAGTGTAGCTTCACTTGGACTTTTCTTAAATCCTGCCTTGTTGAAGTAGGAATCTATCTCATCATACCATGCCCTTGGGGCTTGTTTTAATCCATACAAGGCCTTGTTCAGCTTATACACTTTGATTTCTTCATTCTTTTTCTCAAAACCCTGTGGCTGCTCCACATATACTTCTTCTTTTAGAACTCCATTCAGAAATGCAGACTTGACATCCAGTTGGTATAACTGCCATTCCTTCTGTGCAGCCAGAGCTATCAAAGTCCTAATGGTATCTAGCCTTGCCACTGGGGCAAACGTCTCATTATAATCGATTCCAGGTTTTTGTGAGTAGCCTTTAGCTACTAACCGAGCCTTATTCTTCTGCACAGTGCCATCTAGATTAAGCTTGGTCTTATAGATCCATTTGACACCGATAACAGGTTTGTTAAAAGGCCTTTCCACAAGCTGCCAAGTGTTATTCTTCTCAATCATTTCTAGCTCAGCCTCCATTGCCCTTCTCCATGACTCATCTAGATCAGCTTCTTCAAAATTCTCAGGCTCCATAATGCACATATTACATTGAGCCATAATGTCATTAATGCTCTTCCATTTCTTTGGTGTATGATCAATAGCTTGAGAACTTCCTTCAATGCTCTCATCCTGCAGGGTAGGATCTCCATCTGCTTGTGTTTGTGTCTCCAAGCTTTGACTTGGTTCTTCTGGAGCTATGACTTCTTCATGTATTTGCAGTGGTGCAATCAAATCTGGATTTAGAGCATAGTCATGATTTCCAGTAGGCACAAGCACAGTGATTTCTCCTTCTCTAGCATTCTCCCATTTCCATAAGCTTTCTTCATCAAATTTCACATCCCTTGACAGAATAATCTTCCTATTTCTTGGATCAAAGAGTCTATATCCCTTTTCACAAAGACCATAGCCCACAAAAATACACTTGTGACTGTTTTCTTCAAGCTTATGCCTTAATGCAGAGGGAATAAGCACATGACAAGGAGATCCAAATATCTTTAAATGTGCAACCCCTGGTTTTCTGCCAGTATAAGCCTCAAATGGTGTTATCCTATTGAGAGCCTTGGTAGGACATCTATTTAACAAATAGACTGCAGTATTGATAGCCTCTGCCCAAAACTCATAAGGGATACCTTTCTCATGCAGCATTGACTTAGCCATTTCAACCACTGTTCTATTCTTCCTCTCAGCTACTCCATTCTGCTGAGGGGAGTAAGCCACTGTTAATTGCCTTTGAATGCCAGATTCTTCACAGAAACTGTTAAACTCTCCTGACAAGAATTCTCCACCCCTATCACTTCTCAAACTCTTTATCTTGAACCCACTTTGCAGCTCAGTCATAGCTTTGAATTTCATGAAACACTCCAATGCACTTGATTTGTTTCTAATGAAATACACCCAAGACATCCTAGTGTGATCATCTGTAAATAGGAGAAAATATCTGTTTCCAGAGAGGGATTCTGTTTTCATTGGTCCACAAATGTCTGTGTGAACCAATTCCAAGGGATCAGAAGCTCTCCAAGTGGATTCCAAAGGGAATGAATCCCTATGCTGCTTTCCTTGCATACATCCATCACACACCACTGACATTTGTTCTAAGTGAGGTAATCCATGAACCATCCCTTGATTTTCAAGCAGCTTCATACTTCTTTCATTTAAATGCCCAAGTCTCTTATGCCATGTCTGCAAGCAATGAGTGACACTTGCTTTTAGAACCAACTCACTGGCAGGCATCATTGTCAATGGAAAGCATCTGTTGTTTGTCATTTGCACCTTCACAATCAGATTTTCCAGTGACTGATCATCATAGATTCTCACCATATTCTCTCCAAACACAAGATGGTAGCCATGTGCCATCATTTGCCCAACACTGAGCAAGTTTTCTTCAAGACCAGGTACAAGCATTACTTCATGAATGTGCTTCTTACCAAACTTGGTTTTTATCACCAAAGTTCCTTTTCCAGTGACTGAAACTACTTCTCCAGTCCCCATCTTCACCTTAGAAGTCAAATCCCTTTGAACATTTACTAAAAGTCCCTCATCTCCTGTCATGTGATTACTACACCCACTGTCTATGTACCAAGAGTGATTAACCTTTACATCTGTTGCAGCATTGCAGACATAGAATAGTGTACCAGTTTCTTCCATCTCATTTGCATAATTCACCCTATGTGCATTCCTATTTCCATTGCAATCTCGGACCATATGTCCAAATTTTCCACATCCATGACATTTAGGTTTGCCTTCAAACCAGCACTTTCCATAATGCATCTTGTCACAATGCTTACAAGCTGCTATGTTACCATCATTAGGCCTCCAATGTTTTTGAAAGCTTTGATTTCCAGGAGCACTTTTCTGAAAACTCTGATTTTCAGAAAGACTCTCATTCTTAGGCTTCTTTTCTTCTACATTCAGACTAGCAAAAGCTCTTTCTGAAGAATTCTCAGTGTGCCTATCCAATCTGAGCTCAAAGCTCTTTAATGAGGCAACCACTTCTTGAACTTCCAGAGTTTCAAGATCCTTAGAGTGCTCTATCACAGAGCATATAGAATCATAGGACTTAGGCAGACTAAACAATAGTTTCTGCACAATTCTCTCCCTAGATAACTCATCACCATAACTCTTCATTTGATTCATCATATTAAACAATCTAACCAGATAGACAGATAGAGATTCACAATCCTTCATGCGAGCATATTCAAATTCCCTACGCAACCCTTGCAATTTAACATTTCGTACCTGTTTATCTCCTCTGAATTCCAGTTTCAAAATGTCCCAAGCTCCCTTCGAGGTCTCCTCATTCACAATCCTTGGGAATAACTGATCTGAAACTGCACTTTGGATTAATCCAAGCGCACGAGCATCCTTCATCAGAATCTGAGCCACCATGGACTTCTCAGTTTCTGCAGCCTCTTCTTTTTCTTTCTTCATGCCCGAGTCATCTAGCCCATTCTCGACCAGATCCCACAAACCGTGCGATTTCAAAATAGTTTTCATTCGAATACTCCAGAATTCGTAGTTTTCTCCATTGAAAACTGGTGTTCGAAGCTCAGCTGCTCCAGATCCTGCCATATGAGACACTTTGATGCAAGAGCTTGCTACTTCGATTTTCAATATCAGCTCAACGATAGCTCAGATCGAGCTCGATTTCCTGTTCACAGATCACGCCCAGCTCAAATAATCCAACCTGGCTCTGAGGCCATGATAGAATTCATAGATTTTGTATGTGTTTGGGAGAGAAAATGAGAGAGCGTTGCTCTCTGTGAGAGAACTGAAAAATTGAAGGAATGAATTCTGCTACTATTCATTACAAGCCAAAAAAGAGATATATCCGTTGAGGAGAGAGAAGAGAGATTCTTCTCTAACTGCCTCAATACAAAACTCAATCCTAGCCTTTGAACTATCATCCTATAAGATGATTACACTTGTCTCAATCTAAACCCTCACTTAAAGAGCCACTTGGACTCTAATCCAAGGGTCCTTATTACAAGTAGCAGAAAACTAAAGTTTTTTTTTTTTTTAAAAAAAAACTAAACAACAGAAATATTTAAATGAAATGGGATTAGGCGGCAAGGAGGATTTTAGCTCAGCTCAAAGGGTTACACGTCAACATCAATTTCCCCCCTTTCTTCAAGGGACACTTATACCTCCCTGACACCAAATCCTTGTACAAAACTCGTAGCTTGATCACCTTCAAATAAGGCCCGCATCATAAGCAACCTCTCTCAACTACCGACGTCGTTCCGCCTCTTCCTTTAGTCTTCGTATGGTCTCAGCTAAGTTCCCCTTCCATTGGGTTCGAGTCTCCAGGCCCCTTAAGCTTTGAAAGGGAAACCAAGAAGCGCTTCTATCACCGCACCTTCTTTCCCTCTAGGGCTGAAATACCTTATTCTATCTCTCGTGCTACTCCCTTCATCTCTGCTCCAGTGGGCTGCCTTCTCCTCCAGCTCAGAAATCCACAACTCCCCCTTGTTCCCCAGTCTAGCAATTGCCACCATTCGATTGAGGTGGTGATTGTCTCCTAGTGAGTCTAAGCTTTCGGCCTCGCAAGACCTCGACGGCCTCCAATTCAAGGAAATGGAGGTCAAGCCGTCCATTCCTTTCAATCCCATTCGCATCCAATCCAGCCTCACATGCACTTGTAGGATGGCCAAGACATCCACACGCAATACAATAGTCCGAGAGTAGTTTATATTTGAAAACAACCCATCGCTCCCCCTCTGTAGGAAATTGGACCTGTGTCCCTCGCATCAGTAATTTCCAAACCTTCCGATGCATTCCACCCCTCTCGATTTGTCCACCTCCAGCACCTGCCTGATCAAGGCACCAATTCACTGCAGCTACCGTTATGTTGAGTGGTGGGAGCCCATGAATCTGAACCCAGAACACCCCTTGGTAAGTTATGGATTCAAAAACGGCCTACCATTCTCTTCCTCTTCCACCATCATGAGCGAATTTCGAAAAGACCAAGGTTCCATGTCTAGAACTCTCTAAATATCGTGAAAGCCCACGAATCTGGCGAGGAATCTTTTTTCTCCAATCTCCCATATGGAGACTCCCTCATGGCCTCGCCATAATCCAGTAAACATCTCAACGAAAGCATCTCTGTTCACTGATAGATGTGACAAGACCTCGGCCACCAGGCTGTAATGGAAGACCACCAAAGTACCCGACAAGACCTCTTCAAGTTCTTTCTCAGATAGCATCAGTTTTGACCTAAATCGTTTCCCCAATTCCTCCAATTCCATGGTTCTCTCGTCACTCCCCAGATATTCTTGCTTCGTTAGTTCTCATCTCTCTCAGAATGAAAGTGCTAATGGATTTGTCACTCACACTGACAAAGTGTAGAGGGGTTTAGGAAAACCCTAGCCCTAGCACCGCAAGCTTGCTTCTCACGATACTCTCCTTGCGATCCTTACAGCACCCTGCTGTTATGTTAATAGAGAGAGTTGGAAAGAACATTTTTCAATTATTTGCTAATTTGGTTGTCTAATCAATATTGCATTGATCAAAACTTATTTGGTTGTAAATGATTTGACTGGTGAGAGATTTTGTTATGTAACTTGTTTGTAAAAATAAATTCCAGGGAGAATATTCGTGAAATATCCTCTTCACTCGATCCTCCTCTTCCTCGATCCTCTTCTTCACATGGGCTAGTATTAGTATAACTACTACCACTTTGAGTGCGATTAGTGACAAGACCTCCCACATACAAATCATAAAGCTAAAACAAAAGAATTTTCACACCCTTTCTCATCCCAACAACATAAGCATCATTATTCACATACAATTTCAACAATTTGCATTAATAAGTTGTCTACCTTATATATATTTTGGATCAAAACAACTATCAACAAGAACTGGTTCACACTACGTAGGGATCCCCAATACTTGTCAGTTCACACTACGTAGGGATCCCCAATACTTGTCATACTTATATTTTATGCCATGATGGAAAGAAAAGGATTGTCTATTACACTCAATGATGCCAACTCATAATCAATTGCAAATAATTGAGAAACTAATTATAGTGTGAGTGAGGGGATGGAGAACGTAGTGACTTTCTTCGGTGGAAATAGGAGGCATCGCTTAGAGTGAGGTTTGAAGAACATAAGAGAGAGCTTGTGATGATCCAATGAGGACGAGGAGGAAGGAATATAGAATATGAGAATATTGATAGTGGAAATCATCGTGTTATGGCTTGGCTAGTGTTTCATGTTCAACATTGTTCTAATGGGTTGAGTTCAATAGTATGAAACTTTCATTGATTTCCAAAGTATACGAATAGGTTTGAGTCCAATATAATCGGTTTAGTTCAGTTCAGGTTGGATTAGAAATATATAGAACTAGGTTCGGTTTGGTTTTTAAATTGGATGAGTTTTTCCTTGATCCAAACCGAACAAAACCAGTAAATATGGTTTGATTTGAGAAGTTTAGTTGGATCGACTCGTTCACTTGCGAACCCATAAAGGTGCAAGGAGGTGCAATTGCGCCTTCCCTCGCTGAAAAAAGCTTTGGTAGAGCTGGAAGTTGTTAACATATACAGACCATTATCTTGTATATTTATTCAATCATCAATGTAATAAGGCTTATAGAAATGCAGAGAGATTGGCTAGATGAAAGAGGAGAGAATTTCAGAGAGAGAGAGAGATTGGAGAAGAAGCTAGCTAAAATTGTATTAGCTCAGCTCCAATATAACATGCATATATTGTGCTCTGACAAAACCATTAGGAATGGAATATTCCTCATTACATCATTCAATCCTAGCCACTCATTTAACTACCCTATGAGATAAAGACAAGTGGCACAAGACTATTACATTTTCTGCTGCATACTTGGACTGTGATCCAAAGCTGCCTTTTAAATGAAGAATAGAAACTTCTTTGTTCTAATTACATTTCAGCAATCACACTTACAAACCAACACTCCCTTCTAAGTGTTGTGCTGAAATGACTCCTAGAGCTTTCCTCAGATATTCAAATCGATCTCTTGCCAAAGGCTTGGTGAAAATGTCAGCAAGTTGCTCTTCAGTTTTGCAATATAGTAGATCAATCTCACCAACTTGAAGTGCATCTCGAATGAAATGAAACCTTCGATTGATATGTCTGGTTTTGTGATGATGAACTGGATTCTTCGATATAGCAATAGCTGAAGTATTATCACATAGCAATTTAGTTGGTTCTACTTGCTCTTCCCCAAAGTCTGATAATACAAACCTCAGCCAAATAGCTTGTGTAGTAGCTTCTGCTGCACTCATATACTCAGCCTCTGCAGTTGAAAGAGCAACACTGCTTTGCTTGATTGAAGCCCAAGAAAACACACCTGATCCCAAATTAAATGCATAGCCAGATGTGCTTCTCATGTCATCCTCACTTCCACTCCAATCACTATCACAGTAACCTATTAGCACTGCCCCTTTTCCCTTTTCATATGCAATTCCATAATTCATAGTACCTTGAATGTATCTCAGCACCCTCTTTGCTGTTCCCATGTGCTTCTTGGTTGGATTATGCATGAATCTAGCCAAGAGGCTTGCTGCAAACATGATATCTAGTCCGGTTGCAGTCAGATAGAGCAAACTCCCCACCATTTGCCTATACAAAGTTTCATCTGCTAGATCACTTCCATCCGTTTTTGACAATTTTTCATTCACAGCCAGTGGTGTTGCAACAGGCTTGCAATCCTTGAGTCCAAACTTGTCAAGCAAAGTCTTTGCATACTTCTTCTGGTGTAAGAAGATGCAGGTATCAGTTTGTAGAACTCCAAGGCCAAGGAAGTGATGAAGCAATCCTAGGTCAAGCATCTCATATTGCCTCATCATCTCATTCTTGAATTCAGCCATCATTTCTTTTGAGCTCCCTGTGTAGATAATATCATCTACATATAGTGACACAATGAGAATACCACCTGTAGACATCTTAGTGTACAATGTAGCTTCACTTGGACTCCTATAAAAACCAATTTTAGTAAAGTAGGAGTTTATCTCTTCATACCAAGCTCTTGGAGCTTGTTTCAAACCATATAAGGCCTTTTTAAGCCTATACACCTTATCTTCAC
Source organism: Prunus persica (assembly GCF_000346465.2). Taxonomy (NCBI): domain Eukaryota; kingdom Viridiplantae; phylum Streptophyta; class Magnoliopsida; order Rosales; family Rosaceae; genus Prunus; species Prunus persica. The sequence continues at coordinate 19,245,819 of NC_034012.1, forward strand.
TTCCTCGTATCACAAAACCAGATGGTTGATCCACATACACTTCTTCTTTTAGCAGTCCATTAAGAAATGCCGACTTTACATCCAACTGAAATAGCCTCCAATTTCTCTGTGTAGCTAAAGCCACCAAGGTTCTCACAGTATCAAGTCTTGCCACTGGTACAAAGGTCTCATTGAAGTCTATTCTAGGCTTCTGAGAATAACCCTTTGCCACCAGCCGTGCCTTGTTCTTCTGCACAGATCCATCCAAGTTCAGTTTTGTCTTATAGACCCATTTAACACCAATAATTGGTTTGTCAGATGGTCTATTCACAAGTTCCCAAGTGTTATTTTTGTTTATCATCATAATTTCATCTTCCATAGCTTTCCTCCAGGAATCATCCTTTGCTGCTTCTTCAAAATTCTCTGGTTCTATGATGCACATATTGCATTTCTCATAGATTTCTGCAATGCTTTTGTACTTGCGAGGTGTGTGATCAAAATCCTGGGAGCTTGGCATTCTTTCTTGATCACTAGATTCAGTACTAGTGCCAAATATTTCACCTTCTTCACCTTGTACTTCAGGATTACTGCTGTTTTCTTCTTGTCCTTGCTTACTTGTAGTTATTTCAGCAATTGGAATCTTCACACTTCTTTCTTTCTGTGTATTCCAATCCCAACATGCATCTTCATTGAACACAACATCTCTAGACACAATTATCTTTCCAGTTTCAAGACTATAAAGTCTATACCCCTTTTCACAGCTTCCATAGCCTAAGAAAATACACCTCTTGCTTGTCAAATCCAGCTTCTACCTTTGTTGACTCGGAATATGAGCATAGCACAATGAACCAAACACTTTCAAATGCTTAACTCCAGGCTTTCTTCCACTATAAGCTTCAAATGGTTTCTCTTATTCAAAGCTTTGGTTAGACACCTATTCAAAATATAAATTGATGTATTAACTGCTTCAACCCAAAAATCAAGAGGGATCTTCTTCTCTAGTAACAAACACTTTGCCATTTCCACAATAGTTCTGTTCTTTCTCTCTGCTACACCATTTTGCTGTGGTGTATATGGAGTTGTTAGTTGCCTTTCTATGCCTATATCTGCATAGAACCTATCAAATTCCACTGAGGTGTATTCTCCTCCTCAATCACTTCTAAGCTTCTTTAATTTATAGCCACTCTGCAATTCCACAGTAGCTTTGAATCTCTTAAATACACTCAGTGTCTCAGACTTTTGTCTTAAGAAATAAACCCAACACATTCTTGTGTTATCATCTATGAAAGTGAGAAAGTATCGATTTCCAGCTTTTGTAGTTGTTTGCATTGGACCACAGATATCACTGTGTACAAGCTCTAGAGGAGTTGATGCTCTAGTAGTAGCTTCCTTTGGAAATGACTCTCTGCACTGTTTGCCTAGAATACAACCCTCACATACTTCTGTAACAGCTGTAATTTCTGGCAATCCCACAACCATTTCTTGCTCTTGTAGTAATTTCAGACTACTCATATTTAGATGCCCCAGTCTTCTATGCCCTATTGCAGTAGAGTGACAAACACTTGCCTTGTAGGCAAGATGTATTTCAGCCTGCAATTTCATTGGAAAACTTCGATTTCCTCTCATTTGTATCCTTGCAATCAAATTGGAATAAGAACTATCATTGTAAATCTCCACCTTGTGATCTCCAAACACAAAGTAATAACCATGCTCTATCATCTGGCCCACACTGAGTAAGTTTTCTTTCAAACCAAGTACAAGCATAACTTCTTTGATGTATTTCTTGCCCATTTTGGTTTCAACCACAAGACTGCCCTTACCAGTGACTTCAACAAGCTGTCCAATTCCCATTTCAACTTTTTCAGTCACATTTCTGTCAATGTCAACAAGTAGATCCTCCCTTCCTGTCATATGATTGCTACATCCACTGTCCAAGTACCATACCTCATCACCTCCTTTTATACTAGCATCAATTTTATTGCTAGCATAAAACATAGTTGGAGTAGCATCTACTTGGTTAGCATAATTGACTTGCTGTGTTGGTTTCTTACTGTAACAATCTTTGGCTATGTGCCCAAATTTGTCACAGTTGAAACACTTTGGTTTGCCCTTGAATCGACACTCTTCAAAATGTAATTTGCCATAGTGCTTGCAAGGATTTTTAGCACCATCATTTGTTTTGTTATCCCACTTCTTGCCTTTTGTTTTCCAACTCTTATTTTGCTTAGAATTCTGATCACCAGCTTTAACTGATTTGGCATCCACACTGAGACTAGCAAATGCCTTCTCAGTTTTGTTTTCAAAATGTATGTCCAGCCTTAATTCAAAACTCTTCAATGAGGCTACTACCTCCTGTACTTCAATTACATTCAGATCTCTCGAATGCTCAATAACCGAGCAGATAGAATCGTAGGCAGATGGCAAACTAATGAGCAATTTTTGAACAACCCTTTCCCTAGGCAATTCTTCCCCATAACTTCGCATTTGATTTATCAAATCAAACAGTTTAGTAATATAAGCAGTTAATGATTCATCATCTTTCATCCTTGTATATTCAAATTCTCTTCTAAGACTTTGTAATTTAACACTTCTTACCTGCTTATCTCCATGGTATTCTTGCTGCAGAATGTTCCAGGCACCTTTTGATGTCTCCTCATGAGAGATTCGTGGGAATATCTCATCTGAAACTGCTCCTTGAATCAATCCCAGAGCCTTAGCATCCTTCATGAGTACCATAGCAAACGTGTCTTTTCCAATACCACTTGATTCTTCTTTTTCCTTTTTCTTAGCATCAAATTCATCTGACTTCTTCAGATCTGTACTATCGAATCCCTTGATCACCAAATCCCACAGTCCATGAGATTTGAAGATGGTCTTCATCCGTATACTCCAGAAATCGTAGTTCTCACCATTGAAAACTGGTGCTCTCAATTCACCACCACTTGACCCAGCCATGTTAGACTCAGATCTCCAAAACTCAAACTCAGCTGCAAACTTCGATTGCTCACAACTCTAAACGCCCAGTGTTATTTGATCAAACCTGGCTCTGAGGCCATGTTAACATATACAGACCATTATCTTGTATATTTATTCAATCATCAATGTAATAAGGCTTATAGAAATGCAGAGAGATTGGCTAGATGAAAGAGGAGAGAATTTCAGAGAGAGAGAGAGATTGGAGAAGAAGCTAGCTAAAATTATATTAGCTCAGCTCCAATATAACATGCATATATTGTGCTCTGACAAAACCGTTAGGAATGGAATATTCCTCATTACATCATTCAATCATAGCCACTCATTTAACTACCCTATGAGATAAAGACAAGTGGCACAAGACTATTACATTTTCTGCTGCATACTTGGACTGTGATCCAAAGCTGCCTTTTAAACGAAGAATAGAAACTTCTTTGTTCTAATTACATTTCAGCAATCACACTTATAAACCAACAGAAGTTACCCTTCTGCGGGTGCCTACTAATTGTTTGTGAAAATGCCTCAAAGAGGCTAACTTCTTTTCTTTAGTGTGCAATGCTCCTATATTTTTTTTCAAAAGAATCCTAACCAAAACAACGTCGTTTTGAACCAGATAAAAAAAATTAAATAAAAAGAAAAAAGACGCATTGGTATAGGAAACCGAATACGAAGAAGTTTTACCTCACCGTCCAATTTAAGTTTTGCATTGTGTTCAAAGACATAGCATAGCACGGCTTTGCATTGAAGAAAGAAGCCGAACCCGCTTTGATATTGATAACTTGATACCTCCCATGAGTCCCATCCCTCCCCCACCAAGCCTTAGGGTCTGGTTCTGATTGTTTTTTTTTTCTTCTTTAGTAACCGCTTCGAAATTTTTTTTATTTTATATTTTATATTTGGTTTTGTTTGGTTTTCTTAAATTTAATAATATGTTTATTTATTTATTTATTTAATGTTCTAATTTGGCTCTCTCTGTATTAGCATGATCAATAGTAAACTCAAGCACACGACTTGAGGTATGATCAATTATAATTTATTTGTTTAATAGATAATTTGATATGCATTTTGATTAGATTACTTCATATTGATTTTCATTAGATTAATTGATGATTTGATATGAATTTAGTAGACTAATTGTGCAGTTGACACGAATTCTGTTTATATTAATTGATATACTATGAACTAAAATCAATTAGTAATAGACTTAAGACCCTTATGTCATTGTCTACATTTCTTTTACCTTCTAATCTTTTAAATATTGCACCTCCCCTCAAAATTTCTTAGATTCGCTGGTTTGATGCCCACCCATACTGCTGGTCAACGATCTTTTGTTAGAAATAGTACATTAAACGTGTGAAAATATTTGAAGTGAAATGAAATAAATAAACCAAATATTTTTTAAAGTATATGAAGCAATCATTCCCGAAGCCTAATCAATTTGGCTGTATGTTTGTATCCGATCACAAAGTTAAAGAGTTCAATTCCTTTGATTGAAAAGTGGACCCGTTGTTAAGTGGAATATCGAAAAAAAAAGGTTTGTATAACTTTATGCGTAGAAAAACAGCAGAAGCTTCATTGTTTACTACCACTTTTTCCTTTATTTTAGTATTACGTAACCTAGAATTTTGAAGTAGTTTAAATGCTTGAATTTATGGAATGCTCCACAAGTAAAAAGTTTTTAAATTTTTGTGAACGCACTCGTTAGTAAGTTTTGACTTTAGTTATGTCACTTGTATATATCAATTGTAATGTTACAAGGAAGCGTTGTAATTAACATCATTTTCTATCATATTATATATCACCGTTTCTTTCACAATATATATAGTCCCCTTTTATTGAAGGATCCCTTAAATAATTTTATTTGAAGAACGCCCTTTAGAGTACCCTACAATTTGTTTTTCAATGATCCAAACTATCTATTTTTTAGATCTTCATTCATAGATCACCCTTACAAAAAATTAGATAAATCGGAAACCATTTTGACATCCAATTGTGTCCTACAAAATCAATGAACGCAGTACTTCAAGAAAGTACTAAAATTTCAATAACTCAATTGAATAGTCAAATAATATTGGATTCAAGTGATTGTTTTGTAGAGATGATCTTTGAATGAGTATCGACAAAATAGAAGGTTTGGATTAGTGAAATACAATCTAGAGTGGGCCATACAAGGGGTGTCCCTCAAATAAGCTTATTTGAGGGATCCCTCTTATTTAAGGAACACCATTGGAGATACCCTTAATAAAAACAACTCACAAAAATGTGACCCATCAATTTTTAAAAGGAAATATATATTATGATTGGCATTATATGTACTTCAAATTAATTTGTTTGGGTAATGTAGATATATATATAGAGCCGATCCTTGGTTTTCTAAGGCCCAGGGCAAATTTTCTCAAGTGTAACACTAAAATTTCAAAAAAAAAATTTATTAACTAATTAATTTTATTAAAATTATTAGAATTTACAAAAGATAAGGAAACCACATATTTGAGTCTACATGCTTCCTCCCCAATCTCCATAAGCATTTCTTGATTTGATCAATCTTCTTTTCATCCTCCATAATGGATCAAGACTATCCCAAACTCATGGATCATAAATGTTCAAATCAAATCTTGTTATGGGACATTCATTTTCATGGCAAGGTTCATCAATATTTTCATTTTCATCATGGAAAAGTTCATCAATATTTTCATTTTCATCTAGATCACCAACTTCTTCATTCACATCATTCTCATTTTCTGCTAATTCTTTCAATTGAATTGGTTGTTCATATTCATTTGGTAAATCTTCATCTAAATTTTCAAGTGAAGCATTGGTTTGTTTAACAAAATATCTAAATTTCTTCTTCTTTTTATGGCTAAGAAGGTATGTTGATTACTTGATTTCCCCATGTTTTGTCGATTCTTGTTTTATATTATATTATATAATTAATAAATAATAATTGACTTTGCTTCCTTCCTCAATACGTTTCTTGAGATTGAGAATATTAAAAGTGATTGAAGATTGATTTCACTTCCTCTTTGGTAGAGATACAGTTCGGCTTCTCTCTTTTATTTTTTTATTTATTTATTTTTTTATTTTTTATTTTTTTATATATACATATACATAGGCTTTAAAAAAAAAAAACTGTAGCCCTGGTAGCCCTGGCCCAAGCCCGGCTCTGTGTATATATATATATCACCATTGAATATGGCAACACCTTTCGTGCTTTTGTACATTTACTACTAAATTCTACAAAATTGTGCATATTTTTATGATTGTAAGACATGCATTAGTCTATCTATCGTGGTATAATCCTCGCAAAGTGCAAATGATTAAGTCAATAACAAAAATTAAAAATTGCATATATTCAATATATTATAGATATATTGTAACATCCCGTCCTGAAATTTAATTTAATTTTCAAAATTCTAAAGTGAAAGGACGACTTTAACCTTAGGGTTCCTTGGTGGTTTAGAGTTGACTTTTTTCTCGGGGCTCGTTTTGGAAATTTTCTTGGTTTCTTTGCGTAGTGCTCGAGCTCACGAGTTTGTAGTGGTGGGCCTAAATCGGAGTTGAAATAGAGGAGTTACGATCTACGGAAGTGTAGTGGCACAACCGTAATTTTTGGGAAGTCAAAATTTTAAAAAGCTGGACAGCTTCTCTCTCTCTCTCTCTCTCGGGTGATCTCTGGCGACAACTACCGGTAATCTTGGTCTGGTTTTGCTCGCCTCTTCCTCCTCTTCATGTCTATACCCATTTCCAGCCTTGATTCCACGAGATTAGCACAAAAAATTGAGCAAAACCGAAATCGAAACCAGCCCCTTCGAAGCTGCCAATTCCAGAGCTTTTTCCGGCCACCACCAACCAAGATGTGGGACCCAAAATGACTACTGGCCTCTCCTTTATATTTCCCATCCAAGACCTAGCCTAATTATGTGCCGGATTGTTCAAATCAATAATGGCGGATAGTTAGGGTTTTCCGATGGAAAACCACGGATTTAGGCCACTTCCTAGCCAAATTGGAGGTCGGCACAGGTATGAAAGTTGCTCATCTTATTAGCCTGATTGTGTTGGTTTAGGGTTTGATCGCATGTGGGCCACCTTGTGGTGGCCCATTAGGTTCTAAAATACTGCCCACGTCATCCTGAGTATGACGGTATGTTCGGCTTGAAATTTGATTACCGTTTGACTATCAAATGGATATTGCGCCTATTATACGATATCTGGGTTTGATAGTTTTGGACCGTTCGATCGGTCCCATTTTCAAATATGTTGTTCTCTGTACCTCTAGGATTGTAGGAACTTGTTGATCAAGAATCGGAGTCCCGGATACTCCGAGTCGAAGATTCTAAGTTTAGGCTAACGATCGCTGTCCGATCGTAGGATTGGCTTAGATCGACCACTCGATCGAGACCAAATTTTCGAGACTTATTTAGTAAACTTTGTTGGACCTATGGGAACTCTAGGACCGGAAATCAGAGGTCGTGGGCCCCATAGGCCTAATTGACCTAGATGATGGGCCTCGCCGGCCCGATCGAGACCAATTGGTTGGGAGGTATTTGTGGTTTGGTTGTTTGATTTTTAAACGATATTTTCCTATGAGAATTTTATTTATTGTTTATGAATTATAGTTCTATTGCTTTTACTTTCTAAGCACGATATATCCATATTTATTTTTATATATGTGCAAAATTGATTAATAATCGGATTGTGTTGCGTTGGGAAATATGGTTGCCTTTGGAGATATTGATGTCTTCGGACATCTGGGTTGCCTTCGGAAATATTGATGTCTTCGGACATCCTGATTGCCTTTGGAAATACTATTGCTTTCGAAAATATTGGTGTCTTCAGACATCCTGGATGCCTTCGAAAATATTGATGGCTTCGGACATACAGTTGCTCTCAGAATGTCTTTCGACATATGGTTGCCTTCAGATTGTCTTAGGAAACCCCTGTTGCCTTTGGATTTATCTACGCGCGTATGAAATTGCCCCATGTGTGACACCCCAACCCAATTTTAATTATCCATTTTAATTATTTAATTTATTTAATTATGAAATTACAATTTTTCCCTTGGGGTAGGGTTATTTTGGAAACTTTTTAATCCGTTGGGATTTTGGGGAATTGAATGGCACCATTGCGTAGAGCGTGTCGATATGAGTTCGTAGACACGTAGTGGGCTCAAAACGGAGTTGTAACGAAGAAGTTACAATCAACGAAAGTGCGTGTATATATATATATATATCCCTCTCTCTCTCTCTCGCGACAGACCCCCCCCATCCCCAGTAGCCCACCACTGTTTTGGTCGGCAACCACCTTATTCAGCCACCATTTTTGACAGGGACGGTACCAAAACAACCAACGCAGCGTCCTCTTCCTGCCACACCCCTCTCCCACCGCACCTTGCCATCTCAGCAGCCGAAAAAACGAGAAAACAGGTCGAAATTTTGTCAAACTTTCCGTCATCGTTTCTGACGATACGGCCACTATTTTTGTTGATCCAAGTATGATCTCTCATCCTTTCAATGTGATCTAGCTGATGATTGGGTTGGTTATGATCAATTTTGAAGTTTTGAAACTCGTTTTACACAAAAAGTTTTGGCCGGTTTTCAATTTGAGTTTTCCGGCAAGTTCCAGTCACTTTTCGGCTGTGGCCCAAGAACAAAAGTTAATCTACTAGTTGTCCTGATCACATAGGTATAGGTATTGTTGGGTGTTTTGAGAATTTTCCAGTCGCCGAAATTTTCTCAAGACACCCACGCACTGTCGGAGCGTGTGGCGGCGCGTGGTCTGTGTTTGGGTGGCTCATTTGGTCCTAAAATTTTCCCCATGTTGTCCCGATCATGACGGTATGCTCAGATTTGAATTTGATTACCGTTTGACTATTGATCGAATTTTCACATATTAGGCATTATCCGGGTTCGATATTTCGGACCATTGGATCAACTCCATTTCCAAATATGTTGATCTAGGCACCTCTAGGATCGGTGACTCAAACTTTGCGTAATACGGTGATCGTCCGATCTTGCGATTGCGAGCGATCCGACCGCTCAATCTGGACCAAACTTGTAGGATATGTTCAGTAAACCTTGTTGAACCCGTAGGAACTTTTGGATCAAAAATCGAAGGTCGTGGGCTCAGTTGACCAAACTTTCCAAGGTTATTCCACCATTCGAAACACGTTGTTGGACCTTCGGAACTTCTCATTCTTCGTTCACACACTTGGAATCCCGGGAAAACTAGGAAATTATTTTAAAGTCTTGTTCGAAATATTTTATTATAATCTAGTCCTCGTATTCTTAAAAAGGTACTTCGGCCCAGCGTATTCAACGGGCGGGACCCTCTCAAGTTCAAGCAGCGTTGGATTATTTGTGGGTGGATTTTGTTTTTAAATAATGACACTATTTTCAAGATGGAAAGTTGTGCATAATTATTTATTTGATTATTGAGTTTATCATATAGTTAATTGTTGAAATATAATATTTTTATGAAAGTATTTGAAATAAATTTGGATATTTGCGGATTGTGATTATCTTGAATTGATTTATGCTATTTTTGGAGAGTACTATCTATATTTGGATGTATGTGATGGGTTTGTTGGAAAGGGATTATGGAATGTGAGTTGGGTTGTGGTTTATGTCAGTGTGAAGTGCTATTCGCACTACCCTATGTATCTCTCTTGTTTTGGAATACATGGATTGGATACTTGGAAACTTTTGAGATACTTGGATATGTAAGAACCCTAGCACCCTTGATGGGGTGTTTCGTAGACCTTTAGCGGGGTTAGTCTGTGCGCGTAGGGTGTGTCATAGGCGTACGAGTACTGAGGATTCTGTTGTACGTTCTGGTGAGCTAGTCCCCCAGTTGGACGGCTCGTTCCCTAGCCATATGGTCAATTGAGGATTCTTTCATGTGGTCTAGTCAAACAATCCCCTGGTTGGATTGTTTCCCTAGTTCAAGTTTGGTAGTGGTCATACTTATATATATATATATATATTATATGTACATATACATTCATCTTTCCTCGCTCGCCATGCCAACGGGCACGTGTTTTGAGAGAATAGTTTGGGAAAAATTATGAAGGTTTTAAATGGGATGGGTGTTAGTATACCATTACGAGAATACATATTTCACTTTGGTTTTGGCTTAGCTTTATGTATATATATCTACATCGGTTTTGAATGCATGTCATTTTCAGCATCATTTTCTAATGGTGGGATTATTATATGTTGTTTTCAAATATAACAAAACTTTGTTTTTGTCCACTCACAATTTTCTGTTTTGCTCCCCCCAGGCAATAGTTGAGTTGAGTTGAACGGCCAAGCCGAGTTTTGTAGGACAATCTTTTACTCGTTTTTATTCCCGTTGAACTTTATATTTTGCTTGTAAACTGAATTTCTTTAGATATGCTATGTTATCGCCAATATGAGGGTTGAATGTAAGGCCGGAGACCACTTATGTAAATTGCATGTTTCTACTTTGTGCATGCTGCTGGTTGGTGTTTATAATTGTATTTTAATAGGTCAAAAATTTTGGGAAATATCAATTTTTCAGGGGAGACTCTATCGAAATTTCGGCAGAAAGTCTTGTCCCTCTTTTCCTTAAATTATCAAAAAGAGGCTTTGATGTTAGTAAGTGGGCTCGGCATCAGTTTGATATCAGAAATACCACAGGATCCGTTACGAATTCCAAGGAATTCGGGGCGAGTCCTATCACCATGAGTCTAGGGAACACCCGAACCGTGTGGTGATAGGATTTGCATTTCGGGCTGACCTCGTGTCCCTCGATTCTGCTAGGATTTGTGTCTCGGGCTGACTTCATGTCCCCCGATTATGCTAACATTTGCGTCTTGGGCTGACTTTGTGTCCCCCGATTCTGCTAAGATTTGCGATTCGGGCTTACTTCGTGTCCCCCGATTCTGCTAGGATGTACCGCACATGTGGAGTGGACTGTTCCACATGTGTAGTACTTGGAACTGACGGATTATCTATGGAATTGACGGATTATGTTTGGGTACACCTATAGGGAGAACAGTGCAGTAGTGATATGTTGATACAGTTAACAGGATATTCTTCGCCACCCTGCTCATATTATCTGCACATAGTTGGCCAAGATCCCCAGCCACCTGCCTGATTTGTCTACACAAGTGGTTGGCTAGTTTTCCCCTTTCCAGTTGCCTTCAAATTTTATTATATTTCTCATATACTCTGGGGTGGGTGATTGTAGGATATATGCACTATGCGAGTGGTTGCAGGTATGACTTTCAGGTAAAAGGTTTGGTTATGTGAGTGTTTGGATGTACAATGATAAATTGATTGAATAGTTAGGTACATAATTTAAGGGCATGTCATTCAATTATATGTCTGGTTGAAAACAAAGTAAGAATGATTCTAGAATTTAATTGTTGGTTTTACCTTGAACAATATTATATTATCAAATTTTATTTCTTTTAGTAGAAAGAACTACGTATGGCAACCTAGGCTAACTTAGGTGCAGCCGCAAGTTTATGAGTTGTTTGTTATGTTTAGTTTTGTAAGTTGAATTTGCTGAATGGTTGGGAGTAATTGAATTTGTTGTGCAGGTAGATTTCTGAGTTTTGAGCCTTTTTCAGAGGAGACTTTACCGGTTTTTCAGTAGAAGTCAAACCCTAAAGCAGGATAGTTTGGTCATTCGTATCTGACACCTGCCCAGTGTTGGACACGCACGGAGTTCAACACGAATTCCAAAGTTGGAATTTGGGGCAGATCCTCTCATATATAACTATAAGCAAATTTACATATATGCCCATAAGTACTTCAATTTGTTTTTCTTTGCATGTGTTTGTTATAATAATTAAAATTAAAAATGTTTTTTCTCCAAACCATTATTCATCCATCTGCCGTTGAGTCTCGTATGGTTCTCCTTTTTTGTTTATTAAACATTTGGAGCTCAATTTTCTCTAGGATATAGTTGTTTTAGTCAGCTAAAATTTCCAATAAAGGGGGTTTTATGAGGCTAACTTGAACATGTCACTCATACAATTAACTAATAGAGCTCCTACAACAGGATATGCAAGATGGTATGTGGGAAGATCACCAAAGATAAATGTACATGGACTAGCGGAATGCTAGAATAAACTCCCCAGTACACTTTGCAAAAGTTGCATTAGTGAAGCAAGCCAAGAGCTTCCTCAGCATTGCCCTCAACAAACAAGAGATATAATTTGGTACAATGATTGCCTCTTAAAATACTTAAATGCACAATTCTTGAGTATAACTGACATGTATATAACTCGTTGCATGCAAAAAGTTACGATTTTCTTAACATTCCATTATATTCCAATAACGACCGTGATCATCTCTTGTACAAATTATGTTTCGAAGCTTATAATAATCCAGTGTTGTATGTGCATGGTAAGTTACCACTTACGATGCACGACTCTCAGACCTTGAATTGGATGTATGACGCTGCTCAATGTATTGGGGATCTTTCTATAATTTCTTGTATGTGGAAGTTGTTACATTATATTCGAAATTTATCCCTTTACTTATGGTTAGAACTTTCTTTTAATCAAAATATATATGGTTGGATGTAGACAGTATTGTTGTCGACTTGTCTTTCCAGGATTTTTGTTTGTCCAGGACTTGTCAGATTGTGGCTTATCAAATAAGAAAGGAATGATTAATTTTCTTTGTAACGTATCGCAAGGACAAATTAGTGATCCCAAATTTACTTTATAAATGTTGACTGGCATCCAAATAAAATTGTACTTGGAGGAAGAGGGTATATGTGGGTGGCCTAGGTTGTACATCGGGTCAAAATCAATGATTTTTAATCAATCCTATTTAATACGATTTTTTATTGGAGTTAATATTTTACGATCCACATTAAGTGTCGTACAACATTTCATAGTCTTCAATGCATATAATTGAATCCACATTAAGCATTTTACAAAATTCAATCTGAGCAAATACAATTCAGGATATTCGATTGAAGAGATCTTCCATTCTAATCCTCGTATCCAAAATAGTCCTTAGTTAAAGGATTGCTAAATGGGCATTAATGATTTGTAAAGACTAGTACACAATGACAATGACTAGTCTCATGTCATTCATGTACGGACAATGACTAGTCTGAGTTGTCAAACAAGAGTTCTTGTATGGAATTTTTACTTATATGTCAAACAAGAACTCTAAGTTGTCATAATGCAAAGTAGTCAGACTTGAGGTACCACGTTTGTCTTATGGATATGTTGTTAATCTTTGACAATGCAATATAGTCATGTCCTAATCGAGGATGTGTCTCATGTAAATACATGAGAGTGTAGGCAAGAATCAAGTGGTAGATTCCAAGTTAGGGGAGGTCCCAAATACTGAATTTTGGCAATTGGAGTGAATTTCATGTGTGGTGATATACACTTAGTGAATGAAAAAGGAGCAAAAAAAAAAAAATTTTAAATGAAAACACTTTCAAGTTATTTTAAAAATTAAGGGTGATTTTGAAAACAAATTTTCACTCTTTTGAAAACTAAAAACAAAATACGTTACCAAAAGAAGTGAAAATGGAAACTAAAACTTGAAAATGAAATGCTTATGAAACAACCCTTTAGTTTTCTTGTTTTATTGGTTAATCAAGCAAGTATGGTCCAATGAAGCCAATTCCAGCTGCTTATCAACCCATGTTCCTTTATGAAAGTTGTTCCAATGGACGTCCAAATTTGGGATTCATTTATAAAGTATTCAATCCTCAGCCGGTCGCACACTCAACCATCTTCAAGAGGACGCCTATTGGGTTGTTTCCAACTCTTTTGTGTCTTGTGATGCCACATTACCCTCCAGCCATGTATCAAACGAATTCATCATTGGAGAGATACAAAGAGGAACAAAAGTCAACCCTGACATTGGGGACTGATAGCAAGGAGAACAGAAAGAATATTAAACCCTAGAAGAGTTAATGGGCAGTTGGAATAGTGAATGGGCAGGTAGAATAGTTAATATGCAGCTGGGAGTTAAAGTAACAAAGAACCTCTCTCTCTCTTTGATATCAAGGACTCAAGTTGGAAGGAAGGAGGAGAAGAGGAAGAAGCTCTGAAAATCACCATTGAATCCAACCCTTGTGGTTTGTTCAAAAATATGTACACTTGTTTTAATTATGTCTAAGTTTATATTTTTAGACTGTATGAGGAACTAATTTCCTTTAGTTAGGGCTTAGGTTGAAACGCTAACCATGAATTATGATGTTATAGATTTAGTTTGAGTTTATAAGGTTTGGATTCCATTGATGAATTTCTTTTCATTTCTTTCACTGATGCTTTATGTACGCAATCTTTGATTAAGCTACCTTGGGTTGTATGTATCTTGGTATTGTTGAGAAGGGTTGTGGACCATCATATCATCATTTCTTCTATTAGCAATTCATGAATGGCCTAAGAATTGTTCATATGATTTCGTATCTAGAATTCCTAATGTAAACATCATGATTTACGGTTCTTGTGATGTTCATATTCTCATATGTACCCTCAATCAATTCCTCTGTGTTTTCAGTCTAAATAAACATCATGCCTAGATATTTCACTTAGGGTACAATTTTTTTGAAAATGTCATGCATGAAAGAATACTAGAGAAGAATCCATGCGAACATCTTCATCAATGAATCTAGATTTGTATAGGATGGTTAGGGTGGATTCCAAAAGCCTCATCACCTTCACATCATTGTTTTATTTTATCCCTTCATTAGATCTTAATTTGCCTTAACTCTTTGTGTATTAACTTGTTACTAAATTTAGTTTGTTTCCTTACTTTGAGCCAATCATTGCCCCATTTACATGTGATCCTTGAAACTGATTAGACTCTAGCATGTAGTGCAATTACCAAACAAGGAGACATGAATTGCATTTTCGTAACCAATTAGCACCCTTCATGTGTCCTTGTGTCTTGTAAAATTGAGTTATTACATTGAGCATGTTCCAGTCGACCCTATTCCTTCACTGGGTAAATGACAACTTTTTTTTTGACACGAGGTAAATGACAACTTAACACTATCGCATATATATTCGATTAAATTACTCTTTAGTAAATTACTTTTAAGTGAAAAAAACAAGGTATTTGGGCTTCAGTAAAATCAAAAAGCCCAAAAGAATAGACCCATCTCACGACCTTCCAGGGTTGGTGCTTCCTCCAGTCCTCAGCTGCATATAAGTGGAGGGAAAATCTTGGTACGTTCTTCGTCCCAGTTCATCATTTGATAGGGGAAGAGAAGATGTACTTCAACAAAGACACGAGCAACAATAATCTCAAACAGGGTTTGCTTCATCCTGCACATATACTGGGGAAGAAAAGGGAACCTCCCCCATACCAGCAAGTTTTTTGGCTTCTTTTTTTTTCTTCAAATGTTTTTCTAAGGCCAAAGCTGGGTTTTCAAAGTTATGAAAAAATTGTACGTTTACAACGAGAAGGTTCTCAATAGAATTTCCCTTATGATAATAACCTGTGAAGGCTTCTATGACAAAATTCTCCTCAAATATATTCGATTTTCCTACTAATTACGCAACGATAATTAGTTAAATAATCCTAATTTATTTATTGTATTAAAAGGGATGAGAAACCCTTGATTTATTCTAATCCTAACTTCTTTCCTCAACCTAATTCGGTTCTATATTTGTCAAACCCTTGTTTATGTCCATTCCATTTCATTGTAAGGTTTAGGATGTCAAACTTTACCTTCGAGTTGTTTGATGATCTTTCGTCAAAATTGGTATATATATAATGTAGCTATTTTTACTGAAATTATAATATGCTTGTATTCAATACCCTAATCTTTACCAATATCACCAAAGAAAACATGGGAAGAGAAGCCTATTTCATCGAAGCTATATCATGAAAATAAAAAATATTAAAAAATATATATAGCTTCCAAATTCATGTTTCTTTTTTGAAAAAAAGGAAAATTAAAAAAGGAATAGGTATTTACCTCGAGACAAGGCCAATATTTGTTCTTAGAAAGACTTCCACACGAGGGGAGGGACTATATCTACTTGTTTATCTCACCGAATTATAAGCGCGATTGTGCGATAGAGGAAAGCCCTGCAGGGGCGACCTGAGAACACGTGGAATGCAAAGAACAGCAGGACCGAACGATGGCCCTCTTGGGTTCTGCTGTTGCCACATACATGTGATCTCAGGTCACCCCTGTGGGGCTCCACTACCATTGGGCTTCTGCGGAGAACTTTGGGATGCCACAAGTGTTGCTCATGGGTAGTTGTTATAAGCACTGCCGAGTACTTCACCTAGTTGAACTTGTACTACACTGCAGTACATAAGAGAAACTTAATAGGGCATTTTGGGGGTGAGTACGACTTTGTACTTTGTACTATAGAACTAACTCCAAATCTGCCCAGAACAATAGGATATTTCCCGTGAAGATAAAATCCTTGGATGGGCATGGATGTATTTGAACCCCAGATTTGCTCAGTAAATCCTCTTTTAATTTCTACCGGGGAAAAAAAAAAAAAAAATCAAATTTTACGGGAAATTTGAATTTTGCCATTAAGCACTTGCTTTTATTTTAGGCTTATTTATTATTTTCTCTCTGGACTTGAATATATGTCTCAATTTTTTTGCACTTAAACTTTCAGAACCTTAACTTCTTGTCCCACTCTGCCTCATTTTGTCGTCTCCCTTAAAAAAAGACCAATCTGTGGAGCCAGTTCTTCAGTAATCAAAATGGAAGATGAATCCCTCTATGTTTTGTCTAAAAAATTAGGGGCATAAAAAAGTGCCATATAGATCTACCCAATGCGAGATACCAAACCATTCACAAAGAGACTGCAGATGCAGTAATCATTATGACGGGATTTCATGGTAAAATTTTAAAATGACAGCTGTGTTATTTCTGATAAAAAGAATAACACTATATATGGTGGTTAATATAAATATAATAGCAAATTTGTTTTCCCCTAGGTGTTGTTGATTTGTGTCTTTTAGGCTTGTATTATATAAAAGGCTTAAATATTTAGATAGTCCTGTGTTTTTAATTTAGTCAATTTAGTCATTGTGTTTAACTCCGTTAGTCAATGTTGTCCATTTCATTAAATTACCGTTAAAAAGTTTTTAAAAAAATTAATTAATAAAATTATTAAGTTCAGTTTGTAAATTTAAAAAATTAAAAAATTAAAAAAATAGAAATTCTGGAAACCCAACAGACTCTGTCGTCAACGCCACCCAATCCACCACTACAACCACCATGAGCAGTCCCAGCCACCACCCTATTCTTATCTCTCTCTCTCTCTCTGTTTTTCAATTGTCCAATTCCAACATGGCAACCAAGTTCTTCAGTTTCGTTTTTCCGCTTCTTTGGCTGGGACTGCTCATGGTGGTTGTAGTGGTGGATTGGGTGGCGTTAAGTTCTTCAGTTTCGTTTTTCCTCGTGTACATAAATGACATGAGTCATTGTCATTGCTCAGCTCCACATTTATTGCAGTAAGTAAGTGCTCGACCTTTCAATATCATGAGTACACACAAACACTCATCATAGAGAAATTGGAGGTTTTTTAATGCGTTATCTCTTGAAGCCATCAAAGAATCGGGCCCTAGCCCAGGTGAGGACAACTGATGGTTGTGGTGGTGGTGGCGGCATGAGAGAAGGAGGACACTATTAGGTTTCCAGATTTTTTATGTCATAGTTTTTATTTGTAAACTGAAATTAAAAATTATTTTTATTCATTTTTAAAATTTTAATGAATTTTAATGGTAATTTGTCGGAATGAATAAAATTGGCCAACGAAATAAAACATAAGGACTAAATTGGCCACATTAAAAACACGGGGATTAAATTGACCAAATAAATAAAATACAGAGATCATTATAACGTTTAAGTCTATATAAAGACAAACTACGTTTTGGAAGCAAAAAAGACTGAAGGATCAATGTTATGGCATCTAAGATATGGTCCTGATAATATACTTTACTTTAGGCCTATAGAAGAAATTGAAAAATAAGTAGAGGATATGATGATTTGAATGGGGATTAACAGAAAAAATTTCATTCTTATTTGAGTCGAGACTTGGACACAGATGAAGACATGGTGGTTGGACTATTGTCTATTCATTATGATGCAGCACAAGCAAACAAAGCTTACAAGCGTAAACTTAGAAGGAACAAAGGTCTGAAATCCACCAGGAAATTGAGAGAAATCTCAAGAGTTTATGATTAAAACAAAAGTAATACCATGACAACACATAAAGGTTTCTTAAATACACATGATGGACCCTAAGACTACCTCGGGGACATTATTGAAAACCAAACATCAGCAAGACATAAAGGTTTGCTTAAATACACATGCTCGACCCTAGGACTACCCCGGAGAAGTTATTGAAAACCAAACATCAGCAAAACGGAAACAAACGAAAAGTCCAATTTAATTAAAATAGTATTTGCTATTTTCCAAAGCCCAAACGACCCTAGGACTACTCGTGGCGTTGTTTCCTTTTCGGAAAGGTAGCATACACTCTATTCGAAGCTCGGACGCCAAATCTTCAAATTCCAATTGCGTCCCTTTTTTATTCTTTGATCCATTTCTTTTTCAATCCATTCCGCCATTTGTTCTACATCAAGATTTTGTGATGGTGTTCTTGAGGAAGGAGAGGTTCCTTGCTGGTACGTATAGGAAGCTGAAGCCAAAGAAGTATGGTCCATACAAGGTGTTAAAAACGAATAAATGATAATGCCCTATGTTATCGATTTACTTCACTCCATGGGAATTTTCAATTCTTTTAATGTTGATTATTTGTGTGAGTTCGGTGAAGACAAGGTTCTTTATCCTGACTAAAACTCTGGGTCGAGTTCTTCTAAGGTGGAGAGGACTAATGGAGAACAAATGGCGGAATGGATTGAAGAAAAAATGGACTGAAGAATGAAAAAGGGATGCAATTGAAATTTGCAGATTTGGTGTCCGGGCTCTGAATGGAGCACATGAAACCTTTTCGTAAAGGAAATAGCTCCACGAGTCTCACTCACAGCTTTGTTGTGACCTATGGTGGATTTTGAGCATTTGAGCTATTTTAATTAAATTTGGACTTTTCGTTTATTTCCGTTATGCAGATTTTTGGTTTTCAATAACCTCCTCGGGATGGTCCTAGGGTTGATCATGTGTATTTAAGCAACCTTTATGTCTTGTTGATGTATGGTTTTCAATAACCTCCCCGAGGTAGTCCTAGGGTCCATCATGTGTACTTAAGAAACCTTTATGTGTTGTCATGGTATTACTTTGGTTTTAATCATAAACTCTTGGGCTTTGCGCTGAGTCGGGATCAATGGTTTTGATAAATGGGCTAGCATGAGCACGGCCCGTTTCAATGTGAATTTAGACTTTGACCCGGATCAGGATAAATAATTTTGATAAATAGATCAGCACGACATGACCCAATTAATTAAATAGGTCAGTTCGATCCAGCCCAAATAATTAGTGGCACGAATTCAAATGAACTAGGCCAACATGGTATCTAGAAGGAAGAGGGTGGCGCTAGTGCAGTTGTCTGAGATCTTGTGATGGATATTTGTTGGAAGATCTTTCAAAAGACCATAAATATCACCATCTGAAACGGTGACAACATGTACTCCATTAACCTCATCCTCATCGGCTACTTCCCCATTTTTCCTGTTGAGAAACTTCTCAACTTCCCCTTGGTTTTTGTCTCAGCTTTTTAATTTTAAATAAGTTTTAAATATTTAATTTGGATTTAAATTTTTTTTATAGCTAATATTACTAAATTGCCCACATTACATTAGCGAGTTAATAGTTTTGTGGACTAAGTTCACAAAAAATGATAAAGTGAGGCACAAAGGAAGGTTCCAGAAAGTAAAGTGCCTAATGTTTAGACATTTAGGTCCCGTTTGGTTCACGGAATGGATTTGAGGGGAAATTACTTCCCATGTCTCCCAAGGAATGGGAAATGAAAGATTCCTTTCCCCGTTTGGTAATATCGGGAAAGTAACGAGGATATTTCACTTTGTTTCCTTTCCCATGTTTGTTTTGAGTAGGAATGGAAAACAAAGTTTGTATAATTTTCCAATTATACCCATATTAAATCAAATAAAAAAAGAATGCATTTAATGATACATTGTAATTCTAAATTGTTCATGGGACAAAATAGTCATGAAAATTGTACATTGAATGTTGGCTCATTTTCCCAAATTTTTCCATGAGGATGGAAAACAAAACTCAAGTTGAAAGGAGGGCTTTACTTTCCCCCTTACTTTCCCATGTGTCAGGCAACCATTTTCCATGCCTGGACTTACCAAACATGGGAAAACAATTGAATTCCCATTCCCAAGCCTCCTTTCCCATGAACCAAATGGGGCCTTACTATCAACCAATTAAATTCAAAAGTCTTTGTTGTCGATAGAATGATCCCGACTACCTCCTGAAGTGCATCTGAGTTCGATTCACATAAGAGACAAGGCAAACGAATATAATATTCCCCCTACCCTCTCTAATGAATGACAAAAAAAAATTACGGTAAAATTTGGTTTTTTATTTTCCTAAACTAACATTAGTCGTATTGTTAACTCTCTGTCTCTCTCTCCCCTCCAACCTTTCCTCTCTCTCTCTTCCCTACCATTTCACACCACTTCCCAACAATCTCTACTACTCAAATATGAAACCCAAATTAAAATCCTAAATAATATATAGAATTTCATGGATACTTTTCAACTTGGAATTTTATGCAATAATTTCATAATTGAATTTATGGGCAATGTTAGTGACAAAGACTTCGACTTGGCCTCGTCTTCCATCCGCATTCTTCAACCCAAGCTCTACTCCCTAACTTGCATTGAATGCTTTTTCACAGAGAACTTTAGAGAGAGAGGTTCCTCTTCTCTCTAAATTTCTCTCTTTCCCATCTTCATCTTCTTAGCTTCTGGTAGTGCTGCCACCCTTCGAGGTGGCATCTCCGTCATCTTCTGGTGTGGCTTTTACTTTCCTTTTCTGTCATTCATTTTGGTGTGCTTTTCCTACTTTGTTTTTTCTTACTGTTGGCCTAGATCTCCTCAATCTCTTCTCTCCCACTTCTCGACAACCATTTCACCTCTCTCTTCCTCTTCTCCTCTCATCCACCCATCCTTCTTCAACCCATTTCTCTTCCCCTCCCACGAACTCTTTAACCCTGAACCCCTTCCTTTTCCCTAGGATCTGCTCGGTTGTCTCCTATTTTGTTACTGCTGTTCATCTCCCACAACTCATCCTCATATCTGAGCTTTTGCTCCAGAGTAGTTGGCTTTGAGTTTAATGGTCAATTTAGACCAATCCATGGATCGTTTGAGCTTGATGCACGGTGGTGACTTGCTTCCCTAAATCCACTCTCTTCAGATCTCCTTTGTCTGTTCTCATGGACCTTCCTCAACTGGCAGCTACGAAAAATCCGGTGGCAGCGACGACTGCTTAGTTCTTGGGTGTGATGTTAGGGTTTGTGTGTGCCTTAGGATTTTTTGTTGTGTTGGGCCTAAATTATGTGTATTATGGTTGGGCTTTTATTTTGTTTGGTTGTGCTTTTGTTTAATTGTTCTGTTTTTTGTATTGGGCTTGTTTGTAACTTCCTAAGGTAATGAAATCTTCATTTCTTCAACCAAAAAAAAAAAAAATGAAGAAGGTTCTACTACCTAATCAAACTTGTCGTTGTGTCAAAGTCAAGCCGAGTAGCAAGCCAAGCACTTGGAGTCGCGGTGAGAGGAGCTTGGAGGCCCCAAGTCGAAGTCCGAAGTTAGAGCTCAGGTTTGTGATGATTCGAACCTGGAGGCGTGATGAGGAAGAGGAGAGATGCTTCAACATATGTTTATGGGGGATTGATTGAAACTGTATGAAATAGGAAATTCAATTTAGGATGCTGAGTAGTAGTCATGGGAAGAGGGAATTGAGAGAGACTAGAGAAGGAAGATAGCAAGGAGGGTAAAGAGGCTTTGAAGAAATGGCAACACTAACATCAGTTCGGAAAAATTAAAAATTAAAAAAGTTAAACTTTATGTTGTAATAACCTGTCATATTTTAAGTGGTTGAATCGTTGTAACAATGGAGATGAAGCTAAATACCGTTAAATGTGTGTGAACTCTAAATATAGAGACTCAAATTTGTTCTTTATCCTTTATGATACCCTACTATTTGTTTGTCATGGTACAAATGTGGATTTGGATATATATGACATGCACATAACGAAGGACATATGTATCCAATTACAATACAGCTCACTAGACCTGGCATTCATGTCGTGTTTGTAGTGTTCATGTTGTGTTTGTGTCAACCCGCTTTTCTTAACGGGTTGACATGACATGACCCATTAAGAAAACGGGTGAAAAATATCAAACACAAACACGACCTGTTACAATTTGCGAATCACACGATATGACACGATAACCCGTTAAGAATTAAAAAATAAGAATAAAAATAAACATAAATATTAATCAATTAAAAAATCAACTAGTGCAAAAAACAAAAAACAAAAGTCACAGTCGTCCTTGCCCTCATCACCACTGCCATATCTTCTCCTCTCATGCTCCCCAAATTTTTTCATCATCTCAATCGTTTACGGTTTTACCCCCCACTTTCAAAAATGTCAATTTTTATAAAATCTTTCAAAAATAGTCAAAAATTCACCTAAATAGACACAAATACCCTTAAAAATTAAAACCCACATAAACCTAAAAAGCAAAACCCTACTACACAAAGTTTGGAATCGCAAGCACGTTTGTAGCCTTGGTCTAACTACTGGTGAGTGATGTTCTTCTTTTTCTTTTTGCATATTTTGTGCTTAGTCGTGCGGTTTGCTTCTTTCTTTTAATTGTTTCTTCATTTCTTTGGCTTGGTAGGGTCAAGAATTTGAAATATTCATCAGTTTATGTGTGTTTTGATGGTGTAGCATGAGTTATGGGTTTCCTGTAGAGGGCGTGGGAGGAATATCTTGCTTTCTTTTATGGGAATTTGAAGCAATTCCAACACTCCCTAATTCAACTTACCGATCCGTAATCCCAGATTTGCTTTTCTTTCTCTCTCTTCTTCCATCTTTATTCGGTCGGCCAAACTATGTTTTAGGGAGTGGGCAAATTGTGTTTATATTTGCTATTCTGACGAATTGTGGTATTTGCCCACTCTTTGCAAGTTAGCCACTTAACTTCAACATTTGACATCTCACGATCACATCTCATCTCTCACTCCATGTGTCAAACATCACGCCAGTTGCCCTTCGCTCTTGTTCTGGCCTTGTTGATGCTCTTTTTGGAAGGGTCAACTTAGGTAGAGGAGTGTCGGATCTTCAATAGGGGGCGAGGGTTATGAACCTTCGGCATGGGGAGATCCTGCAGAAGACGACAAGGAGGAAGCAGTCGTCAAGCTTCGGACACCGGTGTGGTGCCTACCGAAGGCTCTCCGATGCTTAAGTCAGCTATATGTGGTAATTTCGGCAGAATAATAGTAAATGTGAGAAAATAGTTACCCTTTTTACTTGGGCACTGTTCCCTATTTATAGGGAAGTGAAAATGGGAATTTTGCACAAAGTTTCGATGTGGGACGTGCAAACTGTTGCGGAGGTGACACGTGTCCACGAAAACTATGTTCGACAGTTGGGAGCTTCGGCAGGTGGCTGCTGCTTCAGAAGGGTGTCTTACTTCAACCGGTTAGAAGATGATGACGTCACTCACTTTCTAAGGGTTTGTCTGTGTGTTCCTTTGGGGTATTTCTTTCGTTTGGAAGTTGGCGTGCCTGCCTTTGTGCCAGTCGTTTGATATCAGATATCCTCGGTTGATTATGGTATAAACAATAGTACCCCAAGTTCGCGGTCAAGAAGTAGCTTTTGGGTTGGGAACTTGTGAGATGTTTGGTATAATCATGATCGAGCATTCTTAATCCGGTAGGAGACGTAGGGCATTCCCTAGTCCCCCAAGTTGACAAGCTAGAAGTTGCGCCAATCTTTTGGGGTGTGGCTTAGGTGCTGGGCCGGCCTAGGCCCGAACAGGTTCAGCTAGGACTTGCCCGTTCATCACGGGCCTTGCCGTTCAGCAGGGAGCCGAGGTGAGCGAAAGTTGTGCGTTGGGCTTGGAGCCTCGGCACGGATCCTACCTTTCAACAGGGGGCCGAGGTGAGCGAACGTTGCTCGCTGGGCTTAGAGCTTCGGCATGGGGCTTGCTGTTTGGCAAGGAGCTAAGATGGGCAAACGTTGCGGGCTTGGCTTGGAGCTTCGGCATGGGCCTTCAGTAGAGAAATTTTTTGTGAGTTCTCTGCGCCTTCAGCACGGTCCTTGCTGTTCGGCAAAGGCCTTCGAAATAGAAAAATATGCAACTCCCCCTATGCCCTTAGCATGGTGATTGCTGTTCGGCAAGGGTTTTGAAATTGAAAAATTCACGAGTCTTCTTGCGCTTCAGCACGGTGATTGTCGTTCGGCAAGGGCCTTCAGGAATAGAAAGATTCGCAAGTCCTATTGCACCTTGAGCACGGCGATTGCCGTTCGGCAAGGGTCTTCGGAATAGGAAAATTCGCTAGTCCTCTTTCACCTTCAGCATGGTGATTGCCATTCGGCAAGGGCCTTCGAAATAGAAAAAGTCACGAGTCCTCTTGGCCTTCAGCATAGTGATTGCCGTTCAGTAAGGGTCCTTGGTAGGAGAGAAATAATGCGAGTCCCCCAGAACTTCAGCACGGTGCTTGCCGTTCGGCAAAGGTCTTTGGAAGGAGAAATAACACGAGTCCTCCACAACTTCACCACGGTCCTTGCCATTCGGCAAGGGTCCTTGGAAGGAGGAGAAACGCGAGAGTTTCTTGATGAATCAGCACATAGGGATTGTCCTACCGAACCAAGGGCATATGGATCATTTCGAAGGTTTTTAATGTGCACATAAATCGAGGTGAACATTTGAAATGGTATCTAGGTTTTTGCGCAAGTCGAGGCATCAATAGCTTTGAGTCCCTTATAAATAGGGTCTCTGGGAGAAGAAGGCAATACACTTGAGATTTGAAAGAACAAATTTGGTGAAGTGAGAAGGAGAGAGGAGGCGATTTCTGGCTAGTTGCGTTGCGGCAGAGTAGTGGTGGCTTGTTGCGGCGGAGTTGTGTGTAGTGCGACTTTGTAAACAAGGTTAGAGCTCATTTTCTTTAAATTTTTGGATTGAAATGTCTTGTTTGGTATGAACGTGTTGAACATTTGTATGAACTTGTTGAACATTGTTCATAGAGCAAAGAGCATGTATGTGTCAATGTCCGTTTTAGGGTTTTTATGTTTGATCTTTGTTGCATGCAGACTAGTTTTCTCTTTTTGTTTCTGCATATTGTAGATGTCTAAGACTTCGAGTAGAGAAAGTCAGGACTTCCCTGCCTTTGGTGGGGAAGATACCGAAAGTGATGAACCGAGCCTGTCTGTAGGTTTTGAAGGTGAGAGTTCCCAGTCAGAGCATGTTGTAGAAGTTCTGATAAAGAGTAGGATGGTGGGGCTCGAGGGTGAGAGGAGGGAGCCATCAGTGGATTCTCGAGAAGCAAAGTATAGGGAGATGCGGAGGAATTGTACTGTGTTGGAGGCAGTGGCTGATCGTGTTCTGGCTTTGCCCCATACACCTGAGGTGGGTTTGAGCAATCAGCCAGGACTGTCGGGGTCTGTGGATGTTGCTGTAGCATTGGCTTCGGTGTGGGATGGAAGTACGGGTGGGTGTCCCTCTACTGAAGAAGAATAAAATGACGGAGGCGGAGCTTGCAGAGCTCCGGACAGATTATAGTATCTCGCTTTCAGTGGAGTTGAGGCTACTCACTCTGGCGGATATGGTAAGATATCCTCCAGATGGATGCATGCTAATTTTGACTGACATGTACAAGCATGGCTTGAGACTGCCGCTTCATCCATGGGTACAAATGATGTTGGCGAAGTTAGGGTATGCACCAGAGCAGTATAATCTCAACTTATGGATTCTGCTACATGGGGTATATATTGCTTGGTGGTTGGCGAAATTGGGGGAGCCAACGTTTGAACAGTTCATGTACCTTTATTCAGTTTCCATGCAGCAAGGGAACTTTGGCAGGTGCAGACCAATTGCCAAAAGGCGAAAGAGGGGTTATTTCATAAGTCATTTGCCTTCTTCTCAGAAGTCTTGGAGGAATAGGTGGTGTCTGGCCTTTGGTGACTGGGAGTGTTCATCGGGGAAGACCGTCGCCAAACATGTTCCTAGCCATTTTCAGTCTATAGGTCATTGGTCCCGACCTTCAAGACTATTTGTTGTTTTGTGTGTGTTTAACTGTTGACATTCTTGTGTCTCTGTTTGTGTTGGCTGGCGCAAGAACGGGGATTTGAGTGATATATGTTTTTTTTTTTTGTAGGTTCGGTGACGTGGAGGCCTATATCAAAGGAGGAGGATGACGAAGTCGGAAAGGTGAGGCTGTTGCTATCAGAGAGTGATCGGGAATACCGAAACTTAGTTACACTGAAGAATCTACTAGAGTCCCAGACTCTTGCAAGGGAGTAAGTATTTGAGATATTGTGTGTGTGTGTTTTTTTTTTTTTTTTTTTGTCATTTGTGGGGTTCGACTAACTCTGCTTCTGATGTGCAGTGGCAGGTATTGTGAAGGGAGCGACAAAGATGGTCGTGCATATTGACGAAGTAGAGAAACAGAGGCGGCTGAAGAAGAAGAGAGAAAGGGATAAGGCGTCTCAACTGAAAAGATCGAAGAAGAAGAGCGCTAGGCAGGCTACTAGGAAGCGTCCTCGAGATGATGATGAGGGGCTGGTCTCTGAAGCCTTGGCGGGGAAGAGAAAAGCTTTGGAGGAGGCCTACCAGAGGGCGATAAGGATGAAGTCGAGGCTTTCTCCTTTTGATCTACGGGCACCTCTGAAGCTGCCCTTCGGTATGGAGGCGCTGTTTGCCAAGGGGATGGATGAGGTTGACTTCGCTAGGTTGCGTCGTCAGAAGAAGGAGGTGAGCCTTGCCATGCATCAGCAGGAGGTGCCTTTAGTTAATGTCTTCCTGGAAGGCGTGAAGAGTGACCCTGAGGCCCTAGCAAGGACGCAAACGTCATCCTTTGCAAATCGGGCATAGAAGACAATCCTTACATCTGCCTATGTAAGTGTCTCTATTAAAATAATTTTTTTGTTTATTAATGTTGTTTCAACTGACAGTGGTTTTTTGTGTGTAGGCTTTTGGCAAGATGTATGTCAATCTGGCTAAGGCAGATAAAGAGATTGAAAGGATGATGAGGCGAGAGGAGATGGCCTGAGACAAAATGGCAAAGGCACAGGAGGCAATCCAGGAGAGGAATGTGCTGGCACTTGCGAGGGAGTTGGATGAGTTGAAGGAAAGGTTGGCATTATCTGAACGGGCGTTTGCCGAGGTAGAATAGAAGAAAGCCAAGGAGATAGCTGCTACGCAAGCTGAAGCGGTCGAGTCGTACCGAACTTCAGAGGAGCTGAATAGTTATATTCTGGACCGACTGGTGGACGAGCAGATTCTTTGGGAGGAGACTTTGACAAAGTTTAACCCCACGCTTGAGATCAACTTCGATAAGAGTGGTGTGCCTCCTTCGGTTAGTCATGCTGCCGATGATGCTGCCATTGTCTCGCCGGTTAAGGAAACTGCTATCGTTGCCCCTCATCCTGCCGTCTTGGATGCACCGCCTTCGGGAGCCCAGGATGACTCTACGGAAGCGTGTAGACTGCACTTTCATTATGTATTTTGCCTATTTTTGGAATACTAATGTTTGATTTTGGTTTGTTATGTAAACATTTTGCTTTGTCATAGGGCAAGGTTACTTTTATTTTCTATGGTATTAGATATATTTTTCATGGTAACAATTTGTGTTTGCAAAGTGATAACATGCAATTGATAGGGATAAGCCGAAAGGCAAGAGGCAAGGGGTACATAGTGTTTGCAAAGTGATAACATGGTATTAAACAGATGTCGAAAGGCAACAGGTACATAGTGTTTTAGCCTGAGGCTTAAGATAAGTGCCAAGGCATGGGGAAACAAAAAGTCTTACTTGGAAGCTAAATAAGAATCACCCTATGATCACTTGTGATAGTACTTAAGGTGATCAGCGTTCCATGGATGAGGCAGAGTTTTGCCATTGGGATCGCGGAGCTGATAGGTGCCTGGGCGACAGACCTTGGTAACCTTGTAAAGGCCTTCTTATATAGGTCCCAAGGTACCTTCGATTGAGTTTTTGGTGGCCAAGGAAACCTTGTGTATGAACCAATTTCCGATTTTAAAGGCACGAGGTTTTACACGGGAGTCGTAGTACCTAGCGACACATTGCTTGTAGGAGAAGTTACGCATGCTTGCCTGGTCACGAAGCTCTTCGATGCGGTCAAGGTTCAAATCCAACTGCCCGTTTTTTGCTTCGGCATCATAGGTAGAGGTTCGGTATGTGGGCTGGCTAATCTCTACCAGGGCAATGGCTTCGGTACCAAAGGAAATAGAGAAAGGCATTTCCCTTGTGGAGGTACAGAAGGTGGTGCGATAGGACCAGAGAACTTCTGGGAGTAACTCCAGCCAGCAACCCTTGGCCTTGTCAAGCTTGGTTTTCAGGGTCTTCTTGATGATTTTGTTCACAGCTTTGACTTGGCCATTGGATTAAGGGTGGGCTGGGGAGGCGAAACAAAGACGTATCTTGAGGTTGGAGCAAAATTGTTTAAATTTGGCATTGTCGAATTGCCGACCATTGTCTATGACAATAGCATGGGGGATGCCGAAGCGACATACGATATTTTGCCAGACGAATGTCTCGATGCGAGCTACTGTGATGGTAGCCAAGGCTTCGGCTTCAGCCCATTTGGTGAAATAGTCTACAGCGACAATTACGTACTTCATCTGGCATTTGCCCTTTGGCATAGGTCCAATGAGGTCCAGTCCCCATTGGGTGAATGGCCATGGACTGACCCTTGCAGCCAATGGTTCGGCTGGGAGTTGTAGAATGTTGGCAAACCATTAGCATTTGTCGCACTTCTGGGTGAAGGCTTGGGCATCAGTGTGGAATGATGGCCAAAAATATCCTTGCCGAATGGCCTTGTGTGCTAGAGAGCGAGCGCCTAAATGGTTGTCGCAAATGTCCTCATGGATCTCTCGAATGACATAGTTACCTTATTCTTAGGTCAGACATCGAAGGTAGGGGAAACTGAAGCCGCATTTGTATAATGAGCCATTAATGACCAGGTATCTAGCGGAGCGATAGCGAACACGTCGCGCTTCGGCATGATCGGCAGGCAGTGTCTGGTGTTGTAAGAACTGGAGGATGGGGTCCATCCGAACCTGGGCTTGGGCTCGAAGGGGAGCGGGGCAGTACCATTTGTCCTTGGAGGGTTGTTGCCGTCGGACAAATGGTGGTTATCATGTCTGCTGCGCTTCCCATTGTTAAAGGTGTGTTGGTAGCGATCCTTCCTCTTGGGATGCTGGGTACTCTGATTGTCAGGGGCTTTTCCTCTTGGGATGCTGGGTACTTTGATTGTCAGGGGCAGAAGCAGAATGGTGAGGTTTGGTTGGGGTGGGTGCTGAAGCAGGTGGAGGATCGCCAAAAGTGCTCCGTGATGGATTGGCTGGGCCACGTTTGGAGTTAAAGTATTCAACCTTTGCATGGACGGCTGCTTGCTTCATGAGTTCAGCGTAAGTGTTCCGTGGGTTGCTGTGGACGAGGTAGCAGAAAGTTGGATTCATGAAGACCATTTTTGAAGGCTCCGTAAGCAGCTCGATCGTCTGTCTCTGGGCAACGGGAATACTCGTGGCTGAAATAGGTAGCGTACTCCCGAAGAGGTTCGTCTTCACTTCGTCAAAGCATGTGTAAGTCATCTGCAGAGTATAAGCAGTCGGTCTGAGTCATGAAATGGTAAAGGAAAGTCTGCTTCAGACTGTCGAAATAGTTGATAGTTCGGGGCTCTAGCCGATAGAACCAGTTCAGAGGGGCACCACTGATTGATTGGTATTACTCTCTTTCTTAACCTGGCCTTACCTTTCCGAAATGTAGACGGGTAAAGCGGATGGAAAGTCTCTCATAGCTACATAGAGATTGAGCTTGGAGGCCAGTCTAGCATGTGATTTGATCGGGCGCCCACGGAGGCTGCGAAGGGGAATCGGTTCTACTTGAAACGGGGACGATCATCCTAATGGTCACTCATATGGTACTATATGTAGGAGATATTCTGAAAGATCTCATAAGGAGAAGGGAACGACCCCCTTCGATCCTGCCTGCAAAATTGGGGAAGATAGATAAAAGGGAGCTGGCTTGACCAATAGGTACTTCTTCGCTCTAATCTAAATGGAGATAAGGCTTGATGAATCGAGGAGATGGAAACTTCCAAGCAACTTTATGGCGATTTGCAAAGATCGACTCCTATTGTGCCCAACAACGCTTAAAAACAAGCAAACATTTAACATCTTTTTCAGAGAGGGTGACTGGTTTAATCCCTTCATCGGGAATATATATGAGCTCTCCGATTAGCAGACTCTGAAGAATGAGAAGGAACCACGGCTGCTGCTTCTTTAAATAAAAAAGTTTTGGATCATCAATATCGTTCTTGATGCTAAAATCTCCCTCTATAGGTGTCGAGGGGCTTTACGGCTTCTTCATTCCTAGCCGAACGTTTAGTATAGTATTTGACCCAGCCTAGTTCTGGAATCGGAATGTTTTATAGATATGCTTTCAAAAAAGCAAGGAGTTCACAAGCTATTGATCTACTATATAAGCAGAAATGGGTGATTAAAAAGCAGCTCGAGACCTCATGGACATAGAGCCTTCCTCTCCCGTTGCTGTTCGGGCTCGGCCGTTAAAGGACGTACCCAAATAGAGCCGTTTAGGCGATGGAATCCTTTATCATGTTTGCCTATCTAACATGACTAACGTTGGTTTTTCTTTCTCAAATAGGGCCACTGGATGCGTTTGGGGATAGGAGGAGATTGACCACTAGGGGGTTCACATGACATGATCTGGAATGGGTGACTCCACTAGCAAGGGAACGACGGATTCATAATCCACTCTCGCTAATTAGACAAACGGGAATCGAACCCAATTACGAGAGCCTACTATCTCTGTCCTCAACAGTCGCTTCTTTTCTTGCTATCCTTGAGTAAAGGGATAATTATGCTTATACTTTCTTTGGTCTTGAACTCGCTCCCCGCTTGAGAATGAATGTTGGAAACTCTTCGATGACATGTTCCTTTGAGTGTACGATTCCTTAGCTGTGCCTGTTTGGTACCGAGCTCTTTGATGGCCTTTCTTTATCCGTTCACGCTAAAAGGTAGTGAGTGGAGTCAGGCACAAAGCGATCCTCAGCAGTCGAAAGAAGCCTTGTTCGATCTCCTGTTGAAGTGGTGACTCACCTGCAACATAAGTTTTGCAAACCTAGGTTAATTCAACTTTCCACTGGACGAAGGCAAAAAAAAAAGAGATAGAATACGACGGTTTTTCAGGCGTATAGAGAATGACACGATCATCTAGCCTTGGCCCTCTCATCATCTGATTCCCGAAAGGCAGAACTGAAGAACGTTTGGGACTGGGCACGACCCCTCTTCTTTCTTTAGACTATCGTTTTTTGTTTTCTGGATGTGGATTGAGCATTTTGTTGAGTATTGTTTTTGCGCTTGTTAACCTTCTTCTTTTTGACCGGACAACTGGATGCGTGAATCTTGCTCTACCACCCCTTTCTTTAAAAAGAAAGAACTCTAGTGAATGACTAAGAGGAAGTGCCTCTGTGGTTGTCAACGAGAAGTAGCTCGGAGGGTACGATCGTGGGAATATTATCTTTCCTAATGTCTAATGAAGTCCCGCTGTGAGTGTGATTCAAAGAGATGGCAGTGCTCTCTCAATCGTCCGAGGATGCTAGCTACAAAAATCATAGGATGCTAGCTAGATTGATTGGTAGATTGGTAGGTTAGGTAGAGGTGGGTAAGTTTCCCACTCTTCGAAGGCTTTGGAATGGTAAGTCTCCCAATCCTCTAGATGGTAAGGTTCCTAGTCTTCAAAATCGCTGACCTCTTCCTGGGTAGGTAAGCAGTTGGCCTTCGGCAGGGGACCGAGGTGAGCCACCCGTGGGTCGTCGAGGTCTACATTGATGGGGATAGGCTTGGGCCGAACCTCTGAGATACGGTCCTTGCAGTCCCTGCAGACCTTGGTTGGGGCGTGGGATCCTTTGGCATGGAGATGTGGAGAAGCCTCGACTTGGTCGCTTCTGGATGAAGCTGGCCTTTGCCCTTGTCGGGCTTAGACTGAATCGGGGCGCTATGATGGGAGATGACAGGTTGGTTCAGTTGGGTGTGTTCGACACCTTGGGTAAGGTCCTGCTGGATGAATTAGGGGTGAGTGTTCTCCCAGTTACGTTTCAAGGCGCGACAGTCGTGCTCCAATTCGACATTTTTGGTACGAAGGTGTTCATAGCTCTCTATGATTTTTGTGACATCGGCGTGGAGCCGTTCTACTTCAGCCTGGAGGTGAGCATCGGCTGAAGGCTTCCTCCAGAAGGAGTCCCCACGAGGGGTATGGTGTTGGGTATCGAGACTAGTGTCACTCGGCATAGCGGAGTGCGGGGGGAAGAAGAGATGACGGGGCCAGATGGGAGATGGAGCCAGCGAAACTGGTAGAGAGGTGGGATTTGGAAGTCGTTTCCCACAGACGGCGCCAAGCTGTTGATGCTCTTTTTGGGAGGGTCAACTTAGGTAGAGGAGGGTCGAATCTTAGGCAGGGGGAGAGGGTTATGAACCTTCGGCATGGGGAGATCCTGTAGAAGACGACAAGGAGGAAGCAGTCGTCAAGCTTCGGACACCGGTGTGGTGCCTGCTGAAGGCTTTCCGATGCTTAAGTCAGCTATATGTGGAAATTTCGGCAGAATAATAGTAAATGTGAGAAAATAGTTACCCTTTTTACTTGGGCACTGTTCCCTATTTATAGGGAAGTGAAAATGGAAATTTTGCACAAAGTTTCGATGTGGGATGTGCAAACTGCTGCAGAGTTGACACGTGTCCATGAAAACTAGGTTAAGCAATTGGGAGCTTCGGCAGGTGGCTGCCACTTCAGAAGGGTGTCTTCCTTCGGCCAGTTAGACGGTGATGACATCACTCACTTTCTAAGGGTTTGTCTGTGTGTTCCTTTGGGGTATTTCTTCTGTTTAGAAGTTGGCTTGTCTGCCTTGGTGCCAGTCATTTGATATCGGATATGCTCGGTTGATTATGGTGTAAAAAGGCCTCATCAGCCTTTTTTAGGGCTTTTGTTATATATTTGAACGTTTGGTTTCTTGGCAACCATGTTCAAAGAGAATTTATAGAAAATATATTATTAGGCAATTATATTTCATGTATAGAAATTAATGGAAACGGGGCAATTTCATTGTTATCAATGAAGGAAATATATATTTTTACCAAACATGTTATATTGTCAGAGCGGGCAAACAATTTGGTGCGAGAAAATAACAAGAAAGAGTTGTCATTGCAAGTATGTCAAATTCATTACATTTTCTTTTGTTGCAAGTAAGGAATATATACAGACATTTGATAGAGTGGGCAAACATTTTCTTTTGTAGTTTTTGCTGATTTTTTTATTTGTTCTTTTATCTAAGGAATATATGCATGATAATATTTCACAGATCTTTTGAAAATATTTCAAATAAAATAATTGCGGAGTACTATAAATTTATTTCTTGTTTTTCTTGAATATGCAAGTTTCTCCTATTGAGGCTTACTCATTTCATGTATATGATGGATGTTGTGTTGAAGTTGTAAATTTAGAGAGGAAGTGTTGCACATGCCAAGAGTTTGATCTTGACCAACTACCATGTGCACATGCTTTGCTGCATGTAGGCATCGACAAATTTCATGTTACCCAATGTGTTCACAATATTATACTACAAACTCATTGGTCATTGCGTATGCAAAACCTATTTGGCTAGTTAGGGATCAGACAGATTGGGTGGTACCTAATGACGTATGAGATAGAATTGTCCTACCACCAATTACACGAAAAAGGTACGGCAGACGCAAGGAAAAGAGAATCCCATCACTCAAAGAATAACCATCAACTCGTAACTGTTCAAGATGTGGTTCAACTGGCCATTATCGACAAACTTACAAGAATCCGATTGCATTTCATCCTACCTCGTAGAGAGGGTGTAATATTTTACTATTTAAATTTATGAATTAGAATGAACAATGGATGAGTATTTAATTTTATAATTTTTTTAAACTTTATGATGTGTACTTTTGAAGATGAGGAAAGTAAAATAGCGGCCATGGCTTTCTCATAGTCAATTCCCCTTTGCTGAAAGTAAAATAGGTGGTCTTCACCAATTTTGGAGGTACTGGCATCGTGTTCAATACAAGATGAGAGATTCTTCACCTGTTAAACACATGAGATGAATTCATTTAGGAATTTTTTAAAAAAATTATCCATGACAGTTTCATATTCTATGGGCACTATCTAGATGAAAACCAACAACTCTGGACAGGAATTTAGTAATTGAGATGAAACCAATGCAAAAACAGCCAATTGCCCAATGTGGGACTGGACTCAATGAGAAAGGACGAAACTTTTTAAGTTTATATGTGGGTTTTAATTTTTTAGGCATTTGTGTCTATGTAGATGAGTTTTTGGCTATTTTTAAAAAGATTTTTAAAAAATTGAAATTTTTGAAAGGGGGGTAAATTTTGGGCTATTTTTGTATATAAAAAAACTCAAAATTCAGAGTCATTGAAGACAAAACGAAGAATTTAGACCTCAAAGGAAGAAAACTTGAGTGACTCTAACTTCATCATCTCAGTCGTGGGGATTCACTAGCAGCAATGTCTTCCATGATTTGATGATCTCCTAGCAGACCAAGGGAACCTAGAGAGAGAGAGAGAGAGAGAGAGAGAGAGAGAGAGAGAGAGAGAGAGAGAGAGAGAGAAAATCGGGGGAATGAAGGAGGAAGAGACGAAAGAGAAGAAGAATTTTTTTTTTACAAAAATGCCCTTGAGCTTAACGGGTTAACGGGTATTCACGAATTGACACTACACGACACAACACGACAACTTATTGGGTGGCTAATTGGTCAATACGATAGCAACACGACCCGATACCCCGGACTCGAATACTGAATTTTTTTTGCTAATTTGTGTCGTGTTAACGAGTCATATACGATATTGCCAGGTCTACAACTCATTGTCTGCGTATTGTATTTTTTGTTTTGCCTCAACAGGAGTCAGGAGCTCATATATTGGTGGAGCTTTCTGTTTTGTATTTTTCACTTTTTATTGTCAAAAGTTTGGGGGATCTTTCTATTTATAGGTTGCTAACTCCTAGGAAAACGTGTAAATTGATTTCCCTTACGGATCCACCTACACACGTCTCATATTTAAAAACGACAATGCACGAAAATTGGTATTCATATAGAAAACCCCCCCAAAAGAAGAGGATAAAGAACAATATTAAGAAGGAATAGAATGATCAACAGAATTTCATTTTCAAAAAACATAAATTTTCACACAAATTTTCAAATATGAAAGCTGAAAGATGTTAATATTTCAAAAAGACGCACTAACAACTAGGGCTGGCAATGGGTCGTGTCGGGATAATAAACGTGTCAAGAATGCTCAACCCGAACCCAACCCATTTAATAAACGTGTCGTGTCGGGTTCGGGTCGTCTTTTATCGTGTGGGTTTCGAGTCGTGTAACGGGTTCATAAATAATAACATGCATGTTACAAAACTCACAACCGAAAAAAATTAAATTAAAAAAAAACTGAGAGCGTAGAGAAAATATATGGAAAAGAAAGAAAAAAAAGATAGAGAGAGGAGAGAAGAGAGAAGGAAAAGAAAGAAAAAAAAAATAGAGAGAGAGAGAGGAGAGAAGATTGAAGGAAAGAAAGAAAGAAAAAAGAGAGATGAGGGAAAACTAAAGAGAAGGAAAAAAAAAAAGAAAAAAAAAAGGAGAGAAGAGGAAAGGAAAAGAGAGAGGAGAAAGAAGAAAGAAGAAAGAAGGAAAAGAAAGAAAAAAAAAAAAGAGGAGAAGAGAGACGGAAAAAAAAGGAAAACACAAAAGAAAAAGAAACATTATAAATATCAAAAGGCATACTATAAAATTACAAAGTTGTTGTAGCATGGTGGATAAGATGTTTGAGAGAAATGAGGATGGTAGGGGTTCGAAACCTTGTGTGTGTGTTGAAGTCTCCATTTCTCTTTATTTTTTAGCTGGTTAGCGTGTTGTACACAGGTTGACACGACCCGTTTAATAAACGGGTTAGATAGATATTATAGCGGGTTGAACCGAAACCCACCCGTTTATTAAACGGGTCAGAACGGGTTGACTTGAAATTGACCTTTTTTTTATCGTGCGGGTTGAACCCGCTAATTTCAACTGTGGATTTCGAGTCATGTATCGGGTCGTGTCCGAAATTGCCACCCCTACTAACAACCCACTATTACCAACATCGATATTGTCTCTAATTTATATACTTATAATCTAACAAGTGTGGAATTTTATTTTAAAAAAACTTCGATATTATTAGTAAGGGTTATTTACCGTAGACGTCCTTGAACTTGGCCCCCATTTGCAATTGGGTCCGTGAACTTTTTTTTTTCGGCAATTACATCCGTTAACTCGATAAATAGTTTCAATTGGGTCCTTCTGTCAATTTGGCTGTTAATTTGAGGGCTAAAACCGTCCATCTAAATTAAAATATTTTAAAATTTTAAAAATTAAAGAAAAAAACTGAAAAACGTGAAAAAGAAAAAATTAAATTAAAATAATAAATAAATAAATAAACTTAAAAATAAAAAATAAAAATCCAAATCCCTCTCTCTTTCTTTCGCTCTGTCTCTCCCTGACCTTTGGAGGTGTAGCGGCAACTTCCAGAATCCTCCCAGGACCTGCAAAGGTCGGTCTTGTACAGAATCTTCCCCGAAGAATCCGAAGAAGAAGAAGATGACGACATATCATAAGCAGACCTTGAGCTCCTTCCTCCTCCGGCGACTGAAACACCATCCATGACCAGAAGCTCCTTCCTCTGCACTCCTCTCACCAGCGTTCTATAAACTATCGAAGGCTGTGACCTCTCCATCAGATTCTCCAAAGGCGAGAGCGGCGAGAGGTGGCGACAACGCTGCTTCAAGGCATCCATCGACGACTGACTCTGAGATTGAGTGCACAAGTACCTGAACATTGGCTAGTTGAGGTCCACATTCTCCAAGTTTCCTTTAAGCAATTTCGCCATTTTCGAGTTGCTGTGAAAACCTTCCATCAATTTGTAAGCTTTGCTCTGTGCACAAACAATCAAATTACATTTCCAAAAAAACAAAGCTTCCAAGAAATTGCAGATGATAAAAATCATTTATTGTTTTTGAATTGTACCCAATGTAATCACAGAATTAGGTTTTGGATGAAAATCGTAGAGGAAGAAGCGTCAATCCAATCCCTCTCTCTTTCGCTCTGTCTCTCCTTCTCTCTCGCAACCCATTCCCCCCTCTTTCGCCTTGGGACAATGCAGACGGCGGTGGTGGCTCAGGGGGTGTGTTTGTGTTGTCAGGTTGGGTTTTAGAGCAGTGAGGCTTGTAGGAATTGTCAGTGCACAAATGGGTTCTACAAATTTTATAGACCTTTGAAGATGGAGGTGGGGTTGTTAGGGTTGATGATGGATGAAGAACCCGAAAGGATGCTTTTACCCTCTCACTTTGACAGATAAATTGATAGAGTTGGACGGTATGACCCAATTGGAACTATTTATCAAGTTAACGGATGTAATTGCCGAAAAAAAAGTTCACGGATCCAATTGCAAATAGAAACCAAATTCAAAAACGTCTACAGTAAATAACCCTATTAGTAATTTAGTTCCTCTATATACTGTAATTTATTTTTTAAAGTTTCCGACCCTTTACGAATTAAGATATGCTCCATGTGCAATTTCACAATCCGTACTCAAAAGCGAAGTCAACATTGTCAGCCTGTCCGTGACAACTAGCGTGACATATGTGCGGATATTGGGTACAAGGCCAGACAATTCTATCATGCCACGACACCTTGACAAGGCCTTTCGTTCCTGTCCATTTGTCCCAACTCCCCAACTAACATTTGTTTGGTTATTTCCCTTCATAAACAATCAAGTATATTATTTATTTGCTTACATAAATCTAAATGAAATTCGTACCTAAAGTTGAAACAGCAGTTCATAACATTTTTTATTATTTTTTTAATATAAGTGATGGTCTAAACAATAAAAGGATGAAAGGTTTCTCACACACACTACTATGGCAACATGAAGGTTCGAACCTCATACCACTTGTTCGCAAATTAAGACATTTGAAGAGATTTTAAGGGAGAAATTTTGAGAGGTAGATGACATAAAAGTTAAAGAGTTTTATTAGTTTTATCATGTGAGGTGAAATATTTTAATAATAAATGGTGAAACCAATAAGATAGTGTCAAGTATAAAACTCACATGTTGCGATTTGTTTTAGGTCGTTATACCGCGTAGATCACACTATTACGGGTAATTTGTTTTGATCAATTAGTGAAAAAAATGAACCGAATCATGATTAGTTTAATTTGGCATGTTTTAACGTTTTTTTTATATTTTTTATATTTTGTTGGTGATTGATTTCAACCACAGTTTGAGTTTCTTATCTTTCCATGTTTGAACATTTTTCCTTCCGCCCTACCTACCATTTAAAACTAATAAACAAAAACTTAAATTTAAAAAAAAAAAAAAAAAACTGTAATTAAAGTCATTATAAATGTTTTTTTTGCCAACATAATGTCATTATAATTGAGTCAAACAGAAATTGGACCGAAAGACCTGTCTGTCTTCCTCTGTGTGCTTTTTAGTCGTTTTTCCTGATTGGGTGGGAAATAAAATAACGTGCGTGTTCTCTTTAGTTTAGTAGCAAATAATCATCTGTCTTCCTCCTAGTGCACTGTGCATGCCAACAAATTTCCATCTGTCTTGTCTTTTGGTCCTTTATATCATCTCCAGTCTCCCGTTCACACTCCTTCACAGAAACCGGTACGAAACTTCACCGTTTCGTCACTGTGTACGCTTTAAATTCATTCATATATGTAGATATGTTTATATATCCTCGATGTTAATAAAAAAACCAATCTGTCTGCATAAATCTGTAGCTCTCAAGTCTCACCTGCCAGCCACTGTGCTTAAACATGAAACCGCATCAAAGCAAACGCATCTCCATTTCTTCTGTGCTCCTCTTTCTAGTTTTATGCTCACAATATTCCACACCGGTCACTGCCCAAGAAGTTGGTGAGCATAATGAACTTAATTACATGCTCTTATTTTCCTTTTGTTTCCCTTATTTTACACAAAGAAGAAGATCGAAAGCGACTAAAAAAAAAAAAAAATACTGAACGGACGTATATGTTGTGATTGCATTATGCAGAGGATGAAAGAGAGTTCGATTATCTTCAGGGAAGCGGGAAGGGGCCAAAGCAGTGGGGAGAAATGAAGAAAGAATGGGCTGCGTGTAAGAATGGAGGCATGCAATCTCCTATTGATTTATCAAGCCAGAGAGTCAAGCTAATCCCCAACTTGGGCAAGCTCAACACCGCTTACAAGCCTTCCAATGCCACTGTCAAGAACAGAGGCCATGATATTTCGGTAATTTTACAATAATTTTTTAATTTAATATAGAATTATTTCATAATGTGTAAGAATATGTATGAAATAGTACATAGTTGTGGTTTAATTATCATATGTGGTGTTTGCAGATTGAATGGGTGGGCGACGCTGGATCCCTTAAGATAAATGGGACTGAGTATTTGCTCAAACAATGCCACTGGCACTCCCCTTCCGAGCATTCCATCAATGGAAGGAGGTATGACATGGAGCTCCACATGGTTCATCTAAGCCCCAATCCCAACGTTACGAATAAGATCGCTGTCGTCGCAGCGCTCTACAAGATTGGCCGCCCAGATTCCTTCCTCACTAAGGTACTCGTTCGAAATCAAATGTTCTTCTCGTTAACTCATGGAAATTGTTTTCATGTCAGACTGTACAACAAGAGAACTTTATCCATACATTCATAATTAATTACTTGACCTCTCCTACATGTTATGAAAAGAACCGTTCTCCTAACATGTTGCAAGTTGTGGGCAGTTGACAAGGGATATACAATCCATGACTGATCAAAAGGAAGAGAGAAGTGTGGGAATAATTGACCCTAACAAAATTAAAATCCCTGGGAAAAGCTATTACAGATACATGGGCTCACTCACCGTTCCTCCTTGCACCGAAGGCGTTATTTGGACCATCAATAAAAAGGTAATCAATTATGCCTAGGTCCATAGGCTCTCTCTGTTTATAATTTGGACCACCATCAAGTTTGTGTCCCTTTACCAAAATTTAAATTTCTCACACGCAGATAAGAACAGTCTCAAGAGATCAAGTAAAGCTATTTCGAGTGGCTGTGCATGATGTAAGTGCTTCAATTCTCTACTATATTCTTCAAGTAACGCAATGGGTTTGTAACTCAAATAGTTAAGAATAGCTATCCTTGTACTCGGGATCCTGTGTTTGAATCCTCGTTAAACATTATTAAGTAGTATCTAATGTTTGGCGTCTTAAATTGATTGCAGTATGCAGAGACGAATGCAAGGCCAGTACAACCACTCAACCTTCGAGAAATCCATGTCTACGACCAAGGCGCAAGGAGCACGAATAATTGAAGCTGTCTCACTTGCAGAGATTTAATTTATCACTACATTGATTCATTTATTTTATTTTATCAAGCTCATTAGCATGAATGTTACTTTACTATAATGGACATGTTTTCTTTCCCTCATCAAAGAAAACGTTTATATCTTCCTGAAGTGTCGGGAGCAGCCAAATAGGAGGCATCGAAATAAAATGAAAGAAACGTTTATATCTTCCACCATCAAAGAAAACGTTTATATCTTTCACTATCAAATGAAAGAAACGTTGCATAAACAAGGAAAATATATGAAAATAACCGACTGCAAAAGTCTTCATTGTCAGTGAAATAAATTAAATTGGGCCCAGATCTAGTTTCAGTTGTTACACGAAAGAATTGGGCCGCTGAAAACAGAGCTCATGTCAAAAATTGTGTCAAATCCAGCTCAAACTGCTGTTCATTTGGCTTACTTTCATCATTTCAAAAAAAAAAAAAGGGCTTGCTTAATTTTGTTGAAGATTTGGATTACAGAGGGAGCTAGAAGTTACAGAGAAGGATGATGATAGAAAGAGCAAAACAGAGAAAATATGTAAAATGTTCTCTGGTACAATCTTCTGCCAAAGAATGCAGAGATCACACCTTTTGTATTCATTCTCATTCTTTCATTACATCAGCCAATCACCTCCATTCTGTTAGGAGAGCCAATGTGAATGTGACACATGGCAATACAAAGGCTAAGAGCCGTTGGAAACTATCGGACAGCAATACACCTTACACTTGGCATATGAGCACAAGTCACTCAACTAACACAATGCTTAATGAAGCTTTTAGAAAGAAAAAGAAAAGACTAAGTAAGTTACTGACTAACTAGAAATTAGCTAGTCAATTTACATTTCAACACTCCCTTCTAAAGTGCTAGCTGATTTCACACCAAGTAGGCTTCTCAAATAACTGAGTCTGTCCTTGGGAAGAGCCTTGGTAAAGATGTCAGCTATTTGTTCTTCACCTTTGCAGTAGACCAAATCAATTTCTCCATTTTGAATTGCATCTCTGATAAAATGAAACTTCCTACGAATATGCTTACTTCGTTGGTGAAAAACAGGATTTTTAGACATGGCTATGGCTGAAGTGTTGTCACAAAACACAGTTGTTGCAGTGGTCTGTTCTTCCCCAAAATCTTCAAGAACAAACCTAAGCCAAATAGCTTGTGATGTAGCTTCTGCTGCACTCACATATTCTGCCTCTGTTGTTGAAAGAGCCACACTATGTTGTTTGATTGATGCCCAAGAAAAGGCACCACTTCCAAATGAAAATGCATATCCAGAAGTGCTTTTCATATCTTCCTCAGATCCACTCCAGTCACTATCACAATATCCTACTAAGAATGCAGATTTTCCAGTCACATACTCAATTCCATAATCAATTGTACCTTGTATGTACCTTAGGACTCGTTTAGCAGCTCCATAGTGCAACTTAGAAGGACTGTGCATGAACCTTGCAAGCAGACTAGCTGAGAACATAATATCAGGTCTGGTTGCAGTTAGATATAGCAGGCTTCCAACAATTTTTCTGTACAGACTTTCATCTGCAGCTTCACTTCCATCCTCTCTTTGCAATTTATCAGTGGCAACCAATGGAGTGCTCACTGATTTGCAATCCTTGAGACCAAATTTATCCAAGAGAGCAAAGGCATACTTTTTCTGATGTATGAAAATACTCCCTTTAGTTTGAGTTATCCCCATTCCAAGAAAGTGATGAAGCAATCCCAAATCTGACATTTCATACTTGGACATCATCTCAGTTTTAAACTCCTCCATCATTCTTGTACTACTCCCTGTGTATACAATATCATCTACATAGATTGATACTATCAAGACACCAATTCCTGCTTTGTTTCTCACATATAGAGTTGCTTCACTTGAGCTTCTATGAAAGCCACAGTGAATGAGATATGTATCAATCTCACTATACTAGGCTCTTGGTGCTTGTTTTAGACCATAAAGAGCCTTTCTTAATCTATACACTTTATCTTCAGCCTCTTCAACCACAAAACCATCCGGTTGATCCACATATACTTCCTCTTCAAGTACACCATTCAAAAATGCTGATTTAACATCCAATTGCCACAGCTTCCAACCTTTCTGTGCAGCCAGTGCAATGAGAGTTCTAATGGTGTCCAACCTTGCCACGGGTGCAAAGGTTTCATTGAAATCAACCCCTGGTTTCTGTGTGTAACCTTTGGCTACAAGCCTTGCTTTGTGCTTTTGAATGGAGCCATCAAGGTTTAGTTTGGTTTTGTAGACCCACTTCACTCCAACAATCGGTTTGTTGCTTGGCCTATCAACTAACTCCCAAGTTGAATTCTTCTCAATCATCAACATTTCTTCTGTCATAGCCTTTTTCCATGCTTCATCCTTAACTGCTTCAGTAAAATTTTCAGGTTCAATGATGCTCATCTTGCATTGAGCATACACTTCATCCAAACTTTTCCATTTCCTTGGAGTATGGTCATAGATTTCAGAAGCTGAAACAGGTGGAACAAAAGTTTGCAGGTCACCAACAGCTTGTGTTCTCAGAGGAGATTGCACAGACTGAGGTAAGTCACTTGCTTCTGAATCGAACTCAAATGTCATTGAGCCTTTGTTATCATCCCAAGGAATTGTAACCTCCTTTTGTACTGCCTCATTTGATTCCCAATCCCACATGGCTTTCTCATCAAAAATAACACTCCTAGATAGTTCAATCTTTTGAGTTCTCAAATTGAGTACTCTATATCCTTTTTCACAAATTCCATAGCCTACAAATACTCCCTTCTCACCAGTTTCCTCTAGTTTGTGTCTTTTCTGTGAGGGAATGAGAATGTAGCATAGAGAACCAAAGATTTTCAAGTGTTTAACACCTGGTTTCCTTCCACTGAACTTCTCAAATGGAGTTGAATTATCCAGAGCACTTGTTGGACTTCTGTTCTGCAGATATACAGCTGTATTGACAGCTTCTGCCCAAAATTTCAAAGGGATTTTCTTCTCATGCATCATTGTTCTTGCCATTTCCATCACAGTACGATTCTTTCTTTCTGCAACTCCATTTTGTTGTGGAGAGTAGGCAATAGTCAGTTGCCTTTCTAGTCCCATTTCTTCACAGAATTTTGAAAATTCCAATGATGTGTATTCTCCCCCTCTATCACTTCTTAGCTTCTTAATTTGATAACCACTTTGCAGCTCAACCATGTTTTTGAACCTTTTGAATATGTTGAATGCTTGAGACTTATTGTGTAAGAAAAACACCCAACACATTCTAGTGTGGTCATCAATAAAGGTGAGAAAGTATCTATTTCCTCCAGGAGTGATAGATTGCATTGGACCACAGATGTCTGAGTGTATTAGTTCTAAGGGCTGTGATGCTCTCCAAACTTTCTCCTTGTCAAAAGGTTCTCTGTGACCTTTTCCTGTAGCACAGCCAGAGCACACATGCTTTGTGACTTGTAGTCTAGGCAGACCTTGCACCATTTCTTTGTCTTGCAGGAGCATCAAACTAGTATAGTTTAGATGTCCATATCTCTTATGCCACAACCAAGATGACTCCTCAACTGTTGCTTTATTAGCCATAGAAGGTTTGACATATTCTAGGCTTAAAGGAAAACATCTATTTCCCTTCATTTGTACACTTGCAATCAAATCCTGCATCTGCCTATCCCCATAAATATCAACCACATTATCACCAAAGACAAGCCGATATCCATGTTCTACCATTTGACCTACACTTAACAGGTTCTCATCCAAACCAGGAACTATCATAACTTCCTTAATGTATCTAGTCACACCCTGCATTTCTATGACCAAAGTGCCTTTGCCAGTTGACTGTACCAAATCACCAGTACCCATTTTGACTCTACATTGCACATTCTTATCAATGTTCACAAGCAAAGACTCATGTGAGGTCATATGATTACTACATGCACTGTCAACATACCACATATTCACATTCTTTCCAATAGTAGCAGAATGACATGCATAAAACATTGTTGCAGGTTCAGTTACCTGATTAGCAATATTTGCTACTTTTCCAGCCTTGTTTGCTTGATCACAGTCCTTAATGTAGTGCCCAAATCGATTGCAACCATAGCATTT
Source organism: Prunus persica (assembly GCF_000346465.2). Lineage (NCBI taxonomy): Eukaryota > Viridiplantae > Streptophyta > Magnoliopsida > Rosales > Rosaceae > Prunus > Prunus persica. The sequence continues at coordinate 19,290,461 of NC_034012.1, forward strand.
TGGCTTCCCTTTATACCAACACTCTCCATAGTGTAGTTTATCACAATGCTTGCATTTTCCCTTAGCTTGTTCTGATTTTTCCCCTTGTTCATGCTTTCCTCCTTGGTTGACATTATGTTGAGATTTTGAATCCCATTTCTTACCTGTTGATTTCCAATTCTTCTTTGATTTGTTATTACCAAAGCTAGAATTAGACTGAGATCCCTTTTGGTTTATGCTTATGCTGCTGAAGGCTTTCTCAGTGGTGCTCTCAGCATGTCTATCAAGCCGTTGAGCAAATCCTCTCAATGCAGCAAGCACTTCTTGTACCTCAATGGTCTCAATGTCCTTCGTTTGTTCAATCACATAGCAGACAGGATCAAACTCCTTGGTCAAGCTTATGAGCAGTTTTTGAACCAACCGAGCTCTAGGTAAGTCTTCCCCATATCCCTTCATCTGATTTACCAACTCAAGCAAACGAGTGAGATACACAGGCAAGGTTTCATCATCCTTCATTCTTGTGTATTCAAAATCTCGACGCAGACCCTGTAGCTTAATAGATCTTACCTGCTTATCACCATGAAACTCTTGATGTAAAACACCCCAAGCACCTTTTGAGGTTTCTTCATTTGAGATTCTGGGGAAAATGTCATCTGAGACAGCTCCTTGGATAATACCAAGTGCCTTAGCATCCTTCATTAACAAAGACACCATCTCTGACTCTGATGACCCTTCTTCATCAACCTCCTTCTTCCCTTTTGATTCTGAAATCTCAAGACCCTTTTCAACTAGATCCCAGATTCCATGAGACTTAAAAATAGTTCTCATTCGGATCTTCCAAAATTCATAGTTATCACCATTGAATATTGGAGCCCGAAGATCACTACCACCTGACCCAGTCATTTGAGATCGGAATCTATGAACTGAGGTGGAAAATTTCTCGTTGGATTTTCCAAGCTCAGCTCACACAGCTTCAACGCCCACTATCCAGATCCAACCTTCGCTGCTGATACCATGTTGAAGATTTGGATTACAGAGGGAGCTAGAAGTTACAGAGAAGGATGATGATAGAAAGAGCAAAACAGAGAAAATATGTAAAATGTTCTCTGGTACAATCTTCTGCCAAAGAATGTAGAGATCACACCTTTTGTATTCATTCTCATTCTTTCATTACATCAGCCAATCACCTCCATTCTGTTAGGAGAGCCAATGTGAATGTGACACATGGCAATACAAAGGCTAAGAGCCGTTGGAAACTATCGGACAGCAATACACCTTACACTTGGCATATGAGCACAAGTCACTCAACTAACACAATGCTTAATGAAGCTTTTAGAAAGAAAAAGAAAAGACTAAGTAAGTTACTGACTAACTAGAAATTAGCTAGTCAATTTACATTTCAACAAATTTCAACAAGGATTGATGGGGGGCTATTCCCCAGTGCCGGAGTCATCCGTCTTGCTGTCACTTTGCCATCAAATGACACTATTATCACAAAATCGAGGAGGAAACAACACACACAATCTGTCAAACAGATTTCAGATTTGATCAACTTGATCTCAAGTTTCTCAAACACCTTTCTAACTTTCACTTCTGGATTTTTAGTCGACAACTCCTAAGAAATCCTTTGTTTATTTGCTCTGCCTTCTTCTTGTTAATAGTATGTTGCTGTTGAGGTGTTCGAAGTGAGCTAGATTGTTCACGTGCTTTCTAGTGTTTAGTCCACGTGAATGCACATGTATGTTAGCATAGTTTACTTAGAGGAGAAGTAATGTTAGTTAGCTATATAAGGTTAAGCTTAAGCTTAAGCTATGCTTAAGATTAACTTGGGATGTATAAGAATTTTTAGAAAGAAATATACAAAGCTTCTCTCTCTTCAACTTTCTCTTACAAAAACTCAAAACCTAAATCTCTTTTCCTGCCATGGTTATCATGATATCAGAGCTTCGGCTCTTTGATTCCTGAGATTCTACGCTTCCTCTCCATTAACTCAAAGCTAATTTATGTTTCGAGCTATCAATTGCAACAATGGCGAATTGTTGGATGCATGCGTTTCTATCAAGTTTGATAATCTTTTTGGCGATTCTGCAAGTGTTCTTTGTCAATCTTCTTTGTGCGATGTTCTTCTTGCCTCAGTGACGAATTCATCTCTGGTATGCAAATTTTTTATTCAATCTTGTTTAAGCATGATGCGTTTCCATTGAAGCACGAAGCACTTTCTATGATTTCTTGAAGCACAAAGCAATTTTCTCTGATTTCTTGAAGCACAAAGCAATGTCTCTATTTTCTTGAAGCACAATGCAATTTTTTCTGTTTTCTTGAAGCACGAGGCAATTTTTCTGATTAATTGAAGCTCAAAGCTATTATCTCTGATTGTTGAAGCACGAAGCTCTCTGATTCTTTGACGCTCAAAGGAATCTGTTTGTGAGTTGTTTGCAGTTGGTTTTAAGCTCTCCGATGATGATATTATCATAGCAGCCTTAAATGGTTTACCGCCAGAATTTGATATGATAAAGACTGTGCTAATTGCTCGAGAAACACCTATAACTCTTAAAGAGTTCAGAGCTCAACTATTGTATGTTGAGAAAAATATTGAATCCATAATGATAGCTTTGGATCACTCTATGACTGGCATGATGAGTGCCAATTCCTTTGAATTTGGTTCCTCATCTCATCATCAAGATTCTTCTCAGACTCAGGGTACTGTTTCTACAGTTGGTACTATTATTGTTCATTCTCAATCTTCATCACCTATGGGATTCATTGGGGTTAAGTCATAAGATTCTTCATCTCATGGTTCTTATCAGTCAGCAGGATCATCCCCTTCATCCTATCAGACTAAAAATTCCTCAGGATCTTCAAATCATTTTGTATCTCGAGGTAGAGGCTTTACTGGTCGATTTTATAACAACAATAATCACAAGGGAGGTTTCCACCAAGGTTTTCTTTTGCGATCTCAAGCTATACCTGAGTGCCAAATCTGCACAAAGAGGGGCCATACAGCACCAAACAGTTTCTACAAAATTCCAAATAACACATCTACACCTGTACTTGAGTGTCAAATCTGCCCAAAAAAAGGCACATAGCATTGAATTGTTATCATAGGGCAAATTTTGCATACCAAGGCTCTCCTCCTCCACGGTCTCTTCAAGCTATGATAGCCAATATGTCTTCAACCTATACTCCAAATGACATTTGGATAGCTGACAGTGGAGCTTCCCACCACATGACACCTAATGTTCATCATTTGCCAGCTTCTACGCCTTATTATTTTGATGAAAAATTCACAAATTGCCTTTGCCTTCCTTTTTGACCACTAGTCATAAACCCTTTACCAAGCTACACACAGATGTTTGGGGCCCTTGAGCTGTTATAGCACTAGGTGGTTATATATATTTTCTCACTATTATAGATGATTGTACACGCTACATGTAGGTGTTTCCCTTAATCAATAAATCAGAGGTTTCCTCAGTATTCATAGAGTTTCATGCTTATATTGTGACTCATTATCAAGCTCAAGTTCAATTTCTTCAATCAGATGGAGGTAGTGAATATACTAGTAGAATGTTTAAAAAAATTTTAGAGTCTAAAGGCATTCTCCATTAGCTATCTTTTCCATATACTCCCCAACAAAATGGGATAGTCGAAAGCAAGAATAGGCACCTCATTGAGACTACTCTTGCATTGCTTACTACAACAGGTTTATCTCTTCCATTTTGATATTATGTAGCCACTCACAGAACCTTCTTGATCAATCGCATGCCAAGTAGAGTTCTAACCATGCAATCTCCATATTAAGCTTTTTGACACTCATCTAGAATTACTTTCTGTCAAGGTCTTTGGTTTTGCAATGTAACCTCTGCTTCGACCATACAAGCTTGAACCAAGGTCTCATCAGTGTGTTTTCTTGGGATATTCCATTGGATACAAAGGAATGTTATGTTATAATCTGCAAACTCATAAGGTTCTAGTTTCTAGACATGTTATACATATGCGAATGTGTTTCCATTTAAGCCAATCCAATGTTCATCTCAAGTCTAGTCACCACAGACAGTTTCTCTTCAAAAGTCTACACCAGTTACCATTGTTATGCCATCTATGACTTAACCATAGGTTTCTAATTCTTCTATTAGTTCTTTTACTCCATCCTCAAGTTCTTCTTCTTCTGCAGTGATTGGAGATAATGATGATTGACTGTCACCGGTTTTCACTGATGCATAATTAGAGGTTATTCTTCCTTTTACATCTTCATCTTCAAAATAGTCTCCTGAACAGATACACACAGCAAGATCAAGGAATTGTCATCCTATGCAAACCAGATGAAAGCAGGTGTTGTTCAATCCAAGCAATTTTCAGATTTTTCTAGTTTTCATACTCAGTTAAATACCATTGCAGAACCAGATACTCCTTCTCATTTTAAAGAAGCTCTTGGTCATTGAGAGTGGCAACAGGCCATATCTGAAGAAATTCAAGCTCTTGATCAACAAGGTACTTGGATCCTTGTTCCTCCTCCTTCTCATTCAAACGTTGTGGGATGTAAATGGATTTTTAAAATCAAAAGAAATGCAGATGGCACTAGATCTCTCTATAAAACCAGATTGGCAGCTCAGACGTTCAGTCAAGATTATAGATTGGATTATGAAGAGATTTCTAGTCCTGTGGTGTAAGGCTAATTCTAAGTTTGGTAGTCAATTTTCAGTGGGAATTAAGGCAATTGGATGTGAAGAATGCCTTCCTCCATGGCGAACTTCAAAAAGAAGTTTTTATGAAGCAACCTCAAGGATTTGTCGATCCTCTGTCTCCAGATTATGTTTGTAAACTTCAAAAATCATTATACAAGTTAAAGCAAGCTCCTCGTCCTTGGAATGCCAAATTTACAGGCTATTTACCTACTCTAGGATTCATGGTTTCACATTTTGACCCTAGCTAAACTTCCTTTGAGGTTGTTATACTGTTGCTCTATGTCGATGGCATTTAAATTACGGGTTCCAATCCTGAGCTAGTGACATATGTTATTCAAGAACTTGGAGAAGTATTTGAGCTTAAAGATCTGGGAAAACTTAGGTACTTTCTCGGCCTTGAGGTGCAATATCATTCTAGTGGTAAGGTGTTTGTTAATCAAGCCAAATATGCTAGAGATCTCATCAAAAAGGCAGCCATGGATACATGTAAGCCTTGCAACACCCCTTCTAAACCTCATCATCAAGTCTTAGAAGATGAAGGTATTCTCCTTCAAGATCCTATACCTTTTCGAAGCATTGTAGGTGCTCTTCAATACTTAACATTCACTTGACCTGACATAGCCTTTGCAGTTAACACTGTTTGCCAGTTTATGCATACACTTAGAGATATCCATTTTGGTCTAGTTAAATGAATCCTCGGATACTAGCAAGGAACATTGCATTTTGGAATTACTTTTTCTCTTAGATCCATGGTTTTATCCGAATATTGTGATGCGAATTTGGCTGAGGATCCCAATACAAGCAGATCAACCACAGGGTCTGTTGTCTTTCTCAGCTCCAATCCTATATCTTGGTCTTCAAAGAAGCATGCATCTGTCTCTCATAGCTCTACATAAGCAGAGTATCGAGCTCTTGCTCACTGTGCTGTTGATATATCATGGATACGTCAAGTGTTGGGTGATTTGCATATGATCATTCCCAAAGCACCAATTATGCACAGTGAGAATTTATCTGCCTTGGCACTTAGTTAAAAACATGTTTTTCATTCTTGTATTAAACACATGAAAATCGATTATCACTTCATTAGAGAGAGAGAGAGAGAGAGAGAGAGAGAGAGAGAGAGAGAGAGAGTTCAAAGTAAAGATCTTATTATGCAATATGTTCCTATAGATGAACTGGTTGTAGACATTCTGACGAAAGGTCTTCATAGTCCTGTCTTTGTCAAACATTTCTCCAATCTCAGCCTTGGTTCTCCACTAGCTTAACTTGAGGGGGGTGTGTTAACAGTGTTTTGCTGCTGAGGTGTTCAAAGTGAGTTGGATTATTCCTGTGCTTATTAGTGTTTAGTCCACGTGAATAAACGTGTATGTTAGCATAGGTTAGTTAGAGGAGAAGTAATGTTAGTTAGCTATTTAAGGTTAAGGTTAAGCTCTGCTTAAGATTAACTTGGGATGTATAAGAATTTTTAGAAAGAAATATACAGAGCTTCTCTCTCTTCAACTTTCTCTTACTAAAACTCAAAACCTAAATCTCCTTTTCTGCCATGGTTATCACTTCTTTGGGTTGGTATGATATCCAGTTGAAGTAGTTCGATTCCAATTGTCATTGTCTAAAGTTTCATTGCATTTTTAGTTTATGTAGTCCAATTTGAGCTTGGCTTTGTCCAATTTCTTTTCTTTTACTTGTGTTTGAGTTCGATCAGAATTGTTTCACTTGACTTATAACGTCCATCCAGGGCCAAATGTAAATTAATAGAAATTCATTCAATCTGATTACAGTTCTAGGCCAAAATTCATTAATTAGGATGAATGTTGCTTTGTAATGGACATGTTAATATTTCACGAGTTTTTTTTCTTTGTTTATCTAAACGATTAAAGGAATTCATTCATCAAAGAAAACGTTTACAACTTTCTCAAGTGTCTGTGAGCAGCCAAATAGAAGGCAGGCTATCTTAAGCACAAGAACTAAATACACATAGACGTATAATCCGTGATCAAATGAATTGCAACGTTGCATAAACGAGGAATATATTAAATTGTCGGTACAATTTGTAGTTGTTGACCTCATATGCAAGGGCGGAATTAGGAATTTTTCGACTAGTGGGCTAGCTAAATTTTTTAACTATAATAAAATTATATATTAAATCATATAAACCACGCTAATAGTATACATTAAATCAAATAAAAGTATAAACCACGCAAGGTATGCATTAAATAATATGTTCAACAACAGAATTAAAAGCGGACTTATTGAAGTTGTGCCCTGCGATCCTTGAGAGAATTGAAATATTTTGTTATTACATTTGAATTGATATTTTTAGTAAGTTCTTTTTCAATTTAGACAACCATAGAATCTGCAAGAAACTCATTCTCCATCTTGTTGCGAAGAGCTATTTTAACAAGTTTCATAACTGAAAAAGTTCGTTCAGTAGGTACCGTAGAAATAGGGAAAGTTAGCACAAGATGAATCAACCTGTCAATCAAATGATATCTTTCTGACCTTTTCGTTTCAACTAATCCCTAACATAATTCAGAGAGTGTAGACACTTTTTGAAGTACAGGATAATGAGGTACATCTGCCTCCTAAAGTTTCAGCTCCCATCTCAAAATATGTAACTCTTTTGGAGTGAAATCTTGAGGATTAAATCTCTTTGCAAGGCTGCAAAGCTGAACTAAGAGTAAGAAGTTCCATTGCTCCTTCACTGAACCTACTGTTCAACTCTGCCAATTGAAAATCTATTACATCATTGAATATGTCAAAGTGGTAATGATGCTCAATTGTAATATTGTCCTTTTGCTGACAAGAACTACCTGTTCCCACTTTATATTGAGCTTTCATATCAGGCATATCAACGTCAAGTTTCTTGCAAAACAAATCTACTTTCCCAATAAAAGTTTCCCAACCATTTAATCTCAATTTTCCAAGGACATCTTTTGTTGTACCAACTAGGTTCATAGCATTCACGGTGTCTTGAGACTTATGTTGTAGTTCTTGACAAAAGATATCTATTTGTCCCATAATTTCTTACAATAGATGCAAGATGAATACAAATTCAAAGTGCCTAATCGCATTGTATCCACCAATTGTTGGGAAAGAAAATCAAAGAGCCAATAAATAAATATTGCACTCCCATGATCTGACTTCTCCTAGCCTTGTGTAAATAAAATGGGCAAAAATAACACTCTTATCTTCCACTAAGAAAAATAATGGGAATACAATAATAATCTCACCAAACATCGGTGGCTAAACTCTCTCTTGGTTTTCTCTCAAGAGGATTTTATCTCTCACACAAGCGAGGTTTTCTTATCTCTCAAAAACCCTCTATGTTTTGGTTTTCTAAGGGATGCATTTAACTGAAAGAATGCAATTGCTTTTATAGGCAAACGTTTCTAACTAATTGGTGGCCATGCATGAAAGAGAGTTCTCATTTTCTCTTCCATTCGTTTTCTTCAAATTTTCATGTCCTTTCTTTCATTTTGTTTTAATATTTATGTTCTCTCCTCCACTAACGAGGGAAACCCATCAATCTCCCCCTCCCGACTTAGGTGGAGGGCTCTAGCAGTCCAGCTACTCCTCTACAAAATTCGTACTTGTCCTTAGGTAAGTACTTGGTCATCATATCTGAACTATTGTCATCAATATGGATTTTCTCAAGCTGTAAATGCTTAGACTCCAACATATCACGTATCCAGTGATATCGCACATCAATGTGCTTCAACCTCGAGTGAAAACTCGGATTCTTGCTCAAGTGGATCGCGCTCTGACTATCACAATGCAAAATGTATTTATGCTACTCTTGCCCTAATTCTTGTAGGAATCGCTTCGTCCAGAGCATTTCTTTGCACGCTTCAATAGCTGCAATAAACTCTGCCTCTGTAGTTGATAGAGCAACATATTTCTGTAACTTGGATTGCCATGAAACTGCTCCCCTTGAAAATGTAATCAGGTATCCTGAAGTAGATTTTCTGGAATCAAGATCTCCTGCCATGTCTGCATCTGTGTAGCCAATCAATTCAGGTTTTCCACCGCCAAAGCATAAACTCATTTTGGAGGTACCCCAGAGATATCTGAGAATCCATTTCACTGCATTCCAATGCTCTCTGCCTGGTTTAGACAGGAATCTGCTTACAACGCCAACTGCGTGCATTATGCCCGGCCTCGTGCAAATCATTGCATACATCAGACTACCAACAGCTGAGGAATATGGCACCATAGCCATGTTTTCTTTTTCTTTCTCACATGTAGAGCTCTGCTTTGAACTAAGCTTGAAGTGACTAGGAAATGGAGTAGAAACTGGTTTTGCTTTGTCCATGTTAAACCGTTTTAGTACCTTCTCGATATAACTTTCTTATGATAACTTCAACTTCTGATTTTTTCTATCACGGGATATACTCATACCGAGGATTTGTTTTGCGGGTCCTAAGTCTTTCATAGCAAAAGACTTGCTCAACTCTTTCTTCAGCTTCCTAATCTTGTCACTGTTTTGTCTTACGATCAACATGTCATCGACATAGAGAAGAAGTATGATGAATTCACCATCATCAAATCTTTTCACAAATACACAATGGTCTGAAGTAGTCCTCTGATATCTGTGTTCAATCATGAAGGAATCTAACTTCTTGTACCATTGTCGAGGTGCCTGCTTAAGTCCGTATAAGCTTTTCTTCAGCCGACATACCAAATCTTCTTTTCCTTTGACTTTGAATCCTTCTGGCTGCTCCATGTAGATTTCTTCTTCAAGATCTCCGTGAAGAAAAGCTGTCTTCACATCTAGCTGTTCGATCTCAAGATTCAGGCTTGCAGCCAAACCGAGTACAACTCGTATGGATGACATCTTCACTACGGGTGAGAAAATCTCTTCAAAGTCAATTCCTTTCTTCTGACTGAAACCTTTCACAACTAGCCTTACCTTAAATCTGGGCTTAGAGTTGTTTTCTTCCGTCTTCAGTCGATACACCCATTTGTTCTTGAGTGCTTTTCTACCTTTTGGTAGGTTCACCAGATCATATGTGTGGTTCTCATGTAGAGATTGCATCTCTTCATGCATAGCTTTCAACCACTCATCTTGTTGATCACGAGTCAATGCTTCTTTATAGCATTCTGGTTCTCCCTCGTCTAAGGAGAACGTAATCATCTGGAGAATACCTACTTGGAGGTCTCCGTACCCTGGTCGATCTTCTTGGTTGGAATTCAGTCGCTGGTTCTTCATGGGCTTGTGCTTCTAGCCCCTCATCCACTGCATCATCTATTATACCCATCAATTGTATGACCATCACTTACGTCATCATCAACTGGTTCATTTATAATAGAATCACTAGCCGGATCATCAGTATCACTGGATTCATCTCGCTCGTCATTGTGCTCCAATGGAGAAGGAACTGGATCTAAGTTAGTTGGATATTCTCTAGTATTATCACGTTTATCACCTCTTCGAATGTCTTCAATGTTTTGATCTTCAAAGAAGACAACATCTCTACTTCTAATAATCTTTCTAGCTACAGGATCCCATAACCTGTAACCGAATTCTTCATTCCCATATTCCACGAAGATACATTCTTTCGACTTTGCGTCGAGCTTGGATATCTCGTCTTTAGGAATATGAACAAAAGCTTTACAACCAAAAACTTTCAGATGATTGTAGGAAACCTCTTTTCTCGACCAGAACCTGTTCGGGACATCACCATTCAAAGGTGCTGAAGGAGAAAGGTTGATTAGATCAACCGCAGTCATCAGGGCTTCACACCAAAAGCTTTTGGGCAGCTTGGCATGAGATAACATTGTTCTTATTCTTTCAACAATTGTTCTGTTTATTCTCTCAGCTATGCCATTATGCTGAGGAGTCTTCGGAACAGATCGTTCATGCGTGATTCCATTACTTCTACAGTAGTTTCTAAACGCCCCCATATATTCTCCTCTGTTATCGGTGCAAATACATTTCAAGCTTCTACCAATCTCTTGTTCAACGCTAGCATGAAATTGCTTGAAAACTTCATACACTTGATCTTTTGTTCTAAGTGCGTAAGCCATACCTTATTGGAATGATCGTCAATGAAGGTAACAAAATATCTTACACCACCAAGAGTACTAGTGGTCATAGGACCACAAACATCATAGTACACAATATCCAATACATTGGGTTTTCTTTGTGCATGACCATGTTGAAACGAAGCTCTATGCTGCTTTCCAGCCAAGCAATGTGTGCATGATTTTAAAGGCATGCCTTTCTTCATCCCAGTCAGTGCCTCTCTTTTGGCTGGAATTTACAGCCCTTTCTCGCTCATGTGACTGAGCCGTTTTTGTCATAGCTCGATTGAGTCTTCTGCGAGAGCATTTAAGTACCCATTACTGACTTTTGCATGTGTCATGTATATGGTGTTCTCCTTCTTCCCTCGTGCTAGGATAAGAGATTTCTTGCTGAGTTTCCATTTTCCTTCAGCAAAGACATTGGTGTATCCTTCATCATCAAGTAATCCAGTGGAGATTAGATTGAGACGCATGTCTGGAACATGTCTCACATCCTTAAGGACCAAGTGATAACTTGTGTTGGTTTCAAGGGAAATATCTCCTCTTCCCATGATCTTGGACAATTTCTCATTTCTCATCCTCACATTATCAAAATCTCCATTGGTGTAAGATGTAAAGAAGTCCCTCTGTGAGGTGACATGAAATGATGCACTAGAATCTACTATCCAGCATCTATCTTGAGAGGAAAAATTAATGAAGCCATCACCACATAGAATAATTACCTCATTTCCACCAGAGGTTGTTGTGGTCGTGTGCCTGGCATCACTCTTTTCATTACCTCTATCTTGCTCTCGTATAAACAACCTGCACTCTTTCTTCATGTGGCCTATCCCACCACAATGATAACATTCTAGGTCCTTTCTTGTCTTGGACCTCCTTCTCGAGCTATCTCTTCACTTGCCCTTTGACTTGTCTCGCCTATGGAATTTTATATTCCTAGTTCTTCCACGATACTCTGAGATGAGGGCTTCTGACTCGGCTACTACACCTTGTTCTTTCCTCCTTGCTTCTTCATTGAACATGCTATCTTTAACTATGTCCAATATAAGAACGCCTTGAGGAGCTGAATTGCTGAAAGATACTACTATTGTATCCCAGCTATTAGGCAAAGAGCTGAGCAACACTAGTGCTTGTAACTCATCATCAAGCACCATCTTCATATTCGTCAATAGGTTTATCAAACCTTGGAAGTCACTGAGATGCTCGGTAACACTTCGACCATCTTTGTACTTAAGGTTTACCAACCGTCGGATAACTGATGCTTTATTTTGAGCGGTCTTCCGCTTGTACATGGACGACAATTTTGTCCATAATTTGTATGCATCCGTCTCTTGTGCCACATGGTGGAACACATTTTGATCCACCCACCCATTGTCGGATTTGTCTGACAGCTTTTCTATTCAGAATGCTCCATGCATCGTCTGACTCCTCTTCTGGTTTTTGTCCTAGCAATTGAAGAGGCTCATACAAATCCTTGCAGTAAAGGATGTCCTCCATTCTTGGCTTCCAAATTGAGTAATTGGATGCAGTCAATTTTAACATTGTTGCTGATGATGATGACGATGACTCCTCCATCTTAAATTACACAAGAATATAATTTTTGAGCCAAAGCTCTGATACCACTTGTTGGGAAAGAAAATCAAAGAACCAATAAATAATTATGGCACTCCCAGGATCTGACTTCTCCCAGCCTTGTGTAAATAAAATGGGCAAAAATAACACTCTATCTTCCACTAAGAAAAATAATGGGAATACAATAATAATCTCACCAAACACCGGTGGCTAAACTCTCTCTTGGTTTTTCTCTCAAGAGGATTTTCTCTCTCACACAAGTGAGGTTTTCTTATCTCTCAAAAACCCTTTATGTTTTGGTTTTCTAAGGGATGCATTTAACTAAAAGAATGCAATTGCTTTTATAGGCAAACGTTCCTAACTAATTGGTGGCCATGCATGAAAGAGAGTTCTTCTCATTTTCTCTTCCATTCGTTTTCTTCAAATTTTCCCGTCCTTTCTTTCATTTTATTTTAATATTTATGTTCCTTCTTTTTCTCTCCTCCACTAACGAGGGAACCCATCACCAATAGCTTCCCCACATAAGGAGCCTTTGGATCCATCCTCCTTTATATTCTTAAGAACCTTTACAAACTGAATCGTACTTTTAAATCACAAATAGAATCATAATGAGAACTCCACTGAGTAGCTCCAGGTCGATGCAAGGTACCAATTTTATTAGTTCCTCTACCGGTCTCTCATTCACTAGCAACCAACAACTCTACAATATTCACTTATTGAACACCTTGTAACTCAGTATGACATTTCGGAGAAGCCCTAATGACATTGACAATTGAATTCAATGATGAAAAGAATAACCAAATTGTAGCCACTTCTTTTGATGCTAAAACTAATGCTAACTGTAGTTGATGAGCAAAATAGTGTACATAATATGCATATGGGTAATCTCTAAGAAATAATGCTTTTAGCCCATTCCATGCACCCCCATATTGTTAGCACCATCATATCCTTGACTTCTCATCTTGTCAATACATAATTCATGGAGATCAAGTACTTTCTTGATCTCGTTTTGAAGTGTTGATGCAGTAGTGTCTTCAACCCACACAATGTCAAAAAATATGTTCGGGTAGAAAAACATCATTACCAACAAATCTCAAAACAATAGTCATTTGCTCTCTATTTGATGTATCTTGTGATTCATCAACAAGGATACAAAAAGTAGCATGCCCAACTTTTTCACGAATTCGTTTTCTCACTTTGTTTGCAAGAATATTTAAAATCTCCTTTTGAATCTTGGATGAGGTATATTTTGCATTTCCTGGGGCATTCTCTAAAACAACTCCAGCCACCTCATCATTAAACTTTGTTATATGCTTGACCATTTCAATAAAATTTCCACGATTTTTAGAATCCAACGATTCATCATGACCCCTGAAAGCACATGCCTGATATGTAAGCCACCGAACACACTCTATCATTGTCTTGAGCTGTAACCAATTTTTCAAAATTTCTTCCTTCGATTGTCGATTAATAACTTTGTCAACATGGTGCGATGGGTTCATCAAATCCTCCATACATCTTTCACAAGTATTATGCAATGAAGATGGACCCCCAACATGAGTAAAAAATACACAATTCTTTCCATCATTAATTCTTTTCCAATTATTAAAACCCTCAGTAGTTAATGCAGGATGACCATTACCAAAAACAAAACATGGAAAACAATAGACTTTATCTTTTGAATGGGAATATTCTAACCATGGAAATTGGGAGAACCAAGAATATTGAAATCGATGATATTGCGATCCAAATTGAGACCTTGGATATTATGAAAATTTTGGTTGGTAAGGTCCAACTTTGATATAAGCACATTGAACCTCATCATGTTGATTAATAGGGCATTCAAATATTTGAATACGTTTCCCAAAGTCTCATTCCAAAAAAGCAACATCAAACTGGTTAGGTTCAACTACAAGAGATTTGTGATGAGGTGTTGATGGTGAAGCCTTATCATTGAATGTAGAAGCCTTGTCATTGTCTAATTTATCACCATCATATTTTTTCTTCAAGAATGCATGAATAGTTTTTGCTCTTTTACTTTCTTATTTATGATGTAACATTATAATCTAATAACACATATAAAAAAACAAAATAATTTACTTTATACTAAACAAATCAATGAAAAAAATAAAAATTCGAGACTCTGGAGAGTTAAATACCTTTATTATGCGTATTGACAATGAAATCGACTTTGGTAGCACAGAATACAAAACGCTACAAATATTCTTTTGTGACTGCTAGGGCTAAGTTTTATAAATATGAATATCGTCTTTTTTTTTAATAGACTGACTAGGATACTTATAAAGTTGCGTAGGACAAACTAGGCTAGGAATAGGATACTTCATTAGGTCAGACTGGGATGCTTTCTTGAATGGGAACTGGACCACACAAGAAATATAAATTGAAAATAAAATAAAATAAAAGAATAAAATAAGAAAGTGGTCATACAAGACCCCATCCTCAAAATGAGGGCCCAACAAACAAGGAGAGGACATGTTGACTTTAGCTATAAGTCTAACATATATATATATATTTTAAAGGTGCTTGGGTTACAGCCCACTGTAGCCCATATGCTGGTTCCGCCCCTGCTCAAATGATCTTGGTCCCTTTATTATTTATAAAATCATAATAAAGCACACTTTCTGGCCTAGAAGATGGCAACAACTAATGTCCTTTTTGGTTGGGTGAGTACGAGGCGAGCAAGCACAATAACCTCAAGTGGTTGAGTATACAAATGGATGGTGTGTTGGGTTTTGACTTCGTCGAGCGATTGTGGTCGGGAAAGGAAGAACCCTCAACTGTAAGTCCTTCTATCTTGGCAAACAATTTTTTTTTTATGTGTTAACAAAAGGGATGCCGTATTCCGCAGCAATGAGACTCAACGAAAATAAACCTAAGACTAGGAATTTCAATGAGTTTATGGATAGGAATGCTAAAGTAGACTTTGAAATAAAGAAAGAAAACTTGTTTATATATTATATGAGCGATTACAAAGGATGGTGCTCAAAATCTTTGAAGAATAAAGATTTTGGTAATACAACTACATGAAATCCTAAGAAAATTATATGAAAAAAGTTCATAAGTGCATTAAGCAACATCTGAGTTTGTTTGTTGAAAAATTTATGATCCCTTCTCCAAATGAATCTTTCTCCGATTTATAGAGAAATCCTTGCGGCTTTTGAAAGTCTTACCTCCAAGAGTAAGATAAGCCACCACCCAAGTGTTTGCATGTTCCATTTAATTAAGCCACGTTTTTACCTCGATCACAAGTGCCGAGACTTCCTTCTTTGATTACTCCTCTTCTTTTGAGTTTAAAAACTAACTTTTTTCTGAGAGCATTTTAGCATCTTTCTTGGCCAACCAGAAGTGGTTAAGTGGCGGCTAGCTAGTGATGCTCGATAAGTGGGCATCTCGGTTAGTATTTGCGCCGAGACTTTTTGACAGTCTTGAATTTTGGCTTACTTCTCGGTTTTACTTGGATTAGATGTTGATCTCGGCCCAACCTTGGTTGTATTGGTCCTGTTTGTTCTTTGGTTGTAAATATGGGCCGGAACTAATTTTGGTTTATTCGACCCAAATCTCATTTGGAAATCAGGCCCAAATTTGGGTTTATGAAGTTGGCAACGGCCCAAGTTTTCCACCTCATCATTCAGTTGGACCTATTAATGAAAAGACGTAGGCCCAAACAAAGATTACTAAGGCTTCCATCTTGATCATCCTACAAATCTCAACTATCCTAAAATCCTTAAGCCTAGTTGTATTCAATTAGGATTCTAGAGAGTTTTAAAAGATTTTAAAAATCCGGTGTATTCAATTTGGATTTATACGAACTTTAAAAGAGTTTCTACAAATCTGAGTGTATTGAATTCAGAGTTGTATTAACTCTTAAAAAGTCCATACAAATATGGGTGTATTCAATTAGGATTATAAAAAAGTTCAATAAAATCTAGGTGTATTCAAAAATTCATATATTTGGAAGGATTTCATTGAGTGATAAATTTTAGTAGGTTTTAAGGTGAGAGGTATAAATAACAAAGACCATAATAATCCAACCTCCCCCTCAAAGATTTCATCAAACACTAGGTTTTCTCTCTACTTCTTCCCTAGCTTCTCTCTCTAGAAGACGAATATAGTTTCTTCCATCTGTGAAGGTACGCTCCCAATATTTTCTTTGATCAATACTGGGTTTTCTTTTTCCATGATTTTTCATAATGTTATATTTAGGAACAAGGGCACTTTGGTGAAGTTTATTTCCTTGACAAGTTGACTCATACAAAGAGAACTCCATAACAGTTGAGTAACATCTGCACCAATGATACGTCATGCTTTCCTAAGGAAATGACCATTTAAACCATCTGGATCCAGAGCCATGTTGGAATTCAAAGAAATACAAACTTGAATCTCGTCAATAGCCACCTCAATACACATAGCATTAGCTTGGCTATCTGAAATCGAATTTTTAATAAAGTTTATGATATGGGAAAGCCTATTTGAAATGAGGTGTTCTTCATTGCACTTGTAGGTTTTATAGAGAGATACAACTTCACTCTTGATATCCTCATACTCTTCCATAATGTTGGCAACAAATATTCAAATGGATGTGATCCTAGCAAGGATTGAAATATTGGCCAATACACCGATACTGGGGGGTAAGGCCATATCTTCCCTTGTATCGACGATATATCCCATATATTTTGCCGATATCCCCGATATTTCCGGATACCCATAACAGAACCCAAAAAAAGTTCAGAAGTTTTAAAGGCATCCTTGCCCATAACCCTATAATTTATTAATATGAAGAATCTATGCACAGTCCACTGCCTACATACCTCCAATCCATCTGAAGAGGACATGGCGATCAATTTTGGATCTATGAGCATAGGAACTAGACCTAGTCACTACTACAAAAAAGCAAAAAGACGACGGTAAATCACCGTCGTGTATTGGGTTTTTCAATGGTCGTGGAATCCACCGTCATCTTTTCCCTCATAAACCACGACGCTAAATAACCGTCGTTGTTAAACTATACAACGTCATCAACAAATACAAAACGACGTCTTTGTACTGCAAAAAGATCTAAAAAAAGCAATCGAGGATGATAATAGACGACCAACTCTCTAAAAAAACCGTCGTTAAAAAGGAAAAATATGACACATATTAAGAGAACAAGGCCGCAAGATAGACATACAACGACGAAAATAAAAATACGACGACGTTAAATATAATTTTCACGACAATAAAAAATATGACGTCTTTAAATACATTAGAAGACGATGTTATTGATACCTACTACGTCGCATATATAAAAACAACCGTCGTAAAATTAATTTTCCACTTCGATTTTTCGATAAAAGATGATGTGGAAATAGTTGTCAGTGTCATTATTTACGACGTATGTGTTTATAGAGTAGACGTTGAAAAACTAAACAACGTCGGTTACAAATATATGAGAGTCGTATTACAAAATTTATACGTCCTATTTTCAGAAACAAACAACGACGATAAATATTAGACGTTGTTAAATAAAACAACGTCCGAAAAAAATAAAAACAGACGTGTTTAGTCTGCTAAAGTTCTATAAAATAGTCGAGGATGAGAATAGACGACCAACTCAAAAAAATCACCGTCGTTAAAAAGGAAAAATATGACACATATTAAAAGAACAAGGCCGCAAGATATACATACAACGACGACAACTAAAATACTACGCCGTTAAATATAATTTACACGACAAGAAAAAATATGACGTCTTTAAATACATGAGAAGACGACGTTATTGAAATCTACTACGTCTCTTATTTACAACAACCCGTCGTGAAATAAATTTTCCACTTCGAATTTTCTACAAAAGATGACGTGGAAATAGTTGTCAGTGTCATTATTTACGACGTATACATTTATATAGTCGACGTTGTATTTATATGTATCCATTACTCACGACGCACTTAATAATATAGACGACGTTGAACTTCTAAACAACGTCCGTTCCAAATAAATGAGAGCCGTATTACAGAACATATAGACGGCGTAGATTATGATGGGAGCCGTATTACAAATAACGTCGTTTAATTGTTATTAGACGGCGGTTATAATGAATTTCCGTCGGAATTCATTTCGTTCCTCTTCGTTTATAAAAGAACTTGCGACGTGGAAAATGTATGATGACGTCGTATTTTTTAACGTTCAGATTATAGATCTCGTTTTTTAGACGTCGGTATTATGGGATTGGAGTCGTGTTATTTTGAATTACATGGCGGTTCTTAATCCTTCACCGACGTGATATCCTGAATAATTGCTTCACAATAGCGTCGTGGTTCTTCATTGTTACGTTGCTTTAAGACGTCGGTAAATATGCTGAATAACTGATTCACAATAACGTCGTGTTTTATTTGAACGTAGAAAGTGAAGAAATCACATTACAATATATTACAAAATTAATGTCATACACTGCCAATTACATAAGCATCATTCAATCCATATATCTTCACACCCATCTCGAATATTTTGACCGCCTAACTCACCTACCGGTTCATCAAATGTGTCAACATTTGGCATCCCTCTAGTAAATGGCTCACACTCAATTATCACATCACCTAAGACTTCATCACCAATAACATCATTATATTCTCTATTAGGCATTGATAACACTACCGACCAACCACGATGCATCGGGTCGTCAACAAAAAATATTTGTTTGACTTGAGAAGCCAAAACAAATTGGTCATTCCTATGTCCAATTTTACTCAAATCTACAAGGGTAAATCCAAGTTCGTCGACTACAAGACCAGAACTATCTATCCAATCACACCTAAAGACTGGGATTGTAAACTTTTGGTAGTCAAGGTCCCAAATTTCTTGAATGACACCATAGAAACCCATATTTGAGAGAATTGGGTTTTTATCCTTGGCACTAGCAACTTGCATGGTATGTGCAAGTAAATAAACTCCACTATTTTGAGTTGTCCGCACATCATCTTGTGCCTTGATATTGAATTTAATACCTTTAATAAGATAGCTCCTATATAATGGAACTGACATGTTTGGACCAGCTGCTAGCCACCTTAAATTTTCTGATACGCCATGATTGTCTTCCTCAAGTTCACTTTGAACCTGCAAATTAATCATATCTTAATTCAATCTAACATATAAATAAGAAGAAAATTAAAAGAGAAATATGTTATTCAACAACGTATACCTTGAAGCGTAGCCATTGAATGAAAGTGCTATTGTGCTTATCCTGCAGCCACTTTGTTCTCTTTCTAAATTTTGGATAAGCAGTCTTGATGTGGATCATATGTTGCCTACATGACACGAAAAATTCAAGCATTACGGTCCCAAATATATAAGAAAAACATAAGAAATAATTTTAAATGGAAACTTAAAGAATAAAACTCATACGTACTCGATATAAGGTAGGACTTCCTCCGTATTCTCCAAGACATATAGATGTGCTTGATTCAACAGGTCCTGATCAACTACGCTCACTGTGCAACCTGATAATGGCTTTGAAACTCCCATCTTTTGGCTTGAAGGCACTCCAACTGTACTAACATCAGATAAATGCTGAGTACAAAACTCTACCGCTTCTTCAGCTATATACCGCTCAGCAATGCAACCTTCGGGACGAGTACGATTCTGAACATACCCCTTCAGTACTTTCATATATCTTTCAAACGGATACATCCACCTAAAATATACTGGCCCACATAGACGAACTTCTCTGACAAGATGTACTACTAGATGAACCATGATATCAAAGAATGAAGGGGGAAAGTACTTCTCAAGCAAACACAGAGTAACTACTACATCTTCTTCCAACTTATCTAGCTTGGAAACATCAACAGTCTTTGCACATATAGCATTGAAGAAGAAGCACAAACGAGTTATTGCATACCTTGCAGGCTTCTCCAAAACAGAACGAATTGCCACAGGGAGCAATTGTTGCATTAAGGTATGACAATCATGTGATTTAAGGCCAAGAAGTCTTGAATCTTGTAAAGATACAAGATTTTTAATATTTGAAGAATAACCTTCAGGGACCTTCATACCATAGAAAGAATTGCAAACCTTTCTCTTCTCTGCTCTTGACAAATTCCAAGGCCCAGGAGGCAAACGAGTACGTCTTTCTCCATACTCGGGTTGCAAATCAGTTTTGACCCCCATGTTCAATAAATCTAATCGAGCAGCAATCCCATCTTTATTTTTTCCAGGGATCTCCAGCAATGTACCAATGATACTATCGCAAACATTCTTCTCAATGTGCATAACATCTAGGGCATGCCTCA
This sequence comes from Prunus persica, assembly GCF_000346465.2. Classification (NCBI taxonomy): domain Eukaryota; kingdom Viridiplantae; phylum Streptophyta; class Magnoliopsida; order Rosales; family Rosaceae; genus Prunus; species Prunus persica. The sequence continues at coordinate 19,311,003 of NC_034012.1, forward strand.
CAGGAAGGTATTTCCAATACTCGAGATCAAAGAATATTGATTTCTTCTTCCAACAAACTCTGTCACCATTTTCAACCATATGCAGCACTTCTTCTCCGGTTAATGGCTCTGGAGGTATGCCATATTCAGGTTTCCCATTAAAAGCTGCACGTTGCCTCCTATATGGATGATTGATTGGTAACCATTTTCTATGCCCAATGTAACAAATTTTGTGGCCATTTTTCAACCTGTGACTAGGTGTATCATCGCCGCATATTGGACAAGCTTTATATCCTTTAACAACACAACCAGATAAGTTTCCATAGGCGGGGAAATCATTAATTGTCCACATTAATGCAGCTCTGAGTGTAAAGTATTCTCCATTATGTGCATCATACACTCCTCTAATCCCAACCCACAAGGATTTTAAATCATCAATCAAAGGCTCCAAGTAGACGTCTATATCATTTCCGGGTTGTTTAGGACCGGAAATCAATAAGGTTAACATCATGAACTTTCGTTTCATGCACAGCCATGGAGGGAGATTATATGTAACTAAGATAACCGGCCAACAACTATATCTGCTACTTAGAGAACTGTGGGGATTGAATCCATCAGATGAAAGAGCCAATCTCAAGTTTCTCGGCTCATTACCAAACTCAGGCCATTTATCATCAAGAAGTTTCCAAGACGGGGAATCCGCCGGATGAGACATCTGACCGTCAATTGATTTTCTAGCAACATGCCACCAAGTCAAACTCTTAGCTGTCTCATGTGATTGAAACATCCTTTTAAACCTTGGAATTGGGGGAAAATACCACACCACCTTCGCTGGCACACCCTCTTTCAAGATTGAATCTTTGCCTTCCTTCCACCTTGAGATACCACAAGTAGGACAATTAGTTGAATCCTCATACTTCTTCCTATACAAGATGCAATCATTGGGGCATGCGTGCATTTTCTCATAACTCAGCCCCAATGCACACAAAGTCTTTTTAGCCTCATACATGGAGGTTGGTATTGTATTTCCTTCTGGAAGCAAATCGCCTTGAAGTATCAATAATTCTGTAAAACAGACATCACTCATCCCATGTTTTGCCTTCAAATTATACAACTTCACTAATGCCGATAACTTCGTGTACTTTCTACAACCAGGGTACACTGGTTGATCTCCATCCCCAATCACATTGGCAAACTCATACGGATCCGAACCAAAATCACCAAAATCATTATCATCCATATCAATTTCTTCAGACACAAAACTGTACCTACTATGGCCATCATCTTCTTCAACATTTCTACTAGCATTAGTAGTTGCTTCCCAAGGTTCTCCGTGAAATGTCCAATTCTTATAGCTTTGGTCAATTCCATTAAAGTATAAGTGATCCCTTATAATTCCAACCCCAAACAACTTCAAATTAACACATTTAACACATGGACAACGGATATGTGTTGTAGTTAGAAGATTTTCTACAGCAAAGTTCAAAAATGCTTCCACCCCAAATTCATATGCCTTCGATCTTCTATCCGAGTGCATCCATGACTTATCCATCTCCGACACTATAACCTATTATCTATAATAAAGTGAAAATACAGGCAATGACCATCACTATAGCAGATTATACAATGATCTAATCGCAAGTAATACACAACAGAGACGACGGGT